>NC_040889.2:1875374-2207874 GCF_900634795.4 Betta splendens | reverse complement strand
TTTTATTTTGAAAGGATTTAGAGGAAGTGCGTGCTTAACTCACTACACAATCCAATAGTGTGGTTGCCTAATCAGTAACAAGCATGGAACTGCTCTGTACACTGAGCATCAGCAGTTTGACCTGTCAGTGAAATCTGCAGCTGTGCCGTCGCCATGGAGACAAAAGGCGGGAAAATCAGGCTCACTCTGCTCTGTAAAAGCAGAGTTTCACCCTGTATAAACAGGCTTGTTCCAGCTAAACCATGATAGTTATCACAAAGATTATTTCATTTTACGAGTCCCAAGGCTTCAATGAGCAAATGGTGTGAATTTTATGTTTAAGGACAAAAGCTTGTAGCCACAGTGGCAATTTCAAAATACATCTCCTCTGTTTTTCTCCCCAGACGTCTGCCGAAATTTATCATTAGAGTCTATGGGAGAATTTCGGGATCTCTCTGCACTTTGAGTTCGATAGCGACTAAAGTATAGGTCTGAGAGTATAGCCAGACACATCATTAGAAAGAAGACAATCATGACTACGATTTAGTGAAGTAATTACGTTGATAGAGTAAAAATTGTGGCTGTAGTGACTATTTAAAAAACTATTACTATTTTTAAAAACTATTTAAAAAAGCGCACCTTCTCACTGTAGCTGTGACATCACGCACTCTAGCAGACGCAATACACACTAATGGAAAAGCTGAAAATTTAACAAAAACCACACGATATTTAAACGCTCACAAGTCGAAAAGTATAGAAGATACAAAGACGCTGATTTACACTGATAAAGTTGAAAAATGATAGACGCTTTTGAAGTTGAAATGACGTTGCTTTTGAAGTTGAATTGTCGTTTAAAGCAAAAGATTTAGATTTAGCCCTTTCAGAATAAAAGCACTCTAATAAGTTTGAGTGGCTATTTACTGAACTCTAAAGTAGTCTCATTAACGATTGGTAAGTATTCAGAACCACAAACCTTCTAATCAATCTTGCCATTAAAGGTAATAAATTGTAATTGGTGCTTTTATTTTGAAAGGATGTAGAGTAGGCATGTGTGGGTAATTACTAAACTGTTAATCTATCTTTAAATAGTCATAATTACACATCTAAAAGCAGAAATATTGCTATTAAAGCTAATTATTTGGCTTGGTGCTTTTATTTTGAAAGGATTTAGAGGAAGTGTGTGCTTAATTACTACACAATCCAATAGTGTAGTTGAGTAATCAGTAATAAGCATGAAACTGCTGTCTACACTGAGCATCAGGAGTTTGACCTGTCAGTGAAATCTGCAGCTGCGCCGTCGCCATGGAGACGAAAGGCGGGAAAATCAGGCTCACTCTGCTCTGTAAAAGCAGAGTTTCACCCTGTATAAACAGGCTTGTTCCAGCTAAACCATAATAGTTATCACAAAAATTATTTCATTTTACGAGTCCCAAGGCTTCAATGAGCAAATGGTGTGAATTTTATGTTTAAGGACAAAAGCTTGTAGCCACAGTGGCAATTTCAAAATATGTCTCCTCTGTTTTTCTCCCCAGACGTCTGCCAAAAATTATCATTAGAGTCTATGGGAGAATTTCGGGATCTCTCTGCACTTTGAGGTCGATAACGACTAAAGTATAGGTCTGAGGGTATAGCCAGACACATCATTAGAATGAAGACAAGTATGACTACGATTTAGTAAAGTAATTACGTTGATAGAGTAAAAATTGTGGCTGCTGTGACAAGTTAAATACAGAAGTTCTGTCTTAAAAAAGCGCACCTTCTCACTTTAGCTGTGACATCACGCACTCTAGCAGGCGCAATACACACTAATGGAAAAGCTGAAAATTTAACAAAAACCACACGATATTTAAACGCTCACAAGTTGAAAAGTATAGAAGATACGAGGACGCTGATTGACACTGATAAAGTTGAAAGATGATATACGCTTTTGAAGTTGAAATGACGTTTCTACGCCAAAGTATGACGATGATAGACGCTGATGAAAAGAGGGAAGTTGATAAAAAGTTGAACGATGATTCCCATAGACGACCATTATAAAAAAACGATGAAAAAAGTTGAATAACGTTAAAAGTTGAAAAGCTGAAAACATAAAAAGTAATAGCCCACATCTCCTAAAGATGACTCACGTTTAGAAAGTTGAACGACGATTCTACGATGAAGCGTTAAAAAGTAGATAGCAATCAAAAAAAGGGCGGAATAAGTAAAATAATAATAAAGACCGAAGATAACAATAGTGTGAGAGCTGTTCAGCTCTCCCACTAATAAAGACCGAAGATAACAATAGTGTGAGAGCTGTTCAGCTCTCCCACTAATAATAATAACTAGAAAAAGTAATTTCTCGAGAAATTACGTGGGAGAGCTGATCTGCTGCCGCAACGATGACAAACGCTGATTAAGCTGCTGACGTCAAAAAGTTGACTACGTCCAAAAGTTGACTAGAAGAGACGGCGTCCATCCCACGTTGAACGGAGCCTCTCTGCTTTCTAGTAATATGGCCATGTTGCTTAGTCTTCCCACTCCGTGACAACTCAGAGTGGAGCCCAGGACGCAGAGTCGCAGTCTTACACGCCTCTCTGCATGTTCTCTACAGCCGCCACCCACTCTTAGTCTTAGTTATCGCATAGAGACTGTGTCTGCTTCTCGACCACCTAAACTATACAAGTCACACACAAATCAAAGAGGAGTGACTTACCAGAATTTAATAAACATCAAAACAGTTCCTCTTACAGAACAAAGTAATGGTAAGCTAATGAAGTGTGGTTTATTAAATATCAGATCTCTCTCATCTAAATCCTTTTTAATAAATGACTTGATAAGTGACCATCACATAGATCTGTTCTGTCTCACTGAAACCTGGCTGCAGCAGGATGAATATGTTACTTTAAATGAGTCGACTCCAATGAGTCACATCAACTATCATGTTCCAAGAAGTACAGGTAGAGGTGGAGGAGTAGCAGCAATTTATAAATCAGATTTATTAATTACTCCTAAACCTAAGCATAGTTATAACTCATTTGAGAGCCTCACTCTGAGCCTTTCTCACCCAGACTCTAAAACTCAGAAGCCAGTTGTATTTTGTATTGTTTACCGTCCTCCTGCTCCATATTCAGAGTTCTTAACTGAATTCTCTGAATTCTTATCTGACCTACTTCTTTGCACAGATAAAGTCATTGTAGTGGGAGACTTTAACATTCATGTAGATGTTGACAGCAACTGTCTCAGCACTGCTTTTAACTCCTTAATAGACACTATTGGTTTTACACAGCAGGAAAATGAACCCACTCATCGTTTTAACCACACCCTAGATCTTGTCCTGACATATGGGGTTGAAATTGATAATTTAATAGTTCTTCCCCAAAACCCTCTGTTATCTGACCATTTCTTATTAACTTTTGAATTTAGCACAACTGACCCTATAACAGCTGGAAAGAAATGTTACTATAGCAGATGTTTATCTGACAATGCTGTTGCCAGATTCAAGCAGATGATTCCATCATCTTTTGCCTCAATGTCTTGTAGATACACAGAGAACAGTCACCTTAATCCTTATGAACAGGTTGACTGTCTTGTAGATGATGCTGCAGCTTCTCTACGTACAATGTTAGACACAGTGGCTCCTCTGAAGAAGAAGACAGTAAATCAGAGGAGGTTAGCTCCGTGGTATAACTCAGACATCCGCAGCCTAAAGCAAAGGACTAGACAACTAGAAAGACAGTGGCGTTCCAACAAAATAAATGTAAACTGCATTGCATGGAAGGACAGTCTAATGAAATATAAAAAAGCACTTTGTGCTGCTAGAAAAACATATTATTCCTCCCTAATTGAGGAAAACAAAAACAACCCCAGGTTTCTTTTCAGCACTGTGGCCAGGCTGACAAAGAGTCATAGCTGTATTGAGTCTACTATCCCCTTAAATCTCAGCAGCAATGACTTTATGAACTACTTTACTAATAAAATTATCATCATTAGAAAAAACATTCAGCAGCGACTTCTTCCAAATGACAGAAAGCACTGTCTAGACCCATCAACTTTAAATTTTTTAAATCCTCTGTCTTACCTAGACAGCTTCTCCCCTATAACTCATATGGAGTTAACCTCAATAATTAACTCTTCCAAGTCGTCCACTTGTCTTTTAGATCCAATCCCAACCAGATTACTCAAAGAAGTTCTACCTTTAATCAGCTCATCCTTATTAAATCAAATCAACCAATCTTTACAACTAGGCTATGTACCACAGGCTTTTAAGGTGGCTGTGGTCAAACCTCTATTGAAAAAACCAACCCTTGACCCTGGACAACTAGCCAACTATAGGCCCATTTCAAATTTACCCTTTATTTCCAAGATTCTGGAAAAAATCGTGGCTAAACAATTATCTGACCACCTTAGTGGGAATAACCTGTACGAAGTTTTTCAGTCAGGATTTAGAAAACATCATAGCACAGAAACAGCTCTGGTTAGAGTCACTAATGATCTTCTATTAGCTTCGGACAATGGTCTAGTTTCTGTCCTTGTCCTGTTAGATCTTAGTGCTGCATTTGATACAATTGATCATAACATTCTATTACAGACACTAGAACATAGAATCGGGATTAATGGAACAGCATTGGGATGGTTTAAATCCTATTTGTTGAACAGATTCCAGTTTGTTCATGTTAATGATAAATTCTCCACACGCACAAGGATTAGCTATGGAGTTCCACAGGGTTCTGTGCTGGGTCCAATTCTGTTTAGCCTATACATGTCTCCTCTAGGTGAGATTATTAGAAAGCATTCTATTAATTTTCATTTTTACGCAGATGATACTCAGCTATACATGTCCTTGGAACCAAATGAAACAGATCAACTAGTCAAAATTCAGGGTTGTTTAAAAGACATCAAATCCTGGATGTCCCAAAACTTCCTTCAACTAAACTCAGATAAAACCGAGATTCTTATTGTTGGGCCTAAAAATCTGAGAGAGACACTATTGAGTCAGATAGCCACCCTGGATGGCATAACATTAGCTTCAGATTCTACTGTGAGGAACCTTGGTGTCATGTTTGACCAGGATCTCTCTTTTACATCATACATTAAACAAATCTCCAGAACCGCCTACTTCCACCTTAGAAATATAGTTAAAATCAGAAGCATCCTCTCTCAGAGCGATGCAGAGAAACTGATCCATGCATTTGTTACCTCTAGGCTGGACTACTGTAACTCCTTACTCATAGGATGTCCTAACAGCTCCTTAAAAAGCCTACAGCTCATTCAAAATGCTGCAGCCAGAGTTCTGACAGGACTTAGAAAGAGAGATCACATTTCTCCTACATTAGCTTCTCTGCACTGGCTGCCTGTAAAATGTAGGATAGAATTTAAAATTATCCTACTCACATACAAAGTACTCAATGATAAAGCTCCTTCTTATCTTAAAGACCTTATAGTTCCTTATGCTCCCAGCAGAACACTTCGTTCTCAGAGCGCTGGGCTACTTGTGGTTCCTAGAGTGTTTAAATGTAGAACAGGGGGCAGAGCTTTTAGCTACCAAGCTCCTCTCCTCTGGAACCAGCTCCCTCTTCAGGTTTGAGAAGCTGACACACTCTCCACCTTTAAGATTAGGCTTAAAACCTTCCTCTTTGATAAAGCTTATAGTTAGAGATGGTTCAGGTCACTGGCAATTATTGTTAGTCACAGGAACCATCTCTTAGTTAAGCTGCAATAGACATAGACTGCTGGGGGACTTAATTTATACACTGAGCTCCTCTGTTTCCTTCTACCTCCTCTGTCCCATAACCTCCCATCATTGTCCCATGTTTAACTAACCTTGTCTCTTTCTGTCCAGTAGTTGTGCTTCTCTCCTCTCCCCCCCCCCCCCCCCACCCCCACTCTTTCTCCCTCTCTGTCCTCACCTACAGGTATCATTGGACTCAAAGTTTGGTGTCTGTGATGGGCAGCTGCAGATCCAACCATTCTGCCTGCGTCCAGTCCCTGGTCCTACCATCCTGCCTGTGCTCTGTTGTTGCTTGTTGTTGCTTGTTGCTGTGCTTTTCTATCTCTCTATCCTCTCTCCCCAACCGGTCGAGGCAGATGGCCGCCCACATCCAGTCTGGTTCTGCTGGAGGTTTCTTCCTCGTTAGAGAGGGAGTTTTTCCTCTCCACTGTTGCTGTCAAATTAAATGCTTGCTGTATGTGGGATTTGTTGGGTTTAGTTGTGTGAGGTTTTAAACCTTACTTTGTAAAGTGCCTTGAAATAACTTTGTTGTGATTTGGCGCTATATAAATAAAATTGAATTGAATTGACTACGGCAAAACGATGAAAACGAGAAAACGATGACAAAGATTAAAACGATGACAAAAGATGGCGATTAAAAAGATGATGATTAAAAAGATGACCAAGGTCATACTATGACAATATTAAAGAGATGACAATGATTCAAACGTTGACCACGGTTAAAAGATTAAAAAGTTGACCAAGGTGCATTGTTGACAATCATAAATAAGCTGACTATCTTTTTTGGTTTGAAGAAAATATTTGTAAATAATTACCTAACTATGTAATAGTTAAATAACTATTAAAAATTTACCAGTCAGAAACAAAAATTTTGCCATTTAAGGTTATAAATTACATTGGTGCTTTTATTTTGAAAGGATTTAGAGGTTGTGTGTGGGCGATTACTAAACTATAAAATAGTCATTAGATAGTCATAATTTATCATTAAATAGCAAGAATAGCCCTATTAAAGCAAAAGATTTAGATTAAGCCCTTTCAGAATAAAAGCACCCTAATAAGTGTGAGTGGTTATTTACTGAACTCTAAAGTAGTCTCATTAACGATTGGTAAGTATTCAGAACCAGAAATTTTTTAATCATTCTTGCCATTAAAGGTAATAAATTGTAATTGGTGCTTTTATTTTGAAAGGATTTAGAGGAAGAGTGTGGGGGTAATAGCGTAACTGTCAATTAGTCTTTAAATAATCATAATTACCCATTTAAAGGCAAAAACAGTGCAGTTAAAGCTAATAATTGGCATTGGTGCTTTTATTTTGAAAGGATGTAGAGGAAGCATGTGTGGGTAATTACTAAACTGTTAATCTATCTTTAAATAGTCATAATTACCCGTCTAAAAGCAGAAATATTGCTATTAAAGCTAATTATTTGGCTTGGTGCTTTTATTTTGAAAGGATTTAGAGGAAGTGTGTGCTTAATTACTACACAATCCAATAGTGTAGTTGAGTAATCAGTAATAAGCATGGAACTGCTGTCTACAATGAGCATCAGGAGTTTGACCTGTCAGTGACATCTGCAGCTGCGCCGTCGCGATGGAGACGAAAGGCGGGAAAATCAGGCTCACTCTGCTCTGTAAAAGCAGAGTTTCACCCTGTATAAACAGCTTTGTTCCAGCTAAACCATGATAGTTATCACAACAATTATTTCATTTTACGAGTCCCAAGGCTTCAATGAGCAAATGGTGTGAATTTTATGCTTAAGGACAAAAGCTTGTAGCCACAGTGGCAATTTCAAAATATGTCTCCTCTGTTTTTCTCCCCAGACGTGTACCGAAAATTATCATTAGAGTCTATGGGAGAGTTTCGGGATCTCTCTGCGCTTTGAGGTTGATAGCGACTAAAGTATAGGTCTGAGGGTAAAGCCAGACACATCATTAGAAAGAAGACAAGTATGACTACGATTTAGTGAAGTAATTACGTTGATAGAGTAAAAATTGTGGCTGTAGTGACGAGTTAGAGACAGAAGTTCTGTCTTAAAAAAGCGCACCTTCTCACTGTAGCTGTGACATCACGCACTCTAGCAGACGCAATACACACTAATGGAAAAGCTGAAAATTTAACAAAAACCACACGATATTTAAACGCTCACAAGTCGAAAACTATAAAAGATACGAGGACGCTGATTTACACGGAGAACGCTGAAAGATGATAGACGCTTTTGACGTTGAAATGATGTTTCTACGCCAAAGTATGACGATGACAGAAGCTGACAAAAAGAGGCAAGTTGACAAAAAGTTGAACGATGATTCCCATAGACGACCATTATAAAAAAACGACGAAAAACATTGAATAACGTTAAAAGTTGAAAAGCTGAAAACGTGAAAAGTAATAGCCCCCATCTCCTAAAGACGACACACGTTTAGAAAGTTGAACGGCGATTCTACGACGAAGCGTTGAGACGATGAAAGCGACAGAAAAACGGGGCGAAATAATAAGAAGAAGAAAAATAAAGAGCGAAGATATCAATAGTGTGAGAGCTGTTCAGCTCTCCCACTAATAATAAAGAGCGAAGATCTCAATAGTGTGAGAGCTGTTCAGCTCTCCCACTAATAAAGACCGAAGATAACAATAGTGTGAGAGCTGTTCAGCTCTCCCACTAATAAAGCAAAAGCATTTCAATTTGGGTATTTTGTTTTTTTTTTCTCCAACCTGGGATTTTCTCCAACCTGGAGAACCCCTCCAACTTGGAAACACACAACGTCACGGCCCTCCTTGTATCCCCCCCCCCCACACACACACACACACACAGTTTCTCCAGACAAAGATTCTCCATCCTCCAACCTGTGGATCCTCCTAACCTGCACTTTCTGTGTCCTCTTTGGGTCCAGCGTATCCCCCAACTCTCTCCTCCTAACCTGCACTTTCTGTGTCCTCGTGGGGTCTGGCGTGACCCCCGCCTCTCTCCTCCTAACCTGCACTTTCTGTGTCCTCGTGGGGTCGGGCGTGACCCCCACCTCTCTCCTCCTAACCTGCACTTTCTGTGTCCTCGTGGGGTCCGGCGTGACCCCCTCCTCCCTCCTCCCAACCTGCACTTTCGGTGTCCTCGTGGGGTCCGGCGTGACCCCGACCACCACCCCCCCACTGCACATCCTCACCCACTTGTGGTGTCAGATGTAAAACCCTCCTCCGTTACCCTCGTGAGGTCTAAAAATGAGAGCTGCGTGAGGGTTAAACTAGTGTTCTTATTGCGTAAAAAGCTCCAAAACTATGTTTTAGTGTTTCTGCATTGGTTTCTAACCTTACAGCTTATAATAGCCATGTTTTGATGCCAAGCTACTGTAAGACAGTTCAATACACCCTAAAAGCACAGTTGGAAGTGTCGTGGCTTAAACTAGTCTTCTTATAGCCTGAATCGCTCCACAACGATGTTTTAGTGTTTATACATTGGTTTCTAACATTACAGCCTATAATAGCCATGTTCTGATGCCAAGCTAGTGTAAGACAACTATATACACCCTAAAAAGCACATTTTCAAGTGCCGTGGTTTAAACTAGTCTTTGTATGGCCTCAAAAGCTCCAAAACGATGTTTTAGTGTTACTGCTCTGGTTTCTTACATTACGGCTAATAATGGCCATGTTCTGATGCCAAGCTACTGTAAGACAACTCAATACACCCTAAAAGCACAGTTAGAAGTGTTGTGGTTTAAAATAGTCTTCTTATGGCCTGAAAAGCTCCAAAACGATGTTTTAGTGTTACTGCATTGGTTTCTAACATTACAGCTTTAATAGTCATGTTTTGATGCCAAGCTACTGTAAGGCAGCTCAATATACCCTTAAAGCACAGTTGCAAGTGCTGTGCTTTAAACTAGTCTTCTTATGGCCTAAAAGGCTCCAAAACGATGTTTTAGTGATTCTGCATTGGTTTCTTACATTACAGCTTATAATGGTCATGCTGTGGTTTAAACTAGTCTTCTTATAGCCTGAATCGCTCATACAACGATGTTTTAGTGTTTATACATTGGTTTTTAACATTACAGGTTATAATAGCCGTGTTCTAATGCCAAGCTACTGTAAGTAAACTCAATACACCCTAAAAGCACAGTTGCAAGTGTCGTGGCTTAAACTAGTCTTCTTATGGCCTGAAAAGCTTCAAAACGATGTTTTAGTGTTTCTGCATTGGTGTCTTACCTTACGGCTAATAATGGTTATGTTCTGATGCCAAGCTACTGTAAGACAGCTCAATACTCCCTTAAAGCACAGTTGAAAGTGTAGTGGCTTAAACTAATCTTCTTATGGCCTGAAAAACTCCAAAACGATTTTTTAGTGTTACTGCATTGGTTTCTAACATTACAGCTTATATTAGTCTTGTTCTGATGCCAAGCTACTGTAAGGAAACTCAATATACCCTTAAAGCACAGTTGCAAGTGCTGTGCTTTAAACTAGTCTTCTTATGGCCTGAAAAGCTTCAAAACGATGTTTTAGTGTTTCTGCATTGGCGTCTTACATTACAGCTCTAATAGTCATGTTCTGATGCCAAGCTACTGTAAGGCAGCTCAATACACCCTAAAAGCACAGTTGCAAATGCTTTTGTTCTTATGGCCTAAAAAGCTCCAAAACGATGTTTTATTGATTCTGCATTGGTTTCTTACATTACAGCTTATAATGGTCATGCCGTGGCTTAAACTAGTCTTCTTATGGCCTGAAAAGCTTCAAAACGATGTTTTAGTGTTTCTGCATTGGTTTTTTACATTACGGCTTAAAATGGTCATGTTCTGATGCCAAGCTACAGCAAGACAGCTCAATACACCCTACAAGCACAGTTGCAAATGCTGTTGTTTAAACTTTTGTTCTCATGGCCTGAAAAGCTCCAAAACGATGTTTTAGTGTTTCTGCATTGGTTTCTAACATTACAGCTCATAATGGATCTTGCCGTGGTTTAAACTAGTGTTCTTATGGCCTAAAAAGCTCCAAAACTATGTTTTAGTGTTTCTGCATTGGTTTCTAACATTACAGCTTATAATAGTCATGTTCTGATGCCAAGCTACTGTAAGGCAGCTTAATATACCCTTAAAGCACAGTTGCAAGTGCTGTGCTTTAAACTAGTCTTCTTATGACCTAAAAGGCTCCAAAACGATGTTTTAGTGATTCTGCATTGGTTTCTAACATTACAGCTTATAATGGTCATGCCGTGGTTTAAACTAGTGTTCTTATGGCCTAAATAGCTCCAAAACGATATTTTAGTTTTTCTGTATTGGTTTCTTACCTATCGGCCTATAATGGTCATTTTCTGAGGCCAAGCTACTGTAAGGCAGCTCAATATACCCTTAAAGCACAGTTGCAAGTGCTGTGCTTTAAACTAGTCTTCTTATGGCCTAAAAAGCTCCAAAACGATGTTTTAGTGTTACTGCATTGGTTTCTAACATTACAGCTTATAATAGTCATGTTCTGATGCCAAGCTACTGTACAGATGGAGCGGTTCATTTTCGCTGATTTCAGTCGACTGTCAGTCACCTTTCTGACGCTGATCACACACTTATCACACCCTCAGTAGCCGACTGTCAGCAGCCCCCCTCCTTGGTCTGTCTGGGGAAGGCGTTAAAAATGGTAATGAGGCCACCCCCATTTTAGCACCAAAGACGCAATTCCAGGGTAAAACCAAAAGGTGGAGCTTTAGTATCTGACCCGTAGAGTTAGGGTTAAACAGCAAGTATAGGCACAGTTCTGAGAACAGGACATAGATCTGATAATGTCAGTTCTACACTGTTTGCTAGGGCAGACAGACAAACAGACAGACAATAGTCTGTCTAAACAGTCAACTAAAAAGTTGAGAAAACTTGAAAAGTTGACTTCATTTCAGAATTGAATGTTGTACTAACTTTTTTTTAATCATAGATAAGCATCGGCAGCTCACACTGCCACAGCTGCCAAACTACCTTCTGGAGGTTTATCAGTTACTGGCTGTATTAGTTTGAGTTCGACTTCACAAATGAAATTATTAAATTCTCATTCTATATATTATTCTTATTCACTTGAATGTAGTGTGTGTCAGTCTGCCTGCTTCAGGAGCTGTTTTAAATTAAAAAAAGAACATTTCAATGTTCTAATCAAGCTTAGATGAACATAACAATAGCGAGCCTCTTTTCAGACAGAACGACCAATCCACAGCACCAGTTAGACTGGTTTCACACCACCCTCTTCTCCCCAAAGCACCAGAGTCCTGCAGTGCTGTTACCTGATGTAACCAGATACATTTGTGAACTACGTCATCCATCCATCACTTATAAGAGCCTAGTGGTTAAAGCACACAACTTCTCACCCACAGTTTTTAATTAAACTGTTTTTGTTAGTTGGTGGTTTAAAATAAGAAACTTTTATATCCTAAAGCCATAGACTTAACACTGTCTTTTTAACAAGTTTTATTTACAGATTTTATAAACGTCCAGTTCATTTGACCATTTTCTAAACCAAGTTGTCTGAAAGTTGGGTCACTACATTCTTTTAGAGCAGAAATGTTTCTCAAGGAGCTTCTACATTATAAGTCCTTCATGGGGGACATGGTCTTCACACCTTCTCACAGTCCTTTGTTCAACTGATGAGCCAGTTCATTACAGGTGTGAAGTGAAGCCTATTGTAAATAGAGGATAGTGCCTAACTTTACTCAGACTGAATGTTCCTGCACTTTTGGTAATGTTTCTGCTTTAAGAAAAGTCTGTAAGTTAACTTGAAAATTATTGAGCAGTCACAATCTGCCGATTGTGGTGACATTTGGCAGTAAAAGGTGACTGAAATGACACAGAACTGAAAGAATATCAGCTGGCATAACTCATAACACATATGTATGCAGATCTCTGTATTTTGTGTCACTTGAATTTGTGTGGTAAACAAAAGACACCAGAGGCACGTTTACACCAGGAGTCTCTAGCTGGAAGCTTCTGTGCCTTAACCACTAGGCTGTTGGTCCTCTGAGGGAGACCTACTGTATGGACAGTAACTAAATTCCTTCATACAGCATTATGTTAACAGAGCCTTGATTTGAGTGGAACCTTTAAAGTTATGGATCCATGAAGAATTTTCTTTTTAAGCAGTTTACAAATATATCTGGTTTTCATGGCTCAGGTGAAGTTGTGTGGAAGTTGAGTCATGTCAACTCTTTCAGTCTGGTGTCCTTCTTGAGGGAGGGTTTATCACACCTACTCACTTTTGTGTCTTTTGTTCACGTAACGAGCCAGTTCTTTGCAAGTGTAAAGTGAAGCCAAACTGGAGGATAATATGGAACTTCCCTCAGACTGAGGCAGCTTTTGGTCTTTGTCAGTTGTCAAAAAATGCCAGTAAATTTAGAGCTAAACATTACAATACAGTAATACATACAATACAGTATAATTAAAACAAAAAAAATATCCATGTGGATGTTGACTGAATGTTTGACTAAAGGGCATTGTATTCATAACAGCTGTAATTTTCTACTTGCTTAGACATAAATAACTTTAAGTTCAGTTATGAGCTATTTTACATTTAAGACACTCATTTCTGTTCTGTTCCAGTTTGGGGGTCACTGCCCCAAGTGCTCCAATCACCACAGGCACCACTGTGGCCTTCACCTTCCAAGCCTTCTCCAGTTCTTCCCTGAGCCCTTGGTATTTCTCTAGTTTCTCATGTTCCTTTTTCCTGATGTTGCCATCGCTTGGTGTTGCCACATCCACCACTACGGCTTTCCTCTGCTCTTTGTCCACCACCACAATGTCTGGTTGGTTCGCCATTACCATTCTGTCAGTCTGGATCTGGAAGTCCCACAGGATCTTGGCTCGCTCGTTCTCTACCACCTTGGGAGGTGTTTCCCACTTTGATCTTGGGGTTTCCAGTCCATACTCCGTGCAGATGTTCCTGTATACTATGCCAGCCACTTGGTTATGGCGTTCCATGTATGCTTTCCCTGCCAGCATCTTACACCCTGCAGTTATGTGCTGGATCGTCTCAGGGGCCTCTTTGCACAGTCTACACCTTGGGTCTTGTCTGGTGTGGTAGATCTGGGCTTCTATGGCTCTGGTGCTCAGGGCCTGCTCCTGTGCAGCCAGGATGAGTGCCTCTGTGCTGTCCTTCAGCCCAGCCCTTTCAAGCCATTGGTAGGATTTGTTGAGATCAGCCACTTCAGTTATGTTTCGGTGGTACATCCCGTGTAAGGGCTTGTCCTCCCATGATGGTCCCTCTTCCAGCATCTCATCCTCTGTTCTCCACTGCCTGAGACATTCACTCAGCACGTCATCTGTCGGGGCCTTATCCTTGATGTACTTATGGATCTTGGATGTTTCATCCCGGATAGTGGCTCTCATGCTCACTAGTCCTCGGCCTCCTTCCTTGCGGCTAGCATACAGTCTCAGGGTGCTGGATTTGGGGTGGAACCCTCCATGCATGGTGAAGAGCTTTCGTGTCTTAACATCTGTGGTCTGTATCTCTTCCTTTGGCCACCTTATTATTCCCGCAGGGTATCTGATCACTGGCAGGGCGTAGTTGTTTATTGCCTGGGATTTGTTCTTGCCATTGAGCTGGCTTCTTAGGACTTGCCTTACTCGTTGGAGGTATTTGGCTGTTGCCGCATTCCTTGTTGCCTGTTCAGGGTTGCTGTTCGCCTGTGGTATTCCAAGGTACTTGTAACTGTCCTCAATGTCTGCCATTGTTCCTTCTGGGAATGAGACCCCTTCTGTGTGGATAACCTTGCCTCTCTTTGTTACCATCCTCCCACATTTCTCGAGTCTGAATGACATCCCGATGTCTGAGCTGTAGATCCTGGTGGTGTGGATCAGTGAGTCGATGTCTCGCTCATTCTTGGCGTACAGCTTGATGTCATCCATGTAGAGGAGGTGACTTATGGTGGCCCTGTTCCGGAGTCAGTATCCATAGCCAGTCTTGTTTATTATTTGGTTGAGAGGGTTCAGACCTATGCAGAACAGCAGTGGGGACAGTGCATCTCCTTGGTATATGCCACATCTGATGGATACTTGGGCAAGTGGCTTCCCATTGGCTTCAAGGGTGGTTCTCCACAACCTCATCGAGTATGCAATGAAGGCCCTTAGAGTTCTATTGATGTTGTACAGCTCCAAGCATTCGGTGATCCACGTGTGTGGTATTGAGTCATAGGCTTTCTTGTAGTCGATCCAGGCTGTGCACAGGTTGGTGCGTCGCACTGTGCAGTCTTGGGCGACTGTTCTGTCTACCAGGACTTGGTGTTTGGCTCCTCTGGTATCCTTACCCTTCTGTGCTTCGCTCATGTATTGACCCACGTGCCCACTTATCTTAGCTGCGATTATGCCTGACATGAGCTTCCATGTTGTGGAGAGGCAGGTTATTGGCCAGTAGTTGAATGGGACTGTACCCTTTGAGGGATCCTTCATTATCAGGATTGTTCGCCCTTCGGTTAGCCATTCAGGGTGAGTCCCATCCCTTAGCAGCTGGTTCATTTGTGCTGCCAGGCACTCATGGATTGCAGTGAGCTTTTTTAGCCAGTAGGCATGGATCATGTCAGGGCCGGGTGCTGTCCAGTTTTTCATACCTGAGACTCTTTGTTGGATGTCTGCCACTGTGATAGTCACTGGATTCTGTTCAGGGAGGCTACTGTGGTCTTCCCTCAGATCCACCAGCCACTGTGCATCACTGTTGTGTGACGCCTCCGTTTTCTATATACCTTTCCAGTATTGTTCAGTTTCCAGCCTTGGTGGGTCTGCTCTGCTGTTATTATTATTATTATTATTATTATTATTATTATTATTATTATTATTATTATTATTATTATTATTATTATTATTATTATTATTATTATTATTATTATCCTGCCATTGAGAGTACACTTTCGCAGGTTGTGTTGCGAACAGCCGGTTTATTCGTCTGGCTTCGTTATCTCTGGTGTATCTCTTAAGGCGGCTGGCCAAGGCTTGTAGCCTTTGCTTGGCAGTTTCAAATGCTTCAGGTATGGGCATCTGGCTGTACCTCTTGGGCATCGATCTTTTCATTGCACCTCTCTGGGCTCACTTCCCTCCGAGCTGCCTTGATTTTTGCCTCCAACCTTCGTTTCCATGGTGGGTATTGTGTTACTGCATTGGTTTCTAACATTACAGCTTATAATAGTCATGTTCTGATGCCAAGCTACTGTAAGGCAGCTCAATACACCCTAAAAGCACAGTTGCAAGTGCCGTGGTTTAAACTAGTGTTCTTATGGCCTCAAAAGCTCCAAAACAACGTTTTAGTGTTTCTGCATGGGTTTCTAACATTACAGCTTATAATGGTCATGCCGTGGTCTAACCTAGTCTTCTTATGGCCTGAAAAGATCCAAAACGATGATTTAGTGTTTCTGCATTGGTTTCTTACACTACGGCTTATAATGGTCATGTTCTGATGCCAAGCTACTATAAGACAGCTCAGTACACCCTAAAAGCACAGTTGCAAATTCTGTGGTTTAAACTCGTGTTCTTATGGCCTGAAAAGATCCAAAACGATGATTTAGTGTTTCTGCATTGGTTTCTTACATTACGGCTTATGATAGTCATGTTCTGATGCAAAGCTACTATAAGACAGCTCAATACACCCTAAAAGCACAGCTGCAAGTGCGGTGGTTTAAACTTTTGTTCTTATGGCCTGAAAAGCTCCAAAACGATGTTTTAGTGTTTCTGCATTGGTTTCTGACATTACAGCTTATGATAGTCATGTTCTGATGCCAAGCTAGTGTAAGGCAGCTCAATACACCCTAAAAGCACAGTTGCAAGTGCCATGGTTTAAACTAGTCTTCTTATGGCCTCAAAAGCTCCAAAACAATGTTTTAGTGTTTCTGCATGGGTTTCTAACATTACAGCTTATAATGGTCATGCCGTGGTCTAACCTAGTCTTCTTATGGCCTGAAAAGATCCAAAACGATGATTTAAAGTTTCTGCATCGGTTTCTTACCTTATGGCTTATAATGGTCATGTTCTGATGCCAAGCTACTATAAGACAGCTCAATACACCCTAAAAGCACAGTTGCAAATTCTGTGGTTTAAACTCGTGTTCTTATGGCCTGAAAAGATCCAAAACAATGATTTAGTGTTTCTGCATTGGTTTTTTACGTTACGGCTTATGATAGTCATGTTCTGATGCCAAGCTACTGTAAGGCAGCTCAATACACCCTAAAAGCACAGTTGCAAATGCTGTGCTTTAAACTTTTGTTCTTATGGTTTCAAAAGCTCCAAAACGATTGTGAGGGACTGCGCAGTAAGTCTTAAGAACCCAGGAATGAATCCAACAAAAAATATAATTTATTAACAAATACTCAAGATTAACAATACTACAACTCCAGGGTCACAAAATTCAACCTAAATAACAGTTCTAAACGGGCCCTTTAACTTAAATTGAGGTCAACTAAACAGACAGCAACTACCACTTAAACCAAACATAACTGACCTCCATGTCACACAAACCAGGGGTTTATAAAGACACAGGCTAGCCTACAGCTCAAAGAAGGTAACAGAAATAAATCGCCAATCAACCTCAACCACTAAACTAAATACAAATACAAGATTAAACACGAATAATATTTACACAATAAACAACGTAACAACTTAAGTAACTCCCATTAAGCAAATCCCCAACATAAGCGTAATAATGAAATCATAAGCGGCAGATTCCCCCTCCAGGCACGCGCAGTTGGCCTTCTCCGCTTCCTGGTCGTGGTATTTAAGCCCTGCTTAGGTGGCGCCCGCTCTTTCCACCCGGAGGAGGAATCCCCAGAACACAGAAAGGTCACACATTAGACATTTTACATTGGCCTAAAAAGCTCCAAAGTGATGTTTTAGTGTTTCTGCATTGGTTTCTGACACAACAGCTTATAATAGCCATGTTCTGATGCCAAGCTACTGTAAGGCAGCTCAATTCACCCTAAAAGCACAGTTGCAAGTGCCGTGGTTTAAACTAGTCGTATGGCCTCAAAAGCTCCAAAACAATGTTTTAGTGTTTCTGCATTGGTTTCTAACATTACAGCTTATAATAGTCATGCCGTGGTTTAATCTAGTCTTCTTATGGCCTAAAAAGCTCCAAAACGATGTTTTAATTTTTCTGCATTGGTTTCTAACATTACAGCTTATAATAGTCATGTTCTGATGCCAAGCTACTGTAAGACAGCTCAATACATCCTAAAAGCACAGCTGCAAGTGCAGTGGTTTAAACAAGTGTTCTTATTTCCTGAAAAGCTGTAAAGCGATGTTTTAGTGTTTCTGTATTGGTTTCTAACATTACAGCTTATAATAGTCATGTTCTGATGCCAGAATACTGTAAGACAGCTCAATACACCCTAAAAGCACAGTTGCAAATGCCGTAGTTTAAACTTTTGTTCTTATAGCCTGAAAAGGTCTAAAACAATGTTTTAGTGTTTTTTGCATTGGTTTCTAACATTACAGCTTATAATAGTCATGTTCTGATGCCAAGCTACTGTAAGGCAGCTCAATACACCCTAAAAGCACAGTTGCAAGAGCCGTGGTTTAAACTTTTGTTGTTATGGCCTAAAAAGCTCCAAAACGATGTTTTAGTGTTTCTGCATGGGTTTCTGACATTACAGCTTATAATGGTCAAGCCGTGGCTTAAACTAGTCTTCTTTTGGCCTAAAAAGCTCCAAAACGATGTTTTAGTGTTTCTGCAAGGGTTTCTAACATTACAGCTTATAATGGTCATGCCGCGGTTTAACCTAGTGTTCTTATGGCCTAAAAAGCTCCAAAGCAATGTTTTAGTGTTACTGCATTGGTTTCTTACATTACGGCTTATAATGGTCATGTTCTGATGACAAGCTACTGTAAGACAGCTCAATACACCCTAAAAGCACAGTTGCAAGTGCTTTAGTTTAAGCTTTTGTCCTTATGCCCTGAAAAGGTCTAAAACAATGTTTTAGTGTTTCTGCATTGTTTTCTAACATTACAGCTTATAACAGCCATGTTCTGATGCCAAGCTACTGTAATAAAGCTCAATACACCCTAAAAGCACAGTTGCAATTGCCGTGGTTTAAACTAGTCTTCTTATGGCCTCAAAAGCTCCAAAAAAATGTTTTAGTGTTTCTGCATTGGTTTCTTACATTACGGCTAATAATGGTCATGTTCTGATGCCAAGCTACTGTAAGACAGCTCAATACACCCTAAAAGCACAAATGCAAGTGCCGTGGTTTAAACTAGTCGTTTTATGGCCTCAAAAGCTCCAAAACGATGTTTTAGTGTTTCTGCATTGGTTTCTAACATTTGTAGCGGATTCAAATTATTAATAGTTTGATATTAATGCAAAACATTAATAAACCTCGAAGTTGGGGCACCAGGTTTGTTTTAAAGCTGAAACCACACTTCTATTAATCTAGTCAAAGCCAGATATCAATTTAATGAGTTACCACTCATGAACAACAATAACCACTTTCTTGTGATAAAACCAAATCAGTCTCTTATGCCGTGAATTCTTGTCGCGGTTCAGTGACCTCTGTTTAAATCTGAAGAACAATGCACACAAAACCAGATTCCTTTTAACGTTTTATTAATCTAACACTATTGGATATATGAATAACATAATATGGAAATACTCAAATAAACAGAATAGAAAATGAGAGAACGATCAGAATGAGATGATGAACAGTGAATGAATCAATGAGTGAAGACCTAAAGAATGGTCAAGACCTGAGTGTGTGATGGCTTTGATCAAGAGAAAAGAGTATTTGTCTCTAACTAATTCAAATCTAAGGATAACTAATCAATTTGGAATGTTCAATTTTAGCGCTCTGAGAAACACCAGAATTCTCAGAGGATCAGAGATGTTCGTCTTGCCTTAGTTTGGAGCTGTAGCCGCTGTGCAGCGTCTCCCGTTACCGGTTGGTTGAGCAGGCGTGCCCTCTCTGGTCCAGGTGCCACGGCCTCTGGGCCAGGAATCGTCGCCCGCGATTGATGAGGACGGCTCGGGTTCAGCAGAGTAACAGTCAGCCAGGCTGGACTTTCAAGGTGTTGCAAAGCGTCAGCGCTACTTAAACTAGCCCAAAAAGCAAACGGGCTGGAATCTAATTTAATTGGTTCGATCAAAAATAGCGAGTCAATTAAAGACTGGTTGTAATAGTTTCAGTTTCGCGGAGTTTCTTGATGACTTTCTAACGTTACAAAAATCGTTGTTCGTTCGTGTTTCTAAGTTTAACTTAGGTTTACAAAATTTAAGAACAAAGGAAAATTAAAGAAAAGTAATGCGACGCAAAAAGAGAAGGTGAAAGAAGTTTGAAGATAGAGGGAAAACCGTTTTGCCTTGGGTGTCACTGGTTTAAATACCTCTGGGGCAGTGGTCAGTGCAGGGCGGAGAAATGACTTCAGCCAGTGGTGAAGAGTTCCACCTCTTTTAGATCAGGAATCAAACTATTTGATTTGGATCGCTCCTAAATCTGGGATAACTAAGCTCTTCTCTTTTCATCAAGCTCAAAGTTCCATCACACCATAACACAAAAAACATGTAATGATCACTTTGACACTCAAATAAGCAGAGAAGTCAGAATGGTTAAACAGCAATATTAAATGCATAGAATATTAAGGTCTATATGTGGTCCCTTACAAATGCTGTAACAAATTAAATGTTATTCATGATGCCTGGTCTTGTCTTATGCAACACCCAGTAAACACTAAAACATACACGAATAATAAATGCAAGCAAAATCAAATTATAAATGACCTAATCTGGACATTACTAATTAAACAATTGTAACACTTAAAAATGTGATACAATAATGAGGATACCGAATTGTAGCTGGTGGAAATAGTCCATGTGTATGTTTCACAGATTAAAAGAAGTAAAGAAGGTGAGTCTCTCTATTTCAACTTTGTGCCTACACACAAAGGAGAGCATGGTGATGAGTTGAAGTCCCTTTGTACTTTAAGAATTTCCTGGCAAATCTGTAGATCAGGCATTTAACATCACACAGAAACCAATCTAATATAAAATGAAAACATTTTGTCCACAGAATACAATGACATCAGTTTCATGGAAGTTGAAAGTTCTGGTGCATCTGAACCAGAACCTGTGTCCAAATGAAGTCTCTCGTTCTCTTTGATGAGCACATTCCACATTTTATGGCTGGTGGTCCCAGTTCTGGGAGAGGCAGCTTCTTGGTGATAAATGTGGCAGCCTCTCCTTCTGGCATGATAAGCAGAGGTAGAATCCTGAGGGATTTACAGGTAGATCAACAAAGTGGACTCATGGTTCTTTGATATGGACCTTTGAGATGTTGGCGTCAATTGGTGCCTGTGGTGATAGAAGCCAGTCTCCTGTTGTGGAGAAAGATTCAGGGTCCCTTATCTCTGGGGACTGAAAGGGACGTAGGGGCTCTTCAAAGGAGGGAGTTAAGTTCACATGTAGGTCAGGTTACCTCAGTCCAGACGTGGATTGCTACATATTCCCCCACTTAGCTCACGCTGGTCGAATGAAGATGGAGATCATCGTGAGGTACTTCCAGGCATCCACGGATGGCAGACAGGAACCTGTGGAACATTCTAATCCCATGAGTAGACTGGTGCTTCTCTACTTTTTTTTTGTATCCCCTTATAAAATCGAAGGGGAAAACCTGTCCTATGACTATGGGATGTCAAAGGAACTATCGTGAAAGAGTGGGACTCAGTACTAATAACATTCTAACCAATGGTGGTTACATAGCAACATTTCAGTTAACTAGTAGTAAAGAAACTTCTAATTAAAAAGGAAAAATATCTGGCGAAAGAGGGCCAACAAATAAGCCTAGTAAAGAAAAAAATAATAACATTAGGTCTAGTAAAACAAACAAATCTGCCATTACATGCTATAATCAATTAGTCAGGTTCCTACTGACTAAGGTGGGTTCCTTTGTTACCTATATGTATGTGTGTATACAGGTGGGAGGAGAGAAGTTTAAGAAAGAAAAGGAGGAGAAGGGAAAGAAACTTTCTTTTAGGTCTCTAGAGTTCTAACTCTATAAGCTCGGAGGGTTCTGGTTCTGTGTCATCGTCACCTTCCTGGGTTCTTTTCTTCTTCACCATATTACTTAAGCGAGTGGTGCATTGAGCAACGTCTTCTTTGAGCTTTCGGGTGTGACGAAGGTAGAGATAGGCTATTCCTAACGTCAGCAGGTAACCTAAGCTTACAGCAACAACTAGAACAGTATCGGCAGTAGACCAGGCGTGGGTCAGGGGCCTAATTGGAGTTGCTTCCTGGGAGGCAATCTCTTTCAGTACATTGTCAATGGGAACTACATCAATGGTCTGAGCGCCTTCGTATTCAATTCTAGTAAGAGTACTTTCATCCAGCTCCAGCACGTGTTTACTGAGGAAGTCAGAAATTTCAACATTGTTCATATTGTTCAGATCAAAGATGGTAGCATGTCATATCATTATCATCCTTTAATCAACTTTGATGGATTGTCTGCGTGTCCCCCACTTAGTGAATAGTTCACAAAATCAAACAACAAAACAACACAATGACCGCTAATGAATTATTTTGGGTCCTTTAGTGGGCTCGTCCCCCACTCGGGAACTTTTGGTGGGAAGTTTTCTGGTTATAATCTGTTAGATCGTTCTTCCTATGTGGCCTGTATGCCACTTGTTGAAGAGTGTTGCGTGTAGTTTTGATTCATCTGTGTTTTGCGCGTGAAGGGTCATGGGCCTACGTCATCCTTACCCCCCTGTGGCTATGAGGCACCACGACCAAAAGAGAGTGAGGGCGTCGGAGCCATTCGATAGTAGGCACATGATAAAGCATAATGACTTGCAAATGCCGTAAAATTGTTCCAACCAGTTCTAGATCGAGTGTACAGCCAGGCCCAGAATGGCGCCTTGTTTGGTCAATGGATCAGCCCGATTAGTGGGGTCTGGGGGCGCCACAATGGTAAGGGTGCAGCATTGGACCTCTGTGGGCTGGTTGTGCGGGAGGGGCACAGGGTCACGGACTTGTGCCCAGATTCTGGAATGCTTGAGGTCTATTACAAAAGAGAGTGAGGGCGTCAGAGCCATTCGATAGTAGGCACATGATAAAGCATAATGACTTGCAAATGCCGTAAAATTGTTCCAACCAGTTCTAGATCGAGTGTACTCCAAGCGGTTGAGTAGGTCTTGGCCTATCAATAGAGGAACTGTTTCCAGGGATGACACATATACTATGTGAACAAACTTCATTGGACCAATAGACACATGGATCAAAGCCATGGCTGTAAGGATGGTCCTTGTAGGGGCATAAGGTTGAATCTTCAGGGAGCATGGATGCAGTGTAAGCTGTTTGCCTGTCTGCTGCATCACTGAAGTCAGTTTGTTGAGCAGTGCAGTAGATATTAAAGTGATGTCGGAAGCTGTGTCAAGAAGAGCCTCCTGTTTGAAGGTGTTTTCCAGAGTGACTGCTAAGTGAGGTTTTCGTGCAACCCCCTTTTTAGTGAGGTTCCCAAGAAATTGTAAGGAGGGCGGGTCACCTGGAATGAGTGAATCATCATCCTTGGGTGACTCATTAGAGTCCAGCTGAACTACCAAGACTGCACTGGGAGACTCTGGTGTCTCAGCCACACATGTGGGGTTTAGGCTGGGCTTGGCCAAAACATCGGCTGTTTTATTCTTTTTCTCTCTGAGGTCTTGGGCAACTTGTTCAAGTGTCTCCAAGTCCTTTTCGTTGAGGCCCAAGGCATTAAACTGTGGCTCACGTGGGGTATTTCTGTTCTCCACATAACCATTTCTATTCTCCTTCTTAAAGGATTTGCGCCAAGAAGGACCATGAGATGTGTAATCTCGACGGTAACCGTTCTGTGCGTGTGGTCGTTCACCTATGTCCCCCCTTTGCATTCGGAAGTCACTTCTGTGCTGAGGGTTAGGTTGATCTTTAAAGGAAGCAGAGGAAGGATGTTCCCTTTCATACCTCATAGAATTTGGCCTTTTGTCAGACCAAGATGACTTGGAATGACTATGCCATGGGTTAGTTTTCTGAAACCTGTATGGTTCATGACTATCTTGAGGTCAATAGGATCTCCAGGGAGTTCTTTCGGTGTCCTTTGAGCCACCATCATAGGCTCCTTCTAATCTCAGAGGCAAATGTTTGGTGTCAATGTTGAACACAGTACTCGGCTCAGGATTCTTTGGATGAATCTCTTTGTGTTTTGCAAACCCCAACGATGGCAGTTCACGTAGGTGTTGGCTGGTGGAGTTGCGTGGATTTGCTGAAATGCCAAGATGACTGCTAGTAGCAGGATGGAGGTTTTTGATAAAAAGTGTTTTGAAGTTTAAATCTTCCTCCATTCCTGGTTCATTTCTAGAGCCAAAGTAGGCTCGAAGAAGGCGTCGGTATTACGCCTGAGGATCTTCCTGTCGGGCTTGCTTAATAGCAATAGCTGCATTGAGTCCAGATTGGGAGACAGTATCACTGTATTCCCGCTCTAGAGCATCGCATAGCAGGTCATAATCATCTCTGATTATGCTGGGTTGTCGTTCAATGAAATTGCTAACATCACGACTCGAGGTTAATTTGATAAGATATAACTTATCATGAGTTGTAGACTGTGGATACCTTTGCAGGTAAAAGCTGATGTCCTTTAAGTAGCTGGTGGTATCATGAGAACCACCAGGACTAGGATCAAAGCGCGTGATGTTACGTGCTATTTTATCCAAATCTCTCATAGAAGGTCTTTGTGATGCGTTTTGACTTAGAGGGGAAGAAGGCAATGCGTTTGCAACCACTGGTGATGAGCTTCTGCGCGAATATTGTGCTCTCAGTGGTTCGGGTGGTAGATATGAATGGAGCACGGCAAGTGGCGGCTCCTCCTCCTTGGGAGAGATTGCTTCCCTTCTTGTTTGCTGGTAAAAGGCATCATGGGAAGTGTGTGTCTTCCCTATTTCAAAAGAATAATCAAGATCTCTTTTAACCTTGGCTAATTCTTTCTCATGTTTTTCTTGGAGGCGTTTAATTTTGCATGTTTTGTTTTCAGCAACAATCAATTGACGCCGCAAGTGTTGGTTCACTTGTTGTTCCTTCTTTAGATGTCTCTCAAGAATTTTGTTTTTGGATTTTAGGTCATCATTCTCCTCCGTAGTTTGGGAGAGCAAAGTTTGTGTTTTGTTTTGATCTACTCGTGCTTCTTCAAGCTGTTGTTGAGCAGTAGTGAGCTCTGGCTCACATTGCAGGAGGGATTGTTTTAATTCATGATTTTCATTTTCTAAATCCTCCTTTTCTGTTTGAAAATCATCGGCTAATTCACTGGATTTGGCTACTGATTCTGCTTGATCCCGTTTTGACATTTCCGGGAGGTGTTCAAGAAGGTTATTTTTTTCATGTAGTTGGGTGTTTTGTTGTTTGCGGGTATCTAATTTTTTATTGGCTCTCTCTAGTAGTTGGTGTGTTTGTTTTAATTGGATGGACATTATTATGGCCATTCGTCCCAGCATTTTCATCTTATCCTTTTCCTTCAAGGACTGGGTTAGGGCGTCAGCAGTGAAGTCTGTTAACAGATTGTCAAGTTCCTTCATCGTGGATCCCTGGATTTCTGTCATGTATCCAGGAATAAAAGCTTGGGTCAGCTCATTTAATGCTTCTTCAGTCGCGACCCGGATATCTATGCTAGGGTCAGTGGACATGCTGGTATTCGGGTTTTTCAACTCACTGGTTGGCTCCATATTACCAGTGTTTTGGTTACTGAGGTTGGTCAGCGGTTCCCTAGAATTGAGTGGTTCTCAATTAATCACAAAAAGTTTACTTCTTCCTTATTGTATCTTTATACAGGTGAGGAGGCACCTAATCAATTATTTAAATTCAAACGCTTCTTTAACTAGAGTAGATCAAATAAATTAAATTTAAATTAAAGTTGTTGTTTTTTTCTAAAAGAAAAGTTCTAGACCCAATATGGCAATCAAAGATAACAGGTAAAAATCAATCAAATAGAATACGCTAAAAGAATAAAAAATTGCAAAGGTAATTTAGCCCACTCAAAAAAAAATTCAATAATAGTTTGCAATATCAAAGTATTTGCAGTCTATATTCAAAGATCAGCAGTTACCTATGCATTAATTTTAACTTTAAAAAAAAAATAATTAAAGTCATACAATGGATGATTCAATCCAAAGTGAGTAAATAGGATTAATTGTGACTAGTCATAAGCAAAACAACGTTTGTTAACAATTAAGGCTATTTAAATCCAACTATGAGATGCACTGGGCCTGCTCTGCTGGAATGCCTGCTTTCTGACTCAGTTAACCAAATCGGCCACTGGGTGGAGGCAGAGAGTATCACTCGGATTTTAATTCCGTTTAAGGACGACAGGCGCTCTCGATTGGGAGGCGCTGTAAGACGGTGACGTCAGCACCGACAACTTTTGGGCACGCCCCTTGAAAGGCGCTCGCTGCAGGTAACGTTTTAGGTCAGTTGCGCTCTGGCTGCAGGTCAGAGCACTTAATTCATACACTTAAATTAGCACGGCGGCTACACGCTTTGGGCTCCAAGGCCTAGCGACAGTTCAACGTTTGAACTCAACAGTATCAAGTCTTAACAACTTCGGATCATTTATTTCCCACTTGGCATTGCACAGTGGGCAACTTCAATGTTTTCACTATTTAACCGGTTTTCTTCAATAACAATAAGGAGTCCGTATGACTCACCAAGATAATGCGCAATAAACGTCACTCTTCCCCTGTCAAACGGTTTATTTGAACAGTTTATAGGGAGCTGGGTAGCTAATCCAGCTGCTCTAAAGGGAAGGTCTGGATCAGAGGTGAATTAACTGGAACACGCAGAGAATCGACTTAATCCAGGGCGCAGCCCGTAGTTCTGGAACACGCAGCAACCAAGGAACTCGCCAACAAGGCCTTTAATTTCACACAAGCGTACGGCGACGCTCATTTATAACAATGTTTGCAAACACGCTTCAATCAAAAAAATATTCTTCTTCTACGTATTTCTGACTTCGTCAGCAACGCTTAGTTATCTGCGCGCCCCTCTCGGCTGGAGGACTTGCGTGGCGCGGACTTAAACAACAACACTCCACAGCGCACGGCCGTGTCCACTCGTTTTATTGTAAACCAACTAAGCTTCAGATCAAGCTTTTTCGAAAGTCAAACAAGAATTGCACCAACAACTGATTCTATTCAACCGAACTATGGTTCGCAACGTTCTCAGACAAGCAAAGGTATGAAATAGCGCCTCACACGGGGCACCAATAATATGTAGCGGATTCAAATTATTAATAGTTTGATATTAATGCAAAACATTATTATACCTCGAAGTTGGGGATCCAGGTTTGTTTTAAAGCTGAAACCACGCTTGTATTAATCTAGTCAAAGCCAGATATCAATTCAATGAGTTACCACTCATGAACAACAATAACCACTTTCTTGTGATAAAACCAAATCAGTCTCTTATGCCGTGAATTCTTGTCGCGGTTCAGTGACCTCTGTTTAAATCTGAAGAACAATGCACACAAAACCAGATTCCTTTTAACGTTTTATTAATCTAACACTACTGGATATATGAATAACATAATATGGAAATATTCAAATAAACAGAATAGAAAATGAGAGAACGATCAGAATGAGATGATGAGCAGTGAATGAATCAATGAGTGAAGACCTAAAGAATGGTCAAGACCTGAGTGTGTGATGGCTTTGATCAAGAGAAAAGAGTATTTGTCTCTAACTAATTCAAATCTAAGGATAACTAATCAATTTGGAATGTTCAATTTTAGCGCTTTGAGAAACAACAGAATTCTCAGAGGATTAGAGATGTTCGTCTTGCCTTAGTTTGGAGCTGTAGCCGCTGTGCAGCGTCTCCCGTTACCGGTTGGTTGAGCAGGCGTGCCCTCTCTGGTCCAGGTGCCACGGCCTCTGGGCCAGGAATCGTCGCCTGCGATTGATGAGGACGGCTCGGGTTCAGCAGAGTAACAGTCAGCCAGGCTGGACTTTCAAGGTGTTGCAAAGCGTCAGCGCTACTTAAACTAGCCCAAAAAGCAAACGGGCTGGAATCTAATTTAATTGGTTCGATCAAAAATAGCGAGTCAATTAAGGACTGGTTGTAATAGTTTCAGTTTCGCAGAGTTTCTTGATGACTTTCTAACGTTACAAAAATCGTTGTTCGTTCGTGTTTCTAAGTTTAACTTAGGTTTACAAAATTTAAGAACAAAGGAAAATTAAAGAAAAGTAATGCGACGCAAAAAGAGAAGGTGAAAGAAGTTTGAAGATAGAGGGAAATCCGTTTTGCCTTGGGTGTCACTGGTTTAAATACCTCTGGGGCAGTGGTCACTGCAGGGCGGAGAAATGACTTCAGCCAGTGGTGAAGAGTTCCACCTCTTTTAGATCAGGAATCAAACTATTTGATTTGGATCGCTCCTAAATCTGGGATAACTAAGCTCTTCTCTTTTCATCAAGCTCAAAGTTCCATCACACCATAACACAATAAACATGTAATGATCACTTTGACACTCAAATAAGCAGAGAAGTCAGAATGGTTAAACAGCAAAATAAATGCATAGAATATTAAGGTCTTATATGTGGTCCCTTACAAATGCTGTAACAAATTACATGTTATTCATGATGCCTGGTCTTGTCTTATGCAACACCCAGTAAACACTAAAACATACACGAATAATAAATGCAAGCAAAATCAAATTATAAATGACCTAATCTGGACATTACTAATTAAACAATTGTAACACTTAAAAATGTGATACAATAATGAGGATACCGAATTGTAGCTGGTGGAAATAGTCCATGTGTATGTTGCACAGATTAAAAGAAGTAAAGAAGGTGAGTCTCTCTATTTCAACTTTGTGCCTACACACAAAGGAGAGCATGGTGATGAGTTGAAGTCCCTTTGTACTTTAAGAGTTTCCTGGCAAATCTGTAGATCAGGCATTGAACATCACACAGAAACCAATCTAATATAAAATGAAAACATTTTGTCCACAGAATACAATGACATCAGTTTCATGGAAGTTGAAAGTTCTGGTGCATCTGAACCAGAACCTGTGTCCAAATGAAGTCTCTCGTTCTCTTTGATGAGCACATTCCACATGTTATGGCTGGTGGTCCCAGTTCTGGGAGAGGCAGCTTCTTGGTGATAAATGTGACAGCCTCTCCTTCTGGCATGATAAGCAGAGGTAGAATCCTGAGGGATTTACAGGTAGATCAACAAAGTGGACTCATGGTATTTTGATATGGACCTTTGAGATGTTGGCGTCAATTGGTGCCTGTGGTGATAGAAGCCAGTCTCCTGTTGTGGAGAAAGATTCAGGGTCCCTTATCTCTGTGGACTGAAAGGGACGTAGGGGCTCTTCAAAGGAGGGAGTTAAGTTCACATGTAGGTCAGGTTACCTCAGTCCAGACGTGGATTGCAACACATTACAACTCATAATGGTCATGCTGTGGTTTAAACTAGTGTTCCTATGACCCAAAAAACTCCAAAACTATGTGTTAGTGTTTCTGCATTGGTTTCTTACATTATGGCTTATAATGGTCATGTTCTGATGCCAAGCTACTGTAAGACAGCTCAATACACCCTAAAAGCACAGTTGCAAGTGCTGTGCTTTAAACTTTCGTTCTTATGGCCTCAAAAGGTTCAATACAATGTTTTAGTGTTTCTGCATGGGTTTCTAACATTACAGCTTATAATGGTCATGCAGTGGTTTAACCTAGTCTTCTGATGGCCCAGTGAGCTCCAAAACGATGTTTTAGTGTTTCTGCATTGGTTTCTTACATTACGGCTAATAATGGTCATGTTCTGATGCCAAGCTACTGTAAGACAGCTCATACCCCCTGAAAGAACAGTTGCAAGTGCCGTGGTTTGAACTAGTGTTCTTATGACCTAAAAAGCTCCAAAACTATGTTTTAGTGTTTCTGCATTGGTTTCTTACATTACGGCTTAAAATAGTCATGTTCTGATACCAAGCTACTTTAAGGCAGTTAAATACTCCCTTAAAGCACAGTTGCAAGTGTTGGGGCTCAAACTAGTTTTCTTATAGCCCGAATCGCTCCAAAACGATGTTTTAATGTTTTTGCTTTGGTGTCTTACATTACGGCTAATAATAGTCATGTTCTGATGCCAAGCTACTGTAAGGCAGCTCAATACATCCTAAAAGCACAGTTGCATGTGCCGTGGTTTAAACTAGTCTTCTTATGGCCTGAAAAGCTCCAAAACGATGTTTTAGTGTTTCTGCATTGGTTTCTTACCAATCGGCCTATAATGGTCATGTTCTGATGCCAAGCTACTGTAAGACAGCTCAATACTCCCTTAAAGCACAGTTGCAAGTGCCGTAGTTTAAACTTTTGTTCATATAGCCTGAAAAGGTCTAAAACAATGTTTTAGTGTTTCTGAATTGGTTTCTAACATTACAGCTTATAACAGCCATGTTCTGATGCCAAGCTACTGCAAGAAAGCTCAATACACCCTAAAAGCACAGTTGCAAGTGCCGTGGTTTAAACTAGTCTTCTTATGGCCTCAAAAGCTCCAAAACAATGTTTTAGTGTTTCTGCATTGGTTTCTTACATTACGGCTAATAATGGTCATGTTTTGATGCCAAGCTACTGTAAGACAGCTCAATACTCCCTTAAAGCACTCCATCCTATCTGACTCCCCACCAGACCCAAGGCTGTTAAAGCCAATGCATCTTGTCTTGGAAGCTCGGTGTTCCTTCCTTTGGATGACAAGACATGACGATGCAGAAATGAGAAAGGAAACATTCTCACTCACAGCGAGATAAGGTGGCGCAAACAATTCCATTGCTGTAGAGAGACATTCCACCAGAGCCAGAGAAAGGGGCTAAAAGGCAGAAGCAACTTGAGGATCGTGGGCTCTTTGCATCACACCTTCGTGGTGTGTGCACTGATCTCCCCAGCTGGTTTTTGGTTTGTTGATGTGCACGATCAACATCCAGGCTTTTTATTTGCTTTCCCCATTATTTTTATTTTCTTTATTATTTCAATAAATCGCACAAAAGGACAACTCTCTCATCTGCTTCTTTATGGAAAATTTCCATCACAGAAATTGGCGTCTACGAACAGGATCCGCTGCAGGTCGTCTGGACGGTGTGACCAAAACGGGTTTGAAATTGGTTTCAGCTATTCGGGGTTTACTTGGCTCTGATCATTTGGTTTAGGGAAAGTAAAGCGAATAACAATTAATTCTAAAGCATCCCCTACTAGACTAAAACATAAAAGTAAACATAATTAGGACTAGAGATGATAATATTTCCAAAACGACTATTTGGCTGAAAACATCTAAAATATAATATTAGTAAAACAAATTATAATTTTAAAATTTAATATTTGGGTAAAACTAATTAGGTCAAAGTCTGCCGTGGTGGCCGAGACGGTGGTTGCTAAGGGTTGGCTCGTGGAACTGAGCTTGTTTTTGTCTGTACTGAGGATACAGACCAGTGTGCAGATCTGACCGCAGTCCAAAGGGTGTGGACAAGAAATAAAAGACGGCTTCTGAAATACGGAGCGCGGTTGCAGGGGGAAGTGGTTTTGACATACGAGGGACCCGGGTCTTAGAGGGGCCTGACGGTGAGGGACCACTTCCGAGAACCCTGTCGCTGATCTGAGCGGTTCCCTTTCTACGGAGACGTCCGTGGAAGAGAAATTTCGAAAAAAGGTTCCGGCCGGAACATAAAAAAGTCTAAGGCAGGAAACCTTGAGGATCGTGGGCTCTTTGCATCACACCTTTGTGGTGTGTGCACTGATCTCCCCAGCTGGTTTTTGGTTTGTTGATGTGCACGATCAACATCCATGCTTTTTATTTGCTTTCCCCATTATTTTTATTTTCTTTATTATTTCAATAAATCGCACAAAAGGACAACTCTCTCATCTGCTTCTTTATGGAAAATTTCCACCACAGAAATTGGCGTTGTCGGCAGGATCCGCGGCAGGTCGTCTGGACGGTGTGACCAGGGACGATAGTCCTGAGGACTAGGGTCGCTCAGCCTCCAAACCTCTACAGACATTCAGAGCTGGGAGGACTGCTCACCCTCACCTGTCTGGATCGCCTCTGACGAGATCCACGAAATCAGATTCAAATTCATTCATTCATCTTAACTTGGCTCGGCCCGGTGAGAGAGATTTTTTTGATTTGAAAAAACAGAAAGATTGGAACTTTTATCTTTAATTTAGCGGAAACATTTCAGTTGGTTGAAAAAAAAAAAGAGAAAAGAAATTTTCTATTTGCTTGAAACACTAAATTTGATTACTGTAGGAAAGTTAATTAGATCGGGAAAAAAAAAATAATAATCCCAATAATTCATGTTCTTAATTAGGTGAAAGTCTGCTCTGGGTGGTGAGACGTCGGTTGCTAAGGGTTGGCTCGTGGAACCGAGCTTCCGTCTGTACTGAGGATACAGACATGTTTTTTTTGATCTGTGCCTGGTCCACATGTGGGGGATTGAGTATAAAAGACGGCTTCTGAAAGATGGAGCGCGTTCACAGAGTGAAGTATTTTCAAGATACGAGGGACCCGGGCCTAGAGGGGCCTAACGTTGAGGAAATACTTCGGGAAAGGCTCTGTCGCCAGATCAGGTTGGTTCCCTTTTTACGGAGACGTCCGATAAAAAGGCATTTTGGGAAGGTTCCAGTCGGAACACACAAAAAAATCTAAGGCAGAAAACCGCTGGACTCTGAAAGATGGGTTGGGGGCGATCTAAGTCTCCACCACCAGACTGCAGCATTACAAAAGTAAAAGTAATTAAAAGTAAAAAGTAAATATGGTTATTATTGCGTATCATGTTTCCACGAGTGGGAAACTGGTTATGGGTTCAAAAGGAGAATCGCTTAGTGTAAAAGGACATACGCACCTTAAAAGAAAAATTAGAGATAAAAGAAGAAAAAAAAGATTTTAAAAAGCACTATTGAAACAAAGTACTAAAGACTTTTGAAACTAAACCCCTGAAAGAAACAAGAGAGATGAGAGTAACAGAAAAAAAGGAGATGACAATTCTGGGGAAGAATTGTTTGCACTCTGCCACACACACACATACCACACACACACATATCATGTCAAGAGCGAATGCTCCCATTGTTTCTGCTCTCTATTCTAATGCAGAACTGAGCGTGATGAGGGTAAATCCAGATCTGGACTCCTTTCCCACCATCAGCAGAAGAACCAAAGGAGAAGAAGCGCCTGACCAACAACCAGAACAGGGTGGAAGCTCTGATACCACAGCAGCTGGAGGACACAGACCACAGCATGGAGGCCTCAACGACTCCCACAACGTCTGTAGCTATCACATTCTGGGCTCATCAGATGAACCAGCTACTACAAGCCCTGCACCAGCATGAAAGAACTGTGTCTGAAGCTTCAGAGGCCGTGAAACTGTTATACAAGCGTGTGTGTCTGACACAGACACCTGCTTATGACAATCAGCAAAGGAAAACAAGGACAGAGCAACAGCAGAGTGAGAAGAAGTGCTCTGACACAGACACTGGTTGAAACAACAGGAGAGGCTTCAGACGTGATCGGCCCAAAAGAGCTGCATCCGAGGATCCAGGAAAGGTCTGTCATTGAGGAACAACTGTCCCATTGAAAGGCTTCACCCACTGGCGCTCACATCAGACTGATGGTTGGGGAAGGAGGAAGGTGATGGTTCCTTTTCACGTGACGTACAAGACGGTACCGCACAAACACACACACACACATTCACACATGCAATGAAGAAACACGCTTACAGCTGATACACGCTCAAGTTCATGTTCATGCTTATCTGCTTATTGCAATGAAGAATTGCTTTCTGCTCAGAACATCCCACAGAGTGATTTTAAAATGATGACAAACAGCTAAATGACAACTGCTGCATGACTTTACAGTCTGATGGGTTTAAACTATTTTAACTTGCAACAAATTCAGTAATAAAATCCTCCCATGTTTCTAAAAAGATTTGTGCACACTATAGGTTTGTCTGGCCAGACTGTAGGAAAACAAAACAGACTATAGGAAGACTGAAACCGACTGAAACTGACTGAAACAGACTATCAATGACTTTTAAAGGGAAGACGACTATTAGAGAGAAGTAATAATAATTACTGTACGTACCAGACTATTAAAGAAAAACTTATTCTTTCACTGTCTTGTGCAACATCTGACAGCAAGACACCTTGAGATTTATTGTTGCTTTCAAACTTGTGCCCAGTTAAATTTTTAGGAAGAGATCTCATGTGTAAATTACGTATTTGATTGATTTCCACTCCAGACGGAGTGCAGGTTACATCTACAGACATTCTAAATAATCCCTCTTTTGTTGGTGTTAACTTCAGCTCAGCTGTACTTTTATCATTGGCTGCTGAGGGGGGGCTGTAACTGAGGCCCTCACACAGGCTGCATCACAGCTTGTTTCCCCATGTGATACGACCTCCCAGAGACGCATCTGACCTGTCCTGTACAGCACATGTGTCTTCTGGTCCTGATGAAAGGTTTAAAGAGTTATGATTTCACACACACACACTGACAAACTGACCTCAACTTCCCTCTTTTGGGATGAACACAGGTCTGCGCTCGCGATTTCTTTTACTAACGAACAAAAAGATTTTGGGTTTTATTCTACACGTCCCTGAAAACATGATGGAGACAGATGACAGGACGTGGGTCCTTTCGTGAACAGATGTCAACGGGGTGGAGACTGGTGAACGACTTCCAACCCCATGTGACGTATTTACCTACTTTGCATACTTTATAATTTTTTTTATTCTGCCCGTCATGTGCAGCAAACAGTGAACTTGATACCCCCACATTCTAATGACACACACTACATGCTTTTGTTTTTATTTTCATTTCAGAGGACGCTCTGACCCAACACTCAGCCCTACAGGAAGCCCCTGCTTCCCTGTGGCTCACACACAGACATGATGTAGGTTTAATGAGAGGATGTGAACCAGTGGTCATCACACCTAAATCTGACCACAGACGATTTAAACAACATCACCCTCTGAAAGAAGCCATAGATGGCTTTACTGCAGACACCACTAAGCTACTGAAACATTGGATGCTACGGGCCACAAAGAGAGTCTGTCTAAATTACAGTTTATTCAGACAAAGGTTATTTTCTGGGTCATTGTAATTACAGCTGATGGCAAATCCATCTCACCCAACAGAGTTAAAGCAATTTGAAACCTGCCTAAACCGTGCACGTATAAACAGCTTATCTTTTCTAGGTTTTTGTTCTTATTGTAGGAACTTCATTCCTAACTTTACTGTCTTTGAGGCAGTAAAGGGTTCTGCATCAGGGTTCTGATGCAGACTTCTTGTCTCACGTGGACGTCTGAGACTGAACAACGGTCACTGATCTCAAGCTTGCTCTTCAGTCGACTCCTACTTTGAATCTCCCTGATCTGACCCTATGCGACCTTTCACTCAAACAGTGGATGAGAAATCAGGTTGTACGACTTCTGTTCTTTTGTCCTCATGCTGTGACTTTGATTCTTTAGGAACAGAAAACATCCCATTTTTCTACAGCCTGATGGCTTAGATGCAAAACCATCTTGCTCCGTCTCAAAGTCTGGCGCTTTGCTAAGACACTACTCTGCTCAGGCTGCAGAGTTGACCGTGTTGACTGAACCTAGTAAACTAGCAGAAGGAAAGTCTGTTACCATCTACACAGACTCCAAAGATGCTTGTGACACTTTGGTGCTCTGTGGAAGCATAGGAAGCTTTTTAAGTCTGATTGCAAACCTATCTCACATCATGATTAGGTGCTGCTTTGCTGGACGCTGTCCTGCCGCCTACAGCTAGTGCTGTTTGTAACTGTCCCACTCACACCCTTAGTGATGACTTTGTTTCTGCCGACATGCAGCTGCAGACGCTGCTGCGAAGGTCGCTGCCCAACAACCCCTCCCTCTCCTGATCCTCGTTTCCTCTCCTGATCCTTGTTCCCTCTCTCCAACTCTCTCTATCCTTTCCTTCCTCTCTCCCTGTGCTTTAAACATTTTCTACCTCACAGGAACGCAGACTCTGGCAGACGAATGGTTCCACCTGTAGCCATGGAGTCTGGTTTGGGCCTGATGGCAGCCGTGCCGCCCAAACACTTTTTCCCCACAATTCAGATTTTCCAACAGGTGAAAACAGGTGACAGGACCACTGCACCATCCAACCAGGGCACTGGGCGATCGTTAAGGAGTTCAGGAGCAAGCACTGGGACTCCAAACGGTGGCGAGGCCCCTTCCAGGTCCTTCTGACGACCCACACGACTGTAACGATTGCAGAGAGAGCGATTTGGATCCACTCCATCCAGGAAGGTCCCGGATCCAACAGACGACCCTCCATCTACATCTCACGGAGAAAACCACCACTAAAGAAAAGAATTGAGAAGGGCGACCCTCGCTGTGCTCACACACGCACTGAGGTGAGGCAGCTTACAGCTTAGAATAGTCATGTTCTGATGCCAAGCTATTGTAAGACAGCTTAATACTCCCTTAAAGCACAGTTGCAAGTGCCGTGGTTTAAACTAGTCTTCTTATGGCCTCAAAAGCTCCAAAACGATGTTTTAGTGTTTATGCATTGGTTTTTTTACCTATCGGCCTATAATGGTCATTTTCTGATGCCAAGCTACTGTAAGACAGCTCAATACACCCTAAAAACACAGTTGGAAATGCTGTGGTTTAAACGTTTGTTCTCATGACCTGAAAAGCTCCAAAACGATCTTTTAGTGTTTTTGCATTTGCATTACAGCTCATAATGGTCATGCCGTGGTTTAAACTAGTGTTCTTATGGCCTAAAAAGCTCCAAAACTACGTTTTAGTGTTTCTGCATTGGTTTCTTACATTACAGCTTATAATGTTCATGTTCTGATGCCAAGCTACTGTAAGACAGCTTAATACTCCCTTAAAGCACAGTTGCAAGTGTTGTGGCTTAAACTAGTCTTCTTATAGCCTGAATCGTTCTAAAATGATGTTTTAGTGTTTATACATTTGTTTCTAACATTACAGCTTATAATAGTCATGTTTTGATGCCAAGCTACTGTAAGACAGCTCAATACTCCCTTGAAGCACAGTTGCAAGTGCCGTGGTTTAAACTAGTCTTCTTATGGCCTGAAAAGGTCTAAAACAATGTTTTAGTGTTTCTGCATTGGTTTCTAACATTACAGCTTATAATAGTCATGTTCTGATGCCAAGCTACTGTAAGGCAGCTCAATACACCCTAAAAGCACAGTTGCGAATGCTTTGCTTTAAACTTTTGTTCTTATGGCCTCAAAAGGTTCAATACAATGTTTTAGTGTTTCTGCATGGGTTTCGAACAGTACAGCTTATAATGGTCATTCCGTGGTTTAACCTAGTCTTCTTATGGCCTGAAAAGCTCCAAAACGATGTTTTAGTGTTTCTGAATTGGTGTCTTACATTACGGCTAATAATGGTCATGTTCTGATGCCAAGCTACTGTAAGACAGCTCAATACACCCTAAAAGCACAGTTGCAAGTGCAGTAGTTTAAACTTTTGTTCTTATATTCTGAAAAGGTTGAAAACAATGTTTTAGTGTTTCTGCATTGGTTTCTAACATTACAGCTTATAATAGTCATGTTCTGATGCCAAGCTACTGTAAGACAGCTTAATACACTCTTAATGCACAGTTGCAAGTGCTGTGGTTTAAACTAGTCTTCTTATGGCCTCAAAAGCTCTAAAACGATGCTTTAGTGTTTCTGCATTGGTTTCTTACATTACAGCTGATAATGGTCATGTTCTGATGCCAAGCTACTGTAAGACAGGTCAATACACCCTAAAAGCACAGTTGGAAATGCTGTGGTTTAAACGTTAGTTCTCATGGCCTGAAAAGCTCAAACTATGTTTTAGTGTTTCTGCATTGGTTTCTTACATTACAGGTTATAATGTTCATGTTCTGATGCCAAGCTACTGTAAGACAGCTCAATACTCCCTTAAAGCACAGTTGCAAGTGTCGTGGCTTAAACTAGTCTTATTATAGCCTGAATCGCTTCAAAACCATGTTTTAGTGTTTCTGCATTTGCTTCTAACATTACAGCTTATAATAGTCATGTTCTGATGCCAAGCTACTGTAAGGCAGCTCAATATACCCTTAAAGCACAGTTGCATGTGCCGTGGTTTAAACTAGTGTTCTTATGGCCTGAAAAGGTCCAAAACGGTGTTTCAGTGTTTCTGCACTGGTTTCTAACATTACAGCTTATAATAGTCAAGTTCTGATGCCAAGCTACTGTAAGACAGCTCAATACACCCTAAAAGCACAGTGTCAAGTGCCGTGGTTTAAACTAGTGTTCCTCTGGCCTTAAAAAGGTCCAAAAACTGTGTTATAGTGTTTCTGCATTGGCTTCTAACTTTACAGCTCATAATGGTCATGCCATGGTTTAAACTAGTGTTCTTATGGCCTCAAAAGCGCCAAAACTATGTTCTAGCGTTTCTGCATTGGTTTCTTACACTACAGCTTATAATGGTCATGTTCTGATACCAAGCTACTGTAAGACAGCTCAATACACCCTAAAAGCACAATTGCAAATGCCGTGGTTTAAACATTTGTTCTTATGGCCTGAAAAGCTCCAAAACAATATTTTAGCATTTCTGCATTGGTTTCTAACATCACAGCTTATAATGGTTGTGCTGTGGTTTAAACTAGTGTTCTTATGGCCTAAAAAAGCTCGAAAAAAAGGTTTTAGTGTTTCTGCATTGGTTTCTTACATTGCGGCTTATAATGGTCATGTTCTGATGCCAAGCTACTGTAAGACAGCTCAATACACCCTAAAATCACAGTTGCAGGTGCCGTGGTTTAAACTTTTGTTCTAATGGCCTGAAAAGCTCCAAAACGATGTTTTAGTGTTTGTGCATTGGTTTCTAACATTACAGCTTACAATGGTCGTGCCTTGGTTAAAACTAGTGTTCTTATGGCCTAAAAAGCTCCAAAACGATGTTTTAGTGTTTCTGCATTGCTTTCTAACATTACAACTTTTAATGGTCATGTTCTGATGGCGAGCTACTGTAAGACAGCTCAATACACCCTAAAAGCACAGTTGCAGGTGCTGTGGTAAAACCTATTGCTCTTAAGGCCTGAAATGCTCCAAAACAATGTTTTAGTGTTTCTGCATTGGTTTCTAAATTTACAGCTTATATTGGTTGTGTCCTGTGGTTTACCTAGTCTTCTTATGGCCTGAAACACTCCAAAACGATGTTTTAGTGTTAATGATATCTAACATTGCAGCCTATAATAGTCATCTTCTGATGCTAGGCTATTGTAAGACAGCTAAATACACCCTAAAAGCACAGTTGAAAGTGCCGTGGTTTAAACTAGTGTTCTTATGGGCTGAAAAGCTCCAAAAAAATGTTTTAGTGTTTCTGCATTGGTATCTAACATTACAACTACTAATGGTCTTGCCATGGTTTAAACTAGTGTTAATATGGCCTGAAAAGCTCCAAATGTATGTTTTAGTGTTTCTGCATTGGTTTCTAACATTACAGCTTATAATACTCATGTTCTAATGCCAAGCTACTGTAAGACAGCTCAATACTGTTACAACGCTGTGCAGAACTGGTACCCAATTGCAGAAAAGCAGGCAGACTAATGAATATATCCACAGTCTTTAATAAAACAAGGGCGCGTAACAAAAAACGGCTTGCAATGGCAAGGTACTTAACAAATTGTGCTTAACAAAAAGAGCGTGCCAAGGCATGGAAAAAAACAAGCAGTTGGAACTACACTAGTACCGGTTCCTCTTAAACTAGTAGTCTAAGAACAACAAAAAAGAACAAAAGGCACATGAAGCATGGCAGCAGGTTCAAAAAGGCAACTTACAAACGTACAGGACAACATACTTGCTCCTCATAGACGCAAATGCAGCGATAAGGCTTCCGCCCATGGAGTAACACACCAGCGACTGGAGCGCGCCTACGTCGTGGCTTAAATGCCAGACCCCTGATTACCCACATAAGGAACACCTGCTACACATTAGCACCTCCCAGCAATGGGTGGTGACACCAGGTGTCACAGAGCCCCCCCCTCTACGTCGCCTCCAGGCGACCTAGGAAGGATCCTCCGGATGAGCGCGGTGAAAGTCCCGGATGAGCGACTTGTCCAGGATCAGCCGGGACGCCACCCAGCTGCGATCCTCCGGTCCGTACCCCTCCCAGTCCACTAGGTAAGATAGACCCCTGCCCCGACGTTGGGAGCGCAGGATGCGACGGACCGTGTAGGCCGGGGCGCCGTCGATGATGCGGGGAGGAGGTGGACCGTCAGATGAATCTTCATCGGCCCCCAGCGCCGGCTTCAGCTGAGAGACGTGGAACACGGGGTGAACCTTCATGGAGACAGGTAAGGTGAGCCGCACCGCTACAGGGTTAATTATTCGGTTGACCTCGAAAGGACCAACAAAACGGGGTAACATCTTCCTGTTAACGTCTTTTAGCTTCAAATTGGCTGTGGACAACCAAACCTTATCTCCCACCTTATACCTCGGAGCTACAGACCTCTTACGGTTGGCATACCGCGATGCGCGCTCCTGCCCCCGCAGCAGGGAAGCGCGCACGCGTCGCCAAGTACTGCGACATCTGGCAACCAACCCCCGTATAGACGAGACGGAAGCTTTCTCTCGTTGCTCCTGGAACAGCGGCGGTTGGTACCGATAGGCGGCCTCGAGCATCCCAGAGCGAAAGAGGGCAGGGAGTTATGGGCATACTCCACCCAGGGCAGCTGCTGAGCCCAAGTGGAAGGATCCGCCGACACCATACAGCGTAGCATGGACTCGACCTCCTGATTCATGCGCTCCGTTTGACCATTTGTCTGTGGGTGGAACCCTGAAGAGAGAGACACAGAGCACCCGAAAGCAGCACAAAACTCTGCCCATACTGCCGACACAAACTGAGGACCCCGATCAGAGAGAACGTCCTCGGGGAACCCGTGCAGTCTAAATACATGGTCCACTAATAGCAAAGCTGTCTCCTTTGCAGTAGGCAACTTAGCGAGGGGAATCACATGAATCATTTTAGAAAAACGGTCAACAATAGTCATAATGGTTGTCATGCCCTTAGACACCGGTAGTCCTGTTATAAAGTCCAGGGCTATGTGCGACCATGGCCGCGAAGGCACGGGTAGAGAGCGCAGCAGGCCGGCCGGTGGCCTGTGAGGGGTCTTGCTCCGTGCACTAATCCTGCAGGCCTTGACATACCTCTCGACGTCCCCCCGCATAGAAGGCCACCAGTACCGTTGCGTGATGAACGCCAGAGTCCGAGAAATGCCAGGGTGACACGCCAGACGAGAGTCGTGTCCCCACTGTAGCACCTGCCGACGGAGACACACTGGCACAAAAAGACACCGTTCCGGCACGCCAGTAGGTACCGGATGGGAGTGGCGATACGTCCGTACACGCTCTTCTAGATCCCACCGCACAGCTCCGACCACCATCCGAGGTAAAATGGTGTCATCAGCGGGAACCAGACCGGGTTCCGCTGGGTCGTCAAACTGCCAGGAAAGCGCGTCCGGCTTGCCGTTTTGGGCTCCAGGTCTGTAGGACAAAGTAAAGTTAAAACGGGCAAAAAACAAGGCCCAGCGGGACTGTCGAGCATTCAGTCTGCGAGCGGTCCTAACAAACTCCAAATTCCGGTGGTCCGTCCAAACTACAAAAGGCTGATGCGCCCCTTCCAACCAGTGACGCCATTCTTCAAGGGCCCACTTCACTGCTAACAGATCTCGGTTGCCCACATCATAATTTCTCTCTGCTGGCGAGAACCGCCGGAAAAAAAAAGGCGCAAGGGTGAATCTTCCCATCGCTGGCCTGCCGCTGAGACAAAACCGCACCCGCTCCCGCACTAGATGCGTCTACCTCCACGATAAACTGCCTTTGGGGGATCAGGCAGACACAGGATGGGGGCAGTGGTGAACAGTACTCTCAGTCTAGTGAAGGCTGACCGCGCCTCCTCCGTCCACTGGTACCGGGTCTTGGTGGATGTGAGTGCGTGTAGTGGCGCCGCCACCTTGCTGAAACCCCGAATGAACCTCCTGTAAAAATTTGCGAACCCCAAGAACCGTTGGAGCTGCTTGCGGTCCTCAGGTTCGGGCCATTCGGCCACCGCTGCCACCTTGGCTGGGTCCATAGCGAGGCGTCCTGGCTGCAACAGGAACCCTAGGAATGAGGTCTTAACGGTGTGAAACTCGCATTTCTCAACCTTGACAAACAGTCTGTTTTCCAGAAGTCGTTGTAGCACAGCACGGACGTGGCTAACATGCTCCCAAGTGGTATGCATTCCTGAGGTCCAGCCTGGTGAAGATGGTCGCCCCCTGCAACAGCTCAAAAGCAGAGGACATTAGTGGCAAAGGGTATTTATTGCGAATGGTAACGCTGTTGAGCCCTCTGTAATCAATACACGGCCTAAGGCCTCCGTCTTTCTTGGCCACAAAAAAAAACCCAGCCCCCGCAGGGGACGAGGACGGTCGAATGATACCCGCCTGGAGGGATTCTGCGATGTATCTCTCCATCACTTCCCTCTCCGGCTGGGATAAGGAGAAGATCCGCCCATTAGGTGGGGCTGCCCCGGAGATGAGGTCGATGGCGCAATCATAAGGGCGGTGTGGAGGTAATGCAGTAGCCTTTGCCTTACTGAAGACTTCGCGAAGGTCATGGTATGTGGTTGGCACCTTGCCCAGCTCTGCGTCGTCCACCTGCCTCTCCGTCTCGCCGACCAATTCACCTCCTGCGCTCCGCAGACAGTTCTGTAGGCAGTACGGACTCCACTCCAGAACCTTCATCTCCGCCCAGCTTAGCCGTGGGTCGTGCAAGCGAAGCCATGGCAAACCCAATAACACCGGCACATCAGGACAGTCATAAACATTAAACACAAGTGACTCCCTATGATTACCTGACACTAGCAGGTCCACAGTTCCTGTGCGCTGGGTAATTTGATGGAGCACCTGATTGTCCAGTGCCTGAACAGTAACAGGGTCCTCAAGCCTATGAAGGTCCAATCCTAACCCCTGTGCAAACCCTATGTCCATAAAGTTCCCCTGCGACCCAGAATCAATGAAAGCCAATACCGGCCGCACAGCTCCAGGCACCACTACCGTTGCTTCAAGGACAGGCTGGTTCAGAGAGAGATAGTGGCCCTTCTGCTCGGCTGCGTCCCTCCTCCCGCCGCCGAGCCCTTAGGTTTAACGGACAGTTCCTTACGCGATGGTCCTTCCGGTCGCAATAGATACAGAGCCCCCCACGCCAACGTCGTTGTCTCTCCTCCTGGCTGATACGTTGCTGCCCCAGTTCCATGGGTTCAACAAAACTCTGGGTTGGGGCAAGCTCCGGGACTGGCCCCGTCCGCTGAAACCCTGACGCTGCTGCTAGAGTACGAGGTCCCTCCGGAGTCCCGCTGTGCGCAACGCGCTGTGGTGACCCTGAAACCTGGCCTTCCCTGGGTCCAAAACCCCACCGCGGGAAAGAGGGTCTATGAGACGAGCATTCCGATGCCCGTACTCTAAGTCTCTGGCCAAGTCCTGAAGCCAGCTCCATTAACTCGCGGAGTCTAGAGGGGAGCTTCTGGCCAACCAGTGCGTCCTTGATGTGCTCAGAGAGTCCTTCATAAAACTTATCGCACTGGACACCCTCCGCATAGTTCAATCTGGCAGCCAGAGTACGAAACTCCAGGATGTAATCGGAAACCGCCCTGGAGCCTTGGGACAAGCGGAACCATCTAGCTGCTACTATCCGGCGTAAAGCAGCCGGGTTAAACATTAACACAAGCTCCTCCGAAAACTTCTCAAATGTGGAGCAACAGTCAGCCTGACTCTTGAACTCTGCCATGCCCCACACAAAAGCATCCCCTCCCATACACGACAAACAAAAAGAAACTTTATACCTTTCTGTTAAGAACCTAGTTGGCTCAGTTTCAAATATGAGACTGATGTGGTTTAAGAAGCCGTCAAGGCGATCAGCTTCACCAAAAAACCTCTCCGGAGCCGCTAACCTCACGGACGGATGGGTGGACGCTAAACGGTGAGCTTCTTGAGCTAACGTGTTAACAGCAAGCAGAGACCTTGACGTTTCATCAAGCTGCTGCATGGCTCGCCCAAGGGTAGCTCCTTGTGTACGAACAGCCGAAACTAAATTACCCTGCTCTGCTGGGTCCATAGTGGCTGGTGTGTTCTGTTACAACGCTGTGCAGAACTGGTACCCAATTGCAGAAAAGCAGGCAGACTAATGAATATATCCACAGTCTTTAATAAAACAAGGGCGCGTAACAAAAAACGGCTTGCAATGGCAAGGTACTTAACAAATTGTGCTTAACAAAAAGAGCGTGCCAAGGCACGGAAAAAACCAAGCAGTTGGAACTACACTAGTACCGGTTCCTCTTAAACTAGTAGTCTAAGAACAACAAAAAAGAACAAAAGGCACATGAAGCATGGCAGCAGGTTCGAAAAGGCAACTTACAAACGTACAGGACAACATACTTGCTCCTCATAGACGCAAATGCAGCGATAAGGCTTCCGCTCATGGAGTAACACACCAGCGACTGGAGCACACCTCCGTCGTGGCTTAAATGCCAGACCCCTGATTACCCACATAAGGAACACCTGCTACACATTAGCACCTCCCAGCAATGGGTGGTGACACCAGGTGTCACAAATACACCCTAAAAGCACAGTTGCGAGTGCCGTGGTTTAAACTAGTGTTCTTATGGCCTGAAAAGCTCCAAAAAGATGTTTTAGTGTTTGTGCAGTGGTTTTTAACATTAAAACTTATAATGGTCATGTTCTGATGCTAAGCTACTGTAAGAGAGCTTAATACACCCTAAAAGCACAGTTGCAGGTGCTGTGGTTTAAACCAGTGTTCTTATGGCCTAAAAAAGCTCGAAAAAAAGGTTTTAGTGTTTCTGCATTGGTTTCTTACATTGCGGCCTATAATGGTCATGTTCTGATGCCAAGCTACTGTAAAACAGCTCAATACACACTAAAAACAGTTGTAAATACAGGAAACACAAGACAGGAAACAAGGACACAAAACCAAAAGGGTGAAACCAGGCTGCCCCTGGTGGCGTGGAAGCCGAGTCACAACAGTGTTTCAGTGTTTCTGCATTGGTTTCTAACATTACAGCCTATAATGGTTGGGCCGTGGTTCAAACGAGTGTTGTTATGGCCGGAAAAGCTCCAAAACAATGTTTTAGTGTTTCTGCATTGGTTTCTAACATTACAGTTAATAATGACCATGATCTGATGCCAAGCTACTGTAAAACAGCTCAATACACACTAAAAGCACAGTTGTAAATGCCGTGTTTAAACTAGTGTTCTTATGGCCTGAAAAGCTCCAAAACGACGTTTAAGTGTTTCTGCATTGGTATCTAACATTACAACTACTAATTGTCTTGCCATGGTTTAAACTAGTGTTGAAATGCCCTAAGAAGCTCCAAAATGATGTTTTAGTGTTTCTGCATTGGTTTCTAACATTACAGCTTATAATGGTCGTGCTGTGGTTTAAATCAGTAGTCTTATGTCCTGAAAAGCTCCAGAACAATGTTTTCTGCATTGATTTCTATCTTTACAGCTTATAATGGTCATATTCCGATACCAAACTACTGTAAAACAGCAAATACACACTTTTTTTAGTGTTCGTATGGCCTGAAAAGCTCCAAACCGATGTTTTAGTGTGTCTGCATTGGGTTTTAAAATTACAACTTATAATAGTCATGTCCTGATGCCAACCTGCTGTAAAACAGCTCAATACACCCTAAAAGCACAGTTGCATGATCCGTGGTTTAAACTAGTGTTCTTATGGCCTGAAAAGCTCCAAAACGATGTTTTAGTGTTTCTGCAGTGGTGTCTAACATTACAGCTTATAATGGTCATGTTCTGATGCCAACCTGCTGTAAAACAGCTCAATACACCCGTAAAGCACAGTTGCAATTGCCGTGGTTTAGACTAGTGTTCTTATGTCTTGAAAAGCTCCAAAACAATGTTTTAGTGTTTCTGCATTGGTTTCCATCAGAACAGCTTATAATGGTCATGTTCTGTTGCCAGGATACTGTCAAACAGCTCAATACACCCTAAAAGCACAGTTGCATTTGCCGTGGTTTAGACTAGTGTTTTTATGGTCTTAAAAGCTCGAACGATGTTTTAGTGTTTCTGCATTGGTTTCTAACATTACAGCTTATAATGGTTGTACCGTGGTTTCAACCAATATTCTTATGACTTGAAAAGGTCCAAAACGATGTTTTAGTGTTTCTGCATTGGTTTCTAAAATTACAGCTGATAATAGTCATGTTCTTATGCCAAGCTACTGTAAGACAGCTGAATACACCCTAAAACCACAGTTGCAATTGCCGTGGTTTAAACTAGTGTTCATTTAGCCTGAAACGCTCCAAAATGATGTTTTGGTGTTTCTGCATTGGTTTCTAACATTACAGCTCATAATGGTCATGCCGTAGTTTAAACTAGTTTTCTTATGGCCTGAAAACGATGTTTTAGTGTTTCTGCATTGGTGTCTAACATTACATCTTATAATGGTCATGTTCTGTTGCCAGGATACTGTCAAACAGCTGAATACACCCTAAAAGAACAGTTGCAATTGCCGTGGTTTAAACAAGTGTTCTTATGGCCTGATAAGCTCCAAAACGATTTTTTTGGGTTTTTACATTGGATTCCATCAGAACAGCTTATAATGGTCATGTTCTGATACCAGTCTACTGTAAAACAGCTCAGTACACCCTAAAGGCACAGTTGCAATTGCTTTGGTTTCAACTAGTGTTCCTATGGCCTGAAAAGCTCCAAAAAACAATGTTTTAGTGTTTCTGCATTGGTTTCTAACATTACAGCTTATAATGGTCATGTTCTGATGCCAGGATACTGTCAAACAGCTCAATACACCCTAATACCACAGTGTCAAGTGCCCTGGTTTAAACTAGTGTTCTTATGGCCCGAAAAGCTCCAAAACCATGTTTTAGTGTTTGTGCATAGGTTTCCAACAGTATAGCGTATACAATACAATTGCAGTGGTTTAAACAAGTGTTCTAATGGCCTGAAAAGCTCCAAAACAATGTTTTAGTGTTTTTGCATTGGTTGCCAACAGTACAGATTATAACGGTCATGTTCTGATTCCAGACTTATGTAAAACAACTCAATACGCTCTTAAAACACATTCGCAAATGCTGTGGTTTAAACAAGTTAAACCCGGTGTGGTGCCAGGGGATGAGGTCGGGCCGATGGGGTAGGCCCCACTTGTGTAGAGGAGGCCCCGCTCTGCTCGTGTAGGGGTGGTGGACTGAGTGTTTGCCCCTGGTTCTCATGGGGCGGACAGCGTTGACCCACGGTGGCCCACTCTGACCTTGTGTGCTGTCTTTGTGGCTGCTGCAGCTTTGCCTGGGGGGCTCTGTGTGGGTGGCTTGGGTCGCAACACCTGCCCTCCTGGAACTGAAGGTGCGTGGGTTCACTGGCTGCTAGGATATTCTTTCCTCTGCTTGTTGGATGGGCGTAGTGGCCGAGCTCCACACATCACCCTGGCTTCCACAATTGGCATTCTTCATGCACCAACGTCTGCCTCACTCTTTGGGTGAACAATGTTATGCTACAGCTTTACTAACCTTGTAGTGGGACACTCAACACCTGAGCTGCTAAACACGCTTTCCAAACCCAACTGTAAGTATTACTGATACTTATCACTACCAATATCAATAATGTGTGAATATGGAAATTATGGTGTTGTATGTCATGACTATTATTAAGTAGTATGGGATATGTATAACAATGCATATGTGTATGTATACGATATGTTTGTATGAGTATGTGCACGTACCTTAACAATATTATTGGTATTAGTATTAACCTCCAAGGTAAACCACAGTACAACAGCTGTTTAGTTATGAATGTGTTAGCCTAAGGTACATCTCTGCTTATTAATTTTGCACCGATTGTTTACTTAACAGATTTGCTTGGTTTCAGCAGCTGGTTGCTACTAATGTGCTAATGTGTTGCTACTACTCCATCAGCAGGTGAGAAATACTTCAGCTCCGGGACAAACCTCCGTGGGAGCCTGGGTTAGCATCGGGCGGCGTGATCAGCTGCAGGTCTAAGACTCATTAATGCAGCAAGTAGTTTGTGCTACATATGTTTACTCTGCAAGATTAAACGTATGTATTGATCGTAGCTTTCTGGTCTAATTTATTTTTAGCACTTTAACATTCGTTTAATATATGCAGTGCATTTTAAATTCAAAAAATACTATTATTATTATTTATTATCTTTATTGTAAACACAGTATTAATTGCACAATTTGGACTGGCGATGATCTGCACTTCTTCCATAATAATCATGGATCATCAAGGAAGAAACTGCAGTTAATAGATGTTATTCAAGCACAGTTTGATAAAGATGCAGTGTGTTTTTCAACTGAACTGTCAGCCAAGGTAAGTGCATTATCAAATGAATGCGCCTGTCAGCGGGGAAGACATCAACTCTATTCAGTCGCTCTCCAGTCCCTGCTGCTGTCTCCTCCCCAGTTCACACACCTAAAGTGTCCGAACCAATGAAAGCGTTTCCAGATTGACTGCAGATTGACTGGTGATGCCGCACAGGTTGCTCTCAGTTACAGCAGCTGTTTTAAGCAGGGAAAAGCAAGTTAGCTGTCCTTCTTGATGCCTTGACAATGTTTTATCGTCTGTAAACGATCTGAACAGTATTTTATAGTTTTACAAAGCGTAATATAATGCTTACGTGTGATCGTTGCTCGTTTTTCATAAAAAAGAGAATGAGGACGGAATAGGTATGCTGTTAATTGCTACGATCTTCTGTCAATAAAATATAAAATGTTAAACCTCTGAGCCCTGACTTTTATGTCTTCTTTGGATTAAAAAACAAATGTTGAATGTTCTCAAATAATACAATATTGCCGCCCCCGCGGCTCCCAGTGTTTTTTCATTGAAAACGTGAGTGTTACCGGTGGCCGACCCCTGGTCTACATGTAGATCATCCCTATTCACTTTTTTAAATTGTAGTAGTATAACCTTAGTTAGTATTCCTTTTTTTATTTTATGTTTGGTAAACGTGGCATTCCAGCTACTGTGATTTTATTTGTAATTACCATTAGTCAGCAACCAAGGCGCTGACGATGCGCATTCGGAAGCAAAGCACAATGGGGATAGACACTTTTAACGGCTGCCACTGTACGTCACTGTCGTCACCCTAGATGAGGTTGGCGGTGAGGACGCACCGCTGCTGTTGCTGCATCATCATCTTCATCTTCATCATCATCTTCATTATATTCTTCATCATCAACATCTTGTCCTTTATCTCTTTCTTGTCTTTCTGTATCTGCTTCTGCTTCTTCTGCTTCTCCTTCGCTGTGTAAAATCCATGTAAAATCCAAAGGATATCCAAAGGATTTTACATGTTGGATGAAGCAGGGACAGATCCCGCCTTCCCAAGATTGGAGGATTTTTCCAAGTTGGAGCAATCCCTAGGTTGGAGGATCCTCCTCATGCGTATGTGAGTGTGTGTGTGGGGGGGGGGTACAGATCTGAGGTCTCTGGTGAGACGATGAGGATAGTCTTCTGTTACATGGGCAACCTCGACCCGGGATACCTGTTGGATTATTACGGACAAGTAAACTCACAGCGCTGGGGTTTGTTCGACCCTGTGTGGTTATGCCCTTGCATGCAGAAAAAAACTGGGCTCGTCTCGGATCCCAGGGAGAACTCAAGTCGAACTGTATGGCTGCTGGAGTCATGTCAGAACCCAGGAGGACGCAGGACGGAAGGCTACGGCTGCTGGGGTCTTGTCGGACCCCAGGGAAGCCACTAGTTGACACTGTCCAGGCGCTGGAGTCATGTCAGACCCCGGGGAAGACTGTGACCAAGATGAAGGGAGGGTTGAACCGAACCGCTGTGGGTCCTGCAGCACAGAGGTGCCTTGTGGCCAAAAGTTTCATAATTCTTTCTTGTGGGGTCAGTCTGTTCCATCTCGAAGGCTGTGTGAGCGTTAACAAATGAATTCAACATTGCAGCATTCAGCAATATATGCAAATTTATAGCACATTCGGCATTGTGGGTAATGCACCATAACAGAAACTAGTGCAATGATTGGTGAATGATTTTTGCAGTAGACTCTTCACATTCAGAATTGCACCTTAAAATAATTTGTAAATGTCAGCTTTTTGTTAAATAACATAATATAATAAATAGTATTTTAAGTATAAGTTATTAAGCGTTTACATAAATTATTTTTTTAACCAGAGAAAGCGCTTTGTCCTGATACAGTGATTGACGCATGATTTTGTTTCAAAATTTTCACATTTGCCTTAGGTTTACACCTTCAAGTCTTCGTACCCACCAGAAGGTAAGTTACACAGGCTTTTAATGTTCACAGCAGAATCCAACAGCTACAGTTCTGGTGCAGACTTACAGTGCATGGCAAAGTCAAAAGGAGCAGGCAGAATCATCGGTCAAGGCAAGCAGGGTCAACAACAAGATAAGCTCGGCTACGGTACAAGAGGACCGTTTCAAGACGGAGGTTTTGTTCAAACTCTGAGTTGGTTAACCCCAAAATGAGGAAAGGTTTTCGGTTTCAGAAAGCGAGGTAACTTAAACCCGTAAAGCGGGGTAAGTTTAAACCCATTTCAAGAAGCGAGGTAATAGAAACTCAGAGTCAGTTACTATGGCAACTTACTCTGTGAACCTAACCTGGTCGGGAGCAGGTTCTATTTGGGAAACCCAGAGTTTCCTTCGGTCACCACCCCTTTTTAAAGTGAACACTATTTAAATACCTCGTTTAATCTTTCAGTACATTCATAGATTCCACCTGTTTCGTCGCGCAGAGACCAAAATGGCATGTCAGTTTCTAGACAATCCTGTAGATGAGGAGGACACAGGATTTTGACGTCACAAGTTAATTTTCTGTCATATCGCCATGCATATTTTTTGAGCGGTACAGTTTTTCTCTAGACTCCATAACGTATATTAACAATCTTATCCACCCATACTGTACATCAGACACATCACCCATCGTGGTCGTGCTCGTACATCCGAGCAGATTCTTTGTGTTGCGTTACGTTTCTTTGCAAACGGTAGTTTTCTTTATAAAATTGCAGATGCTGAACACATTAGTAAAGCCACTGTATGTATAAAAGTTCGACCTCAAGCGCTTTCCTTGCCACAAACTCCTCAGAGCCATCAAAGAGGAGTTTCACAGGATTGCAGGTATGTGGTATTTGTTTCCGTAAGGCTAATCTGAAAAATGATGATCAGTTAAAAACATCTTGCTGTGACCTGAAATAAACTAATAAATGTGCAGGTACACTCATTACTCTTTGTAATGTTCAAAGACTACATCACCATACTGTAACTGACGTATCATAGTTTACACCACCAAGATCATATGTGATGCTGCACATATTATCACAAACATGGAAGCCAAGTGGCCTCTGTTCATGACTCATGAATATATCGTGAGTCAACTCTAAGTAACAGGCTGAACTGTGGTAAGTACATGTATGTCCTATACACTTATTTCAATGCATGCACTACACACTCACAGGAGCACTTCTATGCAGCACTAAAGTAATATGAACTTTCTTCTAAGAGAGATTGAAGGCTTTCTGCTGGGAGATAGGGGTCACGCCAGCCCACTCTACTGACCCCTCACCCAGAACCTGAAGCAGGCCCCCAGCAGCGCTTTAATGTGGCACACTGGAGAACAAGAGCCAGGGTGGAAATGACATAGGCCTGTTGATCCAGAGTCAGATTTGGGCAGAGCTAAGCGTACTGTTTGAGGCATTTGAGTCTGCGTCACTGACCTAGGATCATAGGGGGTGGAGTCTACTTAAATATTCAGTTCTACACCTGGTGATCATTTAACATTTACATTTAACATTTCACATTTAAATTTAACATTTACATTTAACATTTACATTTATATTTAACATTTACATTTAGACTTTGGCACATTTAACTAAATGTTGTGTCATTTATTTAAATGTGAGAAAACTAGTTATAGGTGCTCCTTTTACATTCGGCACCCCATACAGATACTCTCCCTCATAGCTTGGCATTATTATAAGGATTAACTGCAGTTAGCTACTTTAGTTTATCTTAGCTCTCGCTCCCTACCGTGACAAGATTAGCAAGGCCGTTACAATATAAAGTGTGTTTGTAAATTAATACTTTCGAACATTATATCAACATGTTGATTTTGTGGTACTGTATACTCTGCCATAATCATAAAATATAATAATAATAATAATAATAATAATAATAATAATAATAATAATAATAATAATAATAATAATAATGTCACGTTTCAGTCACCAGGTAAACATTTTAGAAAACTTATTGCTATTTTGGTCATTTAAAAGTCTCACTAATTGTCAAAATAAGTTTTACAAAAAGTTTCACTTTTCTACCAGCCTAGCATAAATGGCAGCTTGGGCTGCACGGTTTAGTTCATTGTTCTCATTTATTGTTCACAGCTCAGTTGTTGTGAGCACCAAGCACTACAGTTCTTTTGTGATTTGTTCATACATCCTTACAGATTGTTCATTCATTTCTCGTGTGACTGCTACCAAGTGACAGTCAAACAACAATGGCAGGGAAGATGCAGGACATGGGAGGACGCTGCCTGCTTTAAATGAACGAAATGAACAAATGACTCGAAATGATTCGTTCCTTTTACTGATCGAGAGTTAAAGATCCGAGTCAGTTAAAAGAATTGAATTCCCCATCGCTGCAGTCGCATTACTTGGCGACACCTCTCGCGCGCATTGATTTTAAACGTACTCTAGACGCTACTCTACGACACTTCCGCTTCTAAAGATCGACGGTGCGCCGACCGTTACCGCTCGAGTTGGACATCTCTACATTAGACAAATGTAAATAAAGTATGCAAGTTTAAGACGTTTTTAAGACGTTTTTAGTGATTTGGTGGTGGGGGCACGGGGATAAGGTTTTAATGCATTGTCACGGCATATACAAACCACCACTGGGTTAGCTAGCAGGAGTTGAACCGGAATGGAATACGATAGATGGCGGTAACGCGCCTAAGGATGCCAAGCTGCCGTAAAATAACACAAAAGAAGAAGCCGACTCACATCCGCAAGTGCTAGTCGTAGCAAGTTTGGTGACGTTGGTTTATTTTGATATTTTCACATTGAGAACATCCCTCTCTCCACCAGTATGTCGTGTAGGAACCCGGGAACACAGTTCTGTAAGCAAAAACTTTTTCCTCCGTTACACTGTAACATTAGTAATAACAGTATCCCTTCCGTTAGGAACACGTGTAGGTCTTGTGACACGTATTTATATTTCGAACATGTCGGTGGCTTAACATTTGATTATTTACTCTTCCACGTTGGATTGTGACTCTTAAATACCATTGAAGATGCTATAACTAACATATCAGTACTACTATAAAATACGTCAACAATGCAGATTGTGTAACTTTTTCTTTTGTGGTCAATAGACCAGGAGCACATATCCAAAGTCCGTGTAAATGCAGAAGCTGTCCTGGAGAGAGCTAAGCAGATCCAAGGACAGATGAACCTCAAAAAGCACTGGCAGGTACAGCTTTTCATCTCGACTACATTAAGTGTGTTCACATAACGAGTAAGCCTACAAGCCTATTACTACATACAATTCAGTACCTCCAAGTTGCAAGAGAAAGTTTGCAGATTTTTTTAATGCAATAGAGTTTTCTATGGAGTTTGTTTTAAAAAGAAAACGAATTTCTCAAAAGAAAAAAAAGATTCGTCTTATTTGCATTTTATTGCCTTGTTTTATACACACACACACACACACATACATATATATATATATATATATATATATATATACACACAGGGTGACACAAAAACAGTAACCTTTGGCAAACAAATAAAAATACAATACATGCAGCTGATGACAATGCAGCTGCCCCCCTTCTGTAGTGCTGCCAACTGTACATGGCTGCCACTGCGCACCGTAAAAGTTCCTGTCACCCTATATGTAGTCCGATTATTCATGCTTTGAATAATTACCTTTATTCAGCCAGGCTTATCAGGCTTCTCTCAAAAGATAAAATAATTAAGGGGTAAATAACATCACATCAATTTGAAAAAAAAGATTACTCATCTTTTATTTAGGAGATGATATATGTATATAACTTTTTTATGTATTGTTTAAAGGTTTACCAAAAAGTATTTACATTGAAGTTGAATGCTATTTCTGTATTTTTGTCCTGCCCTGCAGACCGCCTGGCTACTAAAGGCTATAACATGTATTGACCTCACAACACTGGCTGGAGATGATACAACATCTAATGTACGTCGACTGTGTTTAAAAGCCATCCAACCTGTCCGATACGATCTACTCAAGAAGATAGACATGCATGACAAAGGTGTGTTTCTCTCCTTTTCTACTATTATGATTGAATGCGGGTGGCGTCCACTTTTAAAATACTGTTTACATTTTATAACTTGTTAGGTTTTAATTTATTAAATTAATTTATTTATTTAAATTATATGTGTTGGGTGAAAGTGACTAAGAATGTGTGTAGAATGAAGATAAGATAAAGAAAACATTATTGATTTCATAGTGGTGAATTTCAACATTAAAGCAGCCTCAAAGACTAAAAACACACAACGTGCGATTTGTGTGCGTAAGCCAAAACCCTCAATAGATCCACAATTTTTACAAACACTATACACAATGTGTCTAAAAAGAATGAAAAAGAGCAGATCAGACTACGACATAAAAGAAAATTAAACCTCTATATACAGAGTTTGAGCAGGTTAGGCTGTTGAGTTGTACAGTCTAACAGTGGTGGGTAAAAAGCAGGGGTGCCTAAACTAGCTAAATCATGGAGTGTCAGGGTGGCACATTTGTGATAAAAGTGAAGAGCGTAGACACAGCAGAATTGCAAGGGTGGGAATAAAAAAAAAAATAGGGTACTTAAAAAGGACAAATGTTTGAGGTGCACTGCGCAGAATCATTGGATTTCTTTCTTAATTAATACAAACATGAAAAATACATACATCGGTAACCTTGCAACACTACAAAGTTATGTCATGCAGCAATGTGTTTACAACGTTTTCTTGTGTACTATACTTTTACCTGTATTATACTACTATTTTATGTTAGAAAGCAAAGCAATTATTTTTTTGTTTGTTTGTTCACTATAATTTTTGTCAGGGATAACTACAGCAGCGGTTTGCGTGTATCCTTCTCGAGTAGCTGATGCTGTTGTTTTACTGAAAAGTGCCACTAACAGCCTACCCGTTGCTTCGGGTAAGTCACTAAAAAAATAAACAAAAAAGCAATGAAATTACTTGTATATTAATTTTACTGATAGTAGTTTTGTCTCTTTCCCAGTGGCCACAGGATTCCCAGCAGGACAAACACCAATGGAGGCACGCCTTCAGGAAGTTCGTATGGCAGTGGCTGATGGTGCTACAGAGATTGATGTCGTCATTAACAGAACACTTGCCCTAACTGGAAAGTGGGAAGGTTTGTTGTAACTATCACCAAGGGACACAGAAAAACAGATTACAAAAGCTGGAAATGGCCCTGGATTTTGTTAAACCATTAATAATTAATGGAACCCTTAATCAAAGTATGATTTCCCCACGAAGTTCTGCATATTTGTTTCAGTAGTTACAGCTTACCTACTGAAATAAATAATAGACTAAGTATAGGATAACACTTTATAAACTAAATGTAGTAGCCTAAAATCTCGGAACTGAATGTACAACAAAGAATAGAATCTAAAATACATAAATTGCATTAAAATTAGTTTCATCAAACATTGATATAATATGTAGATGAGGTTTGAGAGTAAGTAAGTAAGCTTACTAGGTGTCAGCAGTGCCTAGTTTACTTACCATCCTTACAAGTTTGAAACTGTCGACTTCATCATTTAGGCATATTATGTTTTGGTCTGCAATCAGTACATATTTCAAGTCTTGGAATCAGGTCATGATTAGTAAACTAGCTTTTGTCACATGTTAATTATTAGAAAGTACATAACAGTTGGAAGAAAAGCCAATAACAAGCAACAGAATCAACACACGAAAAGAGGAGCTGCTAGACAACAGGCGTACTTTTTAAACTCAAACCTTAATAATACTATAATAAATCTAAATCAAAGCTTTATTGCCAGGTCCTGTAGAACGCACTTTACAGAATGAGAAATTTGACTTGGTGTTGGCAGGTGGTGCATCTCAGCATAAAACAAATACATAAAAAATATAATAAAAATAGTACAAATAGTAAATGGTCTGAACTTATATAGCGCATTTATACCCTTCTGGGATCCAAAGTGCCTTACACTACTTCTCATTCACACGCTGATGCCAGCAGCTGCCATGCACCAGCGCTTGCTCGAATCACCAGGAGCAACTTGGGGTTCAGTGCCCAAGGACACTTTGACATATCTACAACAGCGAGGGTTCGAACTGCCAAACTTGCGGTTAGAGGACGACCTCCCTACCAAATGCGGTTCAGTGGGCTGACTGCAGTAGCTGTTTTTGTGGCGTACCAGAGCCTGGCCGAATCCTGGCTCGGGTCCTGGAGATGTGCAGCTCCTCGAGAGACGGGAGGTGGCCGCCGTTCACCTTCTCAGCTGAGTGAATGACGTGCTGCAGCTGTGGCTGCAGCGAACCAGACTGTGGTTGGAGGATGGGTTCAATGATGCCAGTGAAGAAGTTCACCAACACCTTTGCAGGGAGGTGGAACTTCTTTAGCTGCCTCAGGAAGTACATCCTCTGCTGAGCTTTTTTGGTGATGGAGCTGATGTTTTGCTTCCACTTGAGCTCCTGAATGATGAGGGTGCCCAGGAAGTAGAAGAACTCTACAGAGGTTACTAGGGTGTCACAGAGGATGACGGGGAAGGAGGCTGGGTCTTTCATGAAGTCCACTGTCATCTCCACTGTCTTTATAGCTTTGAGCTCCAGTTTGTTAGCGCTGCACCATGATAGATTGCTATAGCTTTTTTCAATTTTATGGCAGCAGTAAAATTAAGCTATTGGCTTTTCATATAAAAAGCACTGATACCTGAGAAAAAATAAAATGAATTTAATATTGTTAATTGATCCTGCACTTGTGTAGCTGTTTTCTACCTAGTGGTACTCAAAGTGCTAAAAAAGAAGATAGAAGAATAAAAAACTCATTTCAGCTTTTTGTCATCAGGGGTCACCACAGTGAATGATTCGCATGGTTGATTTGGCAAGTTTTTACATCGGATGCCCTTCCTCAGCAACCCCTCACCAAGGAGATGAACCTGCAACCTGGGCTTCAGGAGCATGACTCGCTAACCCTAATACTGTTAAACTATATCTAATAAGTACTCCCTGTCTCCATCTACAGCTATGTATGATGAACTTCGTCAGTTTCGGGAGGCTTGTGGTGAGGCCCACATGAAGACTATTCTTGCTGTTGGAGAGCTGGGAACCTTCACGAATGTCTACAAGGCCAGCATGGTTGCCATGATGGCTGGTCAGTTTAATCCCATCCTGCTCTGACATGTTTACTATTATAGTTATTTCATATTCTGTCTTAATGGTAAATTTGTGCAATAGAGATTTAGCATGTTTTTTTTTTGAGCAAGCTTCATAGACATTTTGGTACAGTACACAATAAGTTACTTTTAGGAGTGTGTACTTTTTTGTGACAAGCTCAGCTGTAATATGACTTAAACCCTAATTATATTTTTATCCGAACTCTAAAACAAACCTTTAGTATTTTAACATTATGATTCTAAAAAGAAAATAAGTCTAGTAATAAGTAAGTAAATATAGAAAAACAACACAATACTTGTAACAACAACAATTGTAAGATGATGACACACAAAAATTATTTTTAATTGTTCTGACAGCATCTAGAGATACCCACAACTGGAAGGGTTCAATCTCCCATATGCTACACTGGTAGCAGTTATGTAGACTGAAACTGTGGTGTGGATTTGTGCACTGTAGCATGTCTGCTATTATAACCTGTATTTCAATGGCCTCTTTCATAATGGGTCATGATTTAATTAATGGCTATTAAATATTTTTCAGTTTTCCAAAACTTACCTAATTTGGCATGCTGTTTAACATTCAGAGGTCAATAGGTCATTTTATAATAACAATAACTCCTGCAGTATCCCCCACCAAGAGTTTCTTCACACCAAAAAGCAAAGCACACTATTTTGTGGTATTTTGTGGTCACTCTGTAATGTCATCTGTATCCAGAAATCAGCCAATAGAAATGTTGTCTCCAACCTGGCATCCTCTTTTCTGAGTAATGCAACAAATCTGTTCTCAGATTGAGATGACCCAACTTAAAAGGACAATAGACGGTATAGTTTCAGAGTGGCAACTTTCAGGCAGGAGTTTGTTTCACTTTCTTGCTCGGTAGAGGTGATGTTGCAGACAATCTGATATGTTCGTGTACCTAAATCAAAATGTAGCCAGATTGCATGTCTCTCTCTCAGATGCTACCACATCAAAACACCTATGTTCCTTCATCTCTGTACAGACATCTTCACAAATCTCAACAATGTACATGTAATTATAATTACTACCTAGCTCTATATAAATATAGTTAGTTAGTTATAGTTAGTTGCCACTATGTAGGAGTGGTTGCTTGTTATTGTCTGTTTTAGTACAGGAAAAAATACCTAGTGAGGGTGCAGGTACAGCACCATATAAATGTACTAAAATGAACAAAAACTCAATTTAGCTTAGCACAGTCTATTTATCTTTTATATGTTTTTTGATAATACAATAATAGGTGTTGCATTCTAAAGGTGGTTGCTGACTTTTAAAGTGACTTTTCTGTTTTCTGTACTGACCTCTCCCTCTCAATAACCCATCAAGCAATAAGGCAATTACAGGACCAAAAAAAGATCTTTTGAAGCATGGCATTAAAAAGCATTGCTTTTGTTACCACCTTTCTCCATAGTCCTCCCTTGTTCCTTTAAATTCTACATGAGATTTCTGAAATGATAAATGATCTGAATGATAGTTTTCCTATCAATCTAGGTTGCAACCCATTTTACGTTGCTCCCCTACTTGTATAGCGCTTACACCACCAACATTTTATAATCATTACCCTTATATTGTAATTAAGAGTCATTGATAATGAATTCTAAGGATTAGGTTAGTTTGAGTAAAAGGTGAGAGAGGATAAAAAGACCTCACTGGAAAAGCTACAATACATAGAACACGTCTTTAAATGAGTAAAAAATATTCATCTTTCACTCTTTAGTATTGAACATACTTACTATAGAACATGGAGGCAAGTGAGTGATTTATTTTTTTCTATGCTATAATGCTATAATTTGTGTGTAATCTAACTATCTTTCTCTTTTTATCATGACAGCTGATAAAATAAACTGAAGAAAGAAATGTAAACAGGAAGAAATGTACAGATTTTATTGATGAATGCCCTCTGATAGCCAGTGTGTTTATGTGTTTGTCAGATGTTTGTCAGAAGATGGAGAGCCAATATATTGTGCTGATCCTGCATAGTTTGTTTTGCTGCTCTGAATTTTGAAAATGAAGTGACACAAGTCATTACTGTTTGGGGTAATAATGGTCAACTTTTCAACATTACAGGTTCAGACTTTATCAAAACATCCACAGGAAAGGAGGCTGTTAATGCTACTTACGCTGTTGCCATAGTGATGGCAAGAGCTATCCGTAACTACTACATGTGTACAGGACACAAGGTATTGTTCTTATCTTCTGTTTTTATGAATATTCAGTTAAGATGGTGAGACGTGCAAGAGAGTTTGACCAAGTGTTCAGGCAGTGTAGTGTAGTAGTAGTAGTACTACAGCTGCAACTGCAACACTACACTAAACTTGCAAACTTGTTTTCATTAAAATGTGTGTATACTTAATAGATGTGTTGCTTTTTTCTTCAGGTGGGCTTTAAGCCAGCAGGGGGAATTCGAACAGCTCAGGAGTCTCTGATATGGCTTAGTCTGATTAAAGAGGAACTTGGCAATGACTGGCTCAGTCCTCACCTCTTCCGCCTTGGAGCAAGCAGCCTATTGAGTGACATTGAGAGGCAGGTAAGGTGGTGAGGCAAGCAGATGCAAACTCATTATAAATACAATATATTTTACACACCTTGCTAAAACTAATGTTTTTTTTCCTTTTTTACATTTGCTTTGTGTACAGGTCTACCATAATGTCACTGGACAGTATGCAGCCTATAATGAGCTTCCAATGGCCTAAAGTTACTTTTGTGGACTTTAAACAGTGGTCATTCTAACTGTATTTTCTTGCATGCATGCAATAAAGACTGGGACCAATGGGTGCAACAAATAAAAAGGATTATTTTGCAGAATTTAGGTCCCAAATAAATAATAAACTATTAAACAATTGACCTGAAATGTTTTACTGAACAGCTTAACGTTAAATGAGATACTACCACTACTTTTTTGATTCACAAAAATCAGGAAGGAAATAATTAACTATAAATTAACTTATGAACTTATAATACTGACTGACACTTTGGCATAAAAAAACGCAGTCATTTTAAATGTAAGATCAATACTGCATAGTAATTTTACATTGTAATAAAAAAAACACAGCAGTAGCTCTATTTTTAATAAAGTGAAAGATTGACCAAAGAATACATTTTTTACAAACATTTTGCTGCCAAAGTGGCCAACCTTAGCAGCTAATTTAAAGTAGGTGAGATTAGTATTTTACCAGGCATTAAAACTGTATTTTTACCAAGTAAGAATACCTATGGGCAAGCATCCAAACTGGACTGGATTTACATCCTTATCGGCTAATTTAAAGTAGGTGAGATTAGTACTTTACCAGGCATTAAAACAGTATTTTTACTAAGTAAGAATACCTATGGGCAAGCATCCAAGCTGGACTGCATTTACACTGATGCCCTGTTTAAGAGACTGAGGTTCCGGACTGAGGTGTGTGAGTTGTAACTATTACTAAGTTACATGTCCTTTTCTAATTCTGCACAAAATGTTTTGCACATTTTCTGCAATTAAGGTCAATACTCGGGAAGATGTGCATAATTTTATATGTAAGTATAGTAAAGAACTTAGACCAGGAGCCTTGATCGCCCACCTGATGAAGACCATGGAGAGGCTTGTCCGCAGCCACCTTCGCTGTTGTGGAGACAGTGATGGACCCACGGCAGTTTGCCTACAGACCAAACATCGGGGTGGATAATGCTGTCATCTACCAACTGCACTGGGAGCTGTCTCACCTGGAAGCTGCAGGAACTACTGTGAGGGTCATGTTTAATTTCTCCAGTGCCTTCAACACCATATAGCTGGCACTTCTGTATATCCCATATATAGCCCATCATGACTGTAGATCAGTCATGATGGGCTTTGTGGACTGGTGTAAGTACCTGGGTATTCACATAAACCACAAACTGGACTGGATTTACAACACTAATGCCCTGTTTAAGAGAGGTTCTTTAGACTATGGTATACTGTATATGTGTGAGTTGTAGCTGTATTACATTTTATTCTATGTCCTTTTTTTTTATTCTGCACAAAATTATTACTGTTTGTGAATCTTGGTATTTTAGTTTATGAATGACCTGCTCCTCTGAGGGTCAGCTGTTCCTGGTCCTGCAGTGAGGCGCGCATCTGTGGGTCAGCTGGAAGCTGTCTTAGTTTGTTAGGCTTTGTCCTGGTTTAGCAGCTGGTTTTCTTTGGCCTGTTATCTTGTTCCTGTCTTTGTCACTTGGCTTTGTGCTATCTGTAGATGGTCCTTTTTATTGTGTCGTCAATCTTTCCTGGTTTTATTTTGTCCTAATCTGTGTCTGAGTGTGGTATTCTATTTGAGCAGGAAAATTATAAAATTATAGTTAGAAAAACTGGAAAGCCACCGAGCCACCAAATATGCTTGTGCCATCATCTTCTACAAGACACATGAGTCATATAGAAACAGACTTCTGGAGGAGTAGCAAGTGGATCGTGGAATAGATCCCTTTTCTGTGATAAAATCTCACCATTTAATGAATCCTCATTCTCAAAGCAGTTGGAGATGACATAAAAAACCCAGTGTTGTCAGAACCAAACACAGGTATGAGTAGATCGATATGGGCAGGGCATTGGTTTCCTCTGATGTGTCGGTGTTCACATCAATCAAAACAACCAAAATTTTCGTATACTTAGCCTATGATATTGCATATCTGTTTGGCCCCAAAACTATTGTATACTGTGAATATACTGTAGAGTATATACTGTAATTAAGAGTATATCTTTCAACACTGCATGGGTGCAAAGATTACTGTATATTGTTAGCTTAGCCAAAGAGAGGCTGAAAAAAAACAACACCATACTCGCTGTCTACTCAATTTAAGTGTATTACATCTGTGTTTAAATTGAACAGTTACAGTAAGTACAAGTGTGGTCCAAAAAATAAAATTCTCATGCTGGATTTAAAAAAAGAAATCCTTTTTACAACTGCAAATAGAAAGAACATTTTACATGCTAATAATCAGAGAATGCTTTTCCATTTCTACCTAAAAATGTGAGTGCTGTTACACACTACAAAGAGCAAAGATTTGTTTTTTAAAAGAATGTTACTTCTGCAGAAAAGAATGCAAGGAACATTCATTGTGAATAAGAAAAGCCTGTGCTAGGATGTTTGTGGAGCGTAGTTAAATAAATAATAGCTGTATTAATAATTACAGAGCTATTCTAAATACATGTATAATCCAAATACAACTGGATTAGATTCAAGTATTTTGGACAAGAGGTTCAATTAATGCTTCTCAAATAAATAGTGTACAAAAAGTAACCAAAGTGTCAACAACAATTCAAAGTTTTGGGAGACAAACCCAGATTTTCTCTCGTTCAATGCCACACACACGCACAGTTTTTATCCCCTTTATTTTTACAGTACATTCACTGTTAAAATCTGACATACAATAAAAAAGTCTTCACCTTAAAAGATTCTTATCAGATCTTAAGAAATGGCCAAACAGTTTCTTTCATACTTGCTGTAGATTTCCAGGACTTTTCCCAGCCACATCAATCGTCTCTATGGCTATACTGTACAGCAGTGTGTTTTCCTGCAAAGCGAGGCTTGCTTAGTTATGTACAGGAGGGCAACAGGAGCTGGACAGAAGTTTGTTGTCGTATGAATACAAGCGATCCTTCAGTCTCTTTCTTTCTCTCGATCCCCTTCCTCATATTCATTCTCTTACATTAATCTGAGGTTCAGCGGACGTGGGTAGCATAGCTTTCCTTCATTAGTCCCTCCTCGTAGTCTGTCTGGCACAAGATCATGTTGTTCTTCAGGAAAAATTTGTCTCCCACACAAAACCTGCATAACACAAAGACACACAAAGGTGGGTGTTTAAACAAATATCAAGAAAGAGTCTCATCATAAGTGCCAAGCTATAGGCTGCCAGACCCAACAAGCTACAATTATGTAGGCTTATTTTCTGAGTGCTGTTATGCACAATACCTTAATATAAAAACAGAGTGTAGTTAAGTGAGTAAATTAATAGAAGTATTAAAAATTACACAGCCATTTGTCACTACTAAATAGCCTTATACTGAAAAGCTAAACATTCAATCTTGCTTCTTCACATTGTTTTTTTCACAATTTTTTCATTGTAAATGATGGTATTTTTATTTGTATTTTTTAATATGTGTAAAAGATATCGGAATGGCCTAATCAAGCTTTGTTCCCTTAATAATAAGCATGAAAATACAAGCTCACTCTGCCACTACTCTGCTCCATGGCATGTGCATTTATGTACAACTATGCTCTTACTTTTACCTAATTAGATTTAAATTAAGGTTTAAATGGTTAAAAGAAGGGGCGGCACGGCCTCACAGCAAGAAGGTTCTGGGTTCGATTCCCGGAGGCTGCCCTGGTGCCTTTCTGTGTGGAGTTTGCATGTTCTCCCCGTGTTTGCGTGGGTTCTCTCCGGATTCCCCGGCATCCTCCCAGAGTCCAAAGACGTGCATTAGGTTGAATGGACTCTCTCCATTGCCCGTAGGTGTGAGTGTGTGTGTCTATGTGTTGCCCTGCGATGGACTGGCGACCCCTCCAGGGTGTACCCTGCCTCTCGCCCATAGTCAGCTGGGTTAGGCTCCAGCACCCCCGTGAGAGCATTAGGGAATAAGCGGTTTAGAAAATGGATGGATGGATGGTTAAAAGAAGCACATTTCCTCTTTCATCTAGAATGTTAGCTGTCAATACCTACTGTACATATCCTAACTGACCCTGCTGTTACTGATGTTAGGCTTTGTGGAGCTGATTGCATGCTAAAAATGTAGATAAAGTAAGAATGTGTCTCAGCAAATTAGATTTCAGTATGTAGACCTCCACCTCCTACCTTTTTAGCTGTGACCTACACCTGCAGCATTTCTGCTCTTCTCTGGTGACCTTTTGTCAGGCCTTTTTCAAACCTCCATGGATTTGGTCCATGAACTCAATAAAGGCAAATTCAATGGCTCGAACATGAGGCTGGACGAAAGCCCAATTGATTTCCTGTCACCTAAGGCTAATCTGTGGCTTGCTAGATGGAGATTTTTTTTTTACTAGATGGAGACTTATATCAAATCCTTTTCCCCATCACTCAGACACTTCTCACAAATTTAGTATAACTTATTTCTCTCAATCTCAGATTTTCAGCAGGTAGAAAAATATATCTAAGGAAATGCACATTAAAATGCATGTGCAGTTTAACCTAGTAAGGCTGAAGACACATATTTTGCTCAATGATAGACCAGAGACAGTAGTTTTGCTTTCCCTTCATGATTTGATATCTTGTGGTAAACCATTTATCCTATGTGGAATACGTTTTCTCAAGGTTTCCTTTTTGTTCAACAATTTCATGAGGCTCAACAAAAACAACGAACTACGAACAACTACGAAAGTGTCAGAATCCTGGGCTGGCTCTCCCAGCCATCCTGTTGTTGTTTTTGCCCTGGACCACGCCTTCTCCCTCGCCATGCCACGCCTCGGCTTTGGACCATGCTCACTCCCTCTCTTTCCCTCGGTAGACTCCTGGCAATCAGCCCAACTCGCCACACCTGTGCTTCCACTCTGTCTCCCATTAAAGACTCCTGCAGCCCAGCACTGGGTGCTGGGTCATTGTCACATTATCGCCTCGTCGCGCTACGCTGGTCATGTTAGGTCGGTTACTGCTTTGAACTATTGAGGCGCTCTGTTGCCGGTTGGTCACGCGTTGCTTGGCATTTAAGACGTGCAAAGGCACCTATCTTGTGTTTCACGTTTTGCAGTAGCCTTTGTTGTTTATGCCATGCTTTAGTTTTGTTGTGCAAGCCATGCCATACCATAGTCTCATGTTCATGCCATGCATTAGTCTCGTGTTCATGCCGTGCCTTTGCCACATTCTGCTCGTTTTTTTTTTTGTTCAGGCCAGGTTTTAGCCACGTTAAGTTTTGCGTCCTGTTGTATTCGGTTTTGTTTTAAAGGAGTGTTTTGTGGTTGACTTTTACTTAAAATAAACTGTTACAATGGACTCATGGCCCACACTTTGCTCTGACTTTGTCCGAACTGACTTTCACAGTCCCGATCCGCCATCTTGAGCCTGGGCAGCATCGGGCAGCATGATCAGCTGTAGGTCTAAGACTCATTAATGCAGCAGGTAGTTTGTTCTACATATGTTTACTCTGCAAGAGTAAACGTATGTATCGTAGCTTTCTGGTCTAATTTATTTGTAGCACTTCAACATTTGTTTAAAATCTGCAGTGCATTTTAAATTGAAAATACTATTATTATTTATTACCTTCATTGTAAACACAGTATTAATTGCACAATTTGGACTGGCGATGATTTGCGCTTCTTCCATAATAATCATGGATAATCAAGGAAGAAACTACAGTTCATAGATGTTATTCAAGGACGGTTTGATAAAGATTCAGCGTGTTTTTCAACTGAACTGTCAGCCAAGGTAAGTGCATTATCAAATGAATGCGCCTGTCAGCGGGGAAGAGATCAACTCTATTCAGTCGCTCTTCAGTCCCTGCTGCTGTCTCCTCCCCAGTTCACACCTAAAGTGTCCAAACCAATGAATGCGTTTCCAGATTGACTGGTAATGCCGTACGGGTTGCTCTCAGTTACAGCAGCAGGGAAAAGAAAGTTAGCTGTCCTTGTCGATGCCTTGACAATGTTTTATCGTCTGTAACAATCTGAACAGTTTTTATAGTTTTACAAGGCGTAATATGACGCTTACGTTTGATCATTGCTCGTATTCCATATAAAAGAGAACAAGGACTGAATAGGTATGCTGTTAATTGCTACGATCTTCTGTCAATAAAATATAAAATGTTAAACCTCTGAGCCCTGACTTTTATGTCTTCTTTGGATTAAAAAACAAATGTTGAATGTTCTAAAATAATAATAATAATAATAATAATAATAATAATAATATTAATTAACAATAATATTGCCGCCCTTTGCGGCTCCCAGTGTTCATTTTTTCATTGAAAACGTGGGTGTTTCGGGTGGCCGACCCCCCGTCTAGATCATCCTTATTCACTTTTTTAAATTTAGTATTGTAGTAGTAGTATTGTAACCTTAGTTAGTATTCCTTTTTATTTATTTTTTTTTATTTTATGTTTGGGAAACGTGGGATTTCAGCTACTGTGATTTTATTTGTAATTAACATTAGTTCCTACCTGCCCTTGTTGATGGGGGACAGGAAAAAGGTGACACGCGTTGGGTAAGAGTGGCGTAAAGAAAAAAGTGTACATGTGCTGTACTGTCTTGCCGTGTGGTGCATTAAAGAAGAATACCACGTAAAGAAAATTGTAGCCCAATTATTACATACAGCCAGAGGAGACGGAGAACGGTACCAATAGCGAGAAATCAGGGTTACAATAGCTTGTCTGCCACAAATCGAACGCTGCACGCGTGCACCACAAGTGACCAGCGGTTCGTAGTCTTGGGGATCCATGCACTAAATATTACAACAATGTTATCTCGTTGGTCAAATGATAATGATGAGACGCTGTTTTTCCAATAATTAGAATTAAAAGAGTGCTCCCACTGAGACGAAACCTGCGACGAAAAACTTTACAGCCACGCTTCTTAACCACTAGGCCAGCTAAGACTTGCAAAGTGGCTGTTCTACAACAGGCTATATGACACATTTAACCACGATGTTTTAGGACCAAAAGTGGGAGTCAATCGCCCTCTACAGGCCAAAAGGACGTAACACACTCTCTATCGCAGTGCAAACAGGGTGCTGACGCGGCGGACACGAAAGCAAACCACGGTGGGGGCTGTGACTTTTAACTGCTGCCACTGTATTTGTTTATTTATACATAACCTCTGTAGGGTGTACCCTTATTCAGAAAAACAGGAACTGACTCCAGCTCACCTGTCAGTAGGAAAATTGATTAGGATCAGGATGGATTAATGAAGCTGGAATTAATTGTGTTTTTCTCTTGTCAGAAGCAATCTCCTAGAATCTCTGACCCCATTCTCTCTGGGAAATCCAAGTGAATGCCAAGGAATGCCAATAAAAATTACATTAGGACCAAGGTCTGAACAGCATGAACGTGTAGTTTGGTCACTCACCTCTGATTGCAAAGTTGACATGCGAAGCAGTCCAGGTGGTAGACATTCTCCTTTGCCCTCATGACCATCTCAAAGGCTGGAATTAGCTTGCTGCAAGCTGCGCAGTTGCCAGTTACACCAAACAACCTAGTACAAATACAATAAAAATACAGACACACATAAATAATAAATGTATGTACTACTACAAGAAATTGTTTTAGACATTATATTTCAAATATATACCGAGAGTGAGGCTTTAGTACAATTTTCATATGGCCAGTGACAGATTATATGAATGTCGCAGCCTAGAAATGCCGCCTGACTGATGCGTTATTTAAACATGGTCAAGCACAGCCTCAGTAAGTGGCCTGTGTGACCTACCCTCATGCTGACATAGTTAATGCACAGCTGCCTTGTTAACTTACTGATAAATTTAAATATGACAATGTGGCAGGACGCAGAACACACAGAGGATGGTAAACGCAAAAATGTAAAACTACTACACCATGTGGTCCCATTGTTTAATGGTGAGCTAAGCAGTGGTAAGTCTGGGTTCAAATTCTAGTTTGGGCACTTTTTTTAAAGTAGTTTTACTGCATTTCTTTACAAGAAATGGCTAATTTCAATCCCAACAGTGTTTATAATAATGTTTCAGTGCAAAACAAAACAAACAAAAAGAATTGTAATATTATATAATTGTAATATCTAATATCAATTTTTGAGAAGACAGTTGCCGCCTTTCATATAAGCTTCATCAGTGACTAATAATACATCGTATTAAGGACTCAGGTGTGTATAAAAAGAATCCCAGTACACTAGACCTGTGGCATTCAGCCTTCGCGCCGCTAGGGGTGCTCTTGTGTTTTATGTGGGTTATCTCCTGAGTTTGTTTCCTGCCTGTGTTGTAATGAGTTGATGATGCCCACCTGCTTTAGGGTGTATTTAATTAAGTAATGCCTTTTCGTTCACCCATTGCTGGTGTGTTAAGCCGTAAACACAGTCGTAAGCCCAAAAGCTACGCCAAGTTATGTTACCTGTGTAAGAGAGGAGTTTTGAAGAAGTGAAGTTTTAGTTTCTTTTTATGTCCTGTCCTTTTGGTCATCTGTGAAGATTGGTCTTGTTTTACATATTTAGGATTTTGCCTGTTAGGAACGGAGCGTATTTCAGTTTTGATCTGTTGGATTGTTTAGTTGTCTCGAGTGAATGTCTTGTGTTTCATGTTTAGGTTTGTGTGCCCGTTGGTGAACGGAGCGTTTACATTTGTTATAGTAGTTACTTTTCCTGCATAGCAGTGATTTTTAGTTCACACGTTTTGTTGATGTTTGTAATTAATAAATCATTTTTATGTTTATTTTCTGTTTTGGGTCGTGCATTTGGGGTCTTCCCTGTTCCCCTGCAACCTGGTCAGTGGATGCGGCCACTGACCAGGTTGCAGGGGAACATCAATTCCAAGCAAGTCAGAATCTGAGTCACAGCCTTACTTGAACATTAATCTAAGGTCAAACTGCTATGTTAAATATATCACATACAGAATACTCAAAAAATATATCTAAAACAAATATATAATATAATATATATGTTTTTTACACAATGCCTGCCAATATGATGAAGTCAAAATTGATGTCAGATATCTGTTGCTGGCTGTAATGACATTTTTTTTTTCATTTAGAGTGGCCATATTATGCCCCCTTTCCACATATTTAAAAAGGCCTTGCGGATCTCCTGAATGCATGGCAACGGTCAAATCTGGTTGTCAGATCTCAATGAATCCAAATACCTCAAATGCCTAATCTTAGTGTCCGTGGAGAATTGTCTCACAGAAGAAACAAAAAGACAGGAGTCCAAAACTCGAGCACATATTATACTAAAAAGGCACCTTTTATAATTGGATGACGGGTAACTTTGTGTCTCTTTTCTTTCATAGATGTTCTTCTCCCTTTTTGTCTTCTTTCTGTACGTTTGTACCAAAGGTGCAGTGGCTGACCCAACTGTCCTGTCTGTGTTCCATTTGCTCTATATTTTTTTGTTTTGATAAATTATCCCAGTAAACACAGCACGGTATATGTTTTGTTGGCATAATTGGCATAATTTGTAGGCTTCATTAAAACCTTTACAATTAAGCTACAAAGCTCCTACATACTGCAGCCTTTCCGTGGCATGCAGCTTGTACAGAAGCTTGTACAGAAGCCTGAAATACATTGCAGAAAATTTCCTGCCCTTCCCCTCAATCTAACTGGTTCAGTCAGATGTCTGCCCACCCTGACCTCATTAGTATGCGAGAAGTTTCTGTGGTTTAAAAGAGGTTTTCCTCTCCAAAGTTGGCTATTGTTTGCTCAAGTCTGACATGCTGAAATTTCTATTTGATTCTATATATTATTCTATATATAATTCTATGTGTTTTTTGTGTTTATGCTTGAGATGGTTTTAACACTAAATAAATAAATTGAATTCAATTGATTTGAAGTATCTTGGTATTTTCAAACTATCCAATTGGGCAAGACATTGAACACCAAGCTGTCGACAGTGTGTCAGCCTAATTGTGTTTGTGTGTGATTGGGTGAATGCAAATCCAGTGTTAAAGATTCCTCTATGCTATAGAATTGCAAAACCATAAAAGGGCCGAACCATAAAGAGGTCACAACAAGTACAAAGGAAGTACAAACTTGAGAAACATTCTTGTTGCATTTGGGAGTTAGTGCAGATGTTCAAACCCAGAAAGGCTCGGAGATAAGAATGACAATGTATCACATATAACGAGTGCTACGTTATCAATAATCAAATTAATTTTTATTTACTTTAATAGAAACAATTTTGCTGGATTTCTTATTAGTGTAACGTGGACTCTAGTGTGTTAACTCTATAATCCTCTAGACACCCATGTACATATTGTAACTATACTATGAAAGTGATAATTACTATAAAATTATTCATTAAAAAATTACCATACTGTAAGCACATCAGCTGTCTTTCTTACCTTAGATAGTCTCTCCGACACAGGATGAGATTGGCTTTGGTGTAGAGCGTCGAGCCTACCTCACCTAGTCTGCAGTCACAGCAGGCACACTTAAGGCAGTCCTCATGCCAGTACTTATCAAGGGCCTTTAGCAGGTAGCGGTCCTTGATCTTCCGGTTGCAGCCAGCACAGCCTTTTGGCTTAGTGTCCGGCTGGACGGAGAGCATTTGTATACCTGGGGAAAAAAGAGAGATACTTTAAACATTTAATTTGAATGTAATGACTTTTGTTAGGTTAGTGTTATGAACATGCAATATTTCATCACTAAATCTTTAGCAGTGTTAGTATCAATTGATATGCAGGTATTTAACATTGATTTAAAATAGTGCTTAAAAAAAGTAAAAACGATCAAACTCATATTTAAAAGTAATAATGAATAAAATGTCATTCATGAGATGAGATTGACATTAATGCAACACAGATTAGGTGGGCTCTATAATTTCAATTGCTGTCACAATCAAGATCGAAAAAAATATTATTGATGATTATAGGCCATGTTGTGATGAGAAATAATACCAGGCATTGGCATATTGTAAAATAGAAAAATAAAAATTCTAAAAATGGCCAAAATAAGCCTAGATTATTAAGATTTTAGTCACTGTTTAGTTAGCAAAGTTTGAAGCATACTTTAAAATAATTATGTCCAGAAATGAAGTAACAGGTGCACTACAGTATTTTAGTATTATACTGTACATTAAGTTGTATGTAAAGATCACTACAGGCTAGAATGCCTGTATTTGCACAATACTTACATTCATCTCAGCTGTACATTGTAAACCCTAATTACAATGCAGTTACTTTGTAGGATTTTGCATGTGGCACATTTTTCACAGAGTAGATATTTGGTGGAAAGAAGAGGAGAACACTATTCGTTCACTACTTGTGCTACTCTTTGTATGCCAAAAACTGATATTTTGACTTATTTTTACTTTTTTTTTTTAATTGACCTTTTTTATTTTAAGAAAAGAAAGAAAAATATCTTATGGTTATCATTTAAAATATAGACAAGCAGACAAGTTGAGATTTTCCATGTTTTGAGCACAAAGCACCCAAAGCATTGCTGTTTAAGTGTTGTGACAAGCAGCTCACAAAAATAATAAGCCACAGTTTCAGATGTCCTGAACACTTTTTTAACGCCGTACTCTCTGTGCTTAAGGGGGCGTGGCAACAGGCCAGGAGCTTTGCAGTGGTCTTATTGTTTGACCTAGACTCACTGTGAATATCCTTTTGTTGGCCCACTGGGAGCAAGGAGGGGCATTGAATGTAGAATCGCACCAGGCTGGAATTAGTATTCTCACTATTCTCTTGGAAAAGGCACACCCCGAGTCTCTTTTGTCCTCCACTTAATGCATGCACGTACGTACGCACGCACACACATGCGCACACACGCACACTAGCCTATATTTTACTTAAGTCATTTGAAAACACCCTTTACTGACTTGCTTCCTTTAAACCTTAGCTACTATACTTCAATTATTGCTGCCCTTTACTTGCCCTTCAGTTATTCTTACTTGTGGACTTTTCTTCTTGTGGATAATGTTTAAAATGCAATCCAAACTTAACATCTGCACATCCACATACAGTACTACACAACAGTAAAACCTAAACAATACACTCTGTCAGGTTTATCAATGAACTGAATAAACCTTTCTTTAAGCTAAGTTAAACAGGAAAACGTTCTTTTAAAGCTTCAGTGTTGGAAAGAAAATACTGAAAATTATTTGAAAAACGCAAATGTGGTTCTTAAATTAGAAATGAAACTACGAAAAATATTTTTCTAACATTTATATACTTTTAGTTAAGAGGTTTTTTTTTTAAAAGCAGTATCAAACAGATTGCAAAGCAACAGGACAGCGTATTTGTTCTAGTGTATTGTTGAAGCTCCTTAAATGTTAACTGTTCATTAACTGTATTTAGTTTTGTGCATGCGTGTGTGGGTGGAGAGGGAGGGGGTAACTGATGACAAAAATGTTCTATAAAATAAGTACTAAATTCCACTCCTTTCTCCATTTCCTTGTATCACTGATGTCTTGCAGGTATTGCTGACACTGTTTCTGTGGCCACATGGGCTATGATCATTTAAAATGAAAGCGAAAGAAAATGGAGGAATTTAGTCGAGAACAGTATATTTCAGTCCCAGCTGTTCGCAAATAAGATGTTGACATTTTACCCTATCGATTTAATTACCGTTGCCATGGCAGCCAAACGACTGTAAAGGCCAGTAACAGATTTCGCGCGCGCGCACACACCTTCTCTCTCTCTCTCACTCTCTCTCTCACACACACACACACACACACACACACACACACACACACACTCACTCTCTCTCTCTCTCTCTCCCTCTTACTAGATTCCACAGGCACACGCAGCAGCATATTAACGTTATGATCAGCAACAGAACACCAAACAAAGGATTGTGAGTAGAATAACACAGGTAGTAGATATGGTTGATCAGCCGCATCTTAGACGTGGGTTTGCAGTCGTCGACACAGAAAGATGTTGTAACTTGTGCAGTAATATACCAAACACTCATAAAGCATAAAAGCAGTCGCTCAAACAAAGCGTCTTACCGAAACTTTTCTCTCTTTTCTGCATTTGTTGAGCCGCTGTAGCAGCAGTAGCACCAGAGACGCGGCAGTCTGTTTCGCAGAAAGCTGTCTGCAGGGACACTAGGATCGAGCTTTGTTAGAAAACGAACAATCCAACAAGAGAAGAACGAAAAGATTGGGGCAACAAATCGCACGACGATGACCCTAAAGCTAGCTGCTCATCGCTTCCCGGCGCCCACTCTGCGAGATATCCCACTTATCATCATCCAGAGCTGTATGTTTAGTGAGACGCAGCCAACGAATGACAGGACGACAAAGAGATGTTTTCCTCCGCCGCGCAGCGACCACCTAATCATAGCAGCTCCCGCTTCCAGCTGCCTCACTAATCAGCGCTTTGGCGTGTACCCTGGCAGGGGGTTCACAAAACTACCAAACGGTTCGCTCGCTCTTCGGCGTTACAGTATTTTAAGAACATTTTATCCGACTATCCAAAGCTATTCACAGGCATTTAAATATAAAAATAGCCTGTTTTAAATACGACACAATATGCTCTAAATAGCCTTTAAATTAAGGCATTTTTGATGAAAATATACTCAATCACTTACCTTTTTTAAAAAAATATATATATACATAAACCTGAAGCAAGATCTAGCCTAACCCATCACGAGCCAAGTCTGACAAAACTGTAGGCCTACAGGCTTTCTAGGAATAAAATAATGAAATCCATATAGATCACACAAAGCAGTAGTGTAGACAGCCTACACAGGTGCAGGTGTTCCCCCGCCCGCCGTAGAGCCATACGGGGAGTGTGCGGGGCCCGGGGTGACGTGCCCAGTCAACTGTTAAGATAGGGGCAAGCCATATTATTTTCTAAATCAGTCACTCGCCGGCGGAGCATTGTACTACGATAATAATGTCATTGACCCTTTACAAGCATCTTCAAGGAATAGCACGAATCGCTCTCGTCATCCTTTAAACATCAAAGGCCACGAGCACAAAAGCAAGGCGGGGCAACATTATAAACAAAGTTTATTCAGGATAGAGCAGACTGAAGTAGTCAGAATTTAATTAATTTTGAAGTTTCCTTTTTGATACCAGATTCAAATTTATCATTTGCAAATTTAGTCATATGCAGTACAGTGCATTGGTGGCCAAAATTGTATAAGGCACTTTTACAGTTTTCGGTAACATGGGTCAGTATTAAAAAATAAAAACAACTCGCTGACCAAGATAAACAGGTGTGGCAACAATGTGAGACCATTCCTGATAGCTTTTGTGGCTGTATCCCCACTCAATACAAAGTGTTAGAATGCAATGTCTGCTACACAGTCATTGTAGTCAATATCATAGGGTTCTTTAAAGAGAGAATTAAGAGTGCAGTGTTAGTCAACCATGTGAGAATGATGTTTTGTTGACCTCTTATGTTTTACTATTTACCTAAGGCATTGCTGCACCAGTCTTTATTTTAACAACTCTTCAACTTCAACTTCTTTGCCATGGTATTGTGTCTGGATAAAATTCTAAAATTATGCACTGAGATGGCCAGTAAAAACCATGAAAGATGGAAATCACCAACATTGCAAATTACCTTTTTTCTGGACATTGTAATCATGCTTTTTCTTGCAGAATGTATAGTGTAAGCAAAGCTGCCACCTCACTTCTTACACTTTCCCTTTATTTACTATCACATAAAACAACAAAACACAGAGGGGGACGTCACATGGCTTAGATCAAGTAACTTCAAATAGGCCATGCAAAAACAATAAATGCCTTTATCTTATAAGGCAAATTCTGCATTCTGGACTTCATCCTACCTTCCTGTTCCCTGTTCTTTTTAACTTGTCTGATTACCAAAGGAGAAGGAAGGCATATTTTGATGGCTCGTGGGGAACACAGCTGCACACAGCCCTCCCTCTGTCATAAAATAAGCACCAACACAGAGGGCTTAACACATACCTTGAAGGCAGGGACGTCCGAAACAAACCCAACACTGGTGTATATATATCCGTGCTGTCTTGATTTTAAATATCCTCAAGGCAACCTTGTCAGAGCAGCGCTGATTGCCTGAAGAAAATTTGGCAACAGGGGTTAGAGAACATTTACTTTTATGCTGGAGTTGTTGGGATTGGCTGATTATCCCAAAAATGCACCCCACATCTGAAAGCACATCTTTCTTCCTTGCTGCTTCCTCACCTTGTCGCTCTCCTCTGTCTGTGTGTCTCTCTGGTTCCCTGGCAAGGAAAAGCAGTGAAGCTTTTTTTTAAGCCCATTCAATAGGTCCCAAGTTAGCAGCACACGAGCTCTGCCAAGGAAAGCAGTGCATGTTGTTCTAATGGAGCTCATTAAGCTCTACTTACAGATGTTCTTTTAACATAATTGATCTGCAGCAAGTTGAGAGGACGGCAACCTATTCCCCAGCCCCCAATTATGGTCCAGTAATTAGATCCCCAACCCACCTACTCCACATTTACCCTTCTAAAATTCCGAAATATCAAAGTCTTTTTTTCTAAACTAACCCCCCCACACGCAAAACTATATTGACAGTCAGATCTGTTAACCTTTGTACTGTAGCCAGAGTTAGCAGTGCAGTCACTCCAACAGACATACGTCACTTACTTTTCAATTCCGAATTTTCTGTTTTGTCTTTTTTTAGTGACGCAGATAAAAAAATAGTGAAACAATATGACGTGTTTTAATTATAATATATGTAAAGAGAGAATTATCATTCTAAAGTGTCATTTATTATTATGAAATAAACCATCTGATGGCAACTCTGAACCAATATGGTGGGAGCTGAGGATACTAATAGGCAAGGATTGATATTGTACTGCATATGTCAATAGGTGCCATATTATCATTAATCTTAGTGCTATAATATGAAGCACCTGAGAATATAGTAATGTCCTACACTACCTGTTACAGTAAAGATATGGAAAAGAGGAAAAAGAAGACAGGCAATAGAGTAGCAAAACCAACAACGGCACCAAAAAAAACGTGAGGAGCTAAGTGTGCCTTTCATTGTACACTTTTAGGTATTTGAAGCTAACCTACAATTTGGTTTTCTGCCTTATTGCACATATATTTCAGACTTTTCCCATTCTCTTGGATTTTTGGTAAGACAAGCAGGAGACCAACACTCAAACTATGACAATTTTCTTTTTGAGAGGCATGTCAGACAAAATAGACCTGATCAATGACAATGTCTGTGGAACACTCCACATGTCCACAACTCTGCCTGTACGTCAAAATTGCACTGGTGTCTACTGTAGCAGGATTCTGGGAGGCCAGCAGCCAAAGTCTAGTTCCAGCTGCTGGTTGGTCCATTCTGTTTGGCCGTTGGTTGGCGGATAGTATCCTGAGGACAGGCTGGACTGGGCTCCGATCAATAAGCGGAACTCCTTCCAACTTTGCCATGGGGACGAAATGGACCATCTGGGAGAACCTGTCGATGACAGTCATAACCACCGTGTTACCTGATGAAGGGGGCAATTCAGTGACAAAATCCAGGGCAATGTGCCACCAAGGCCGGTGGGGGTCTGGGAGGGGACGAAGAAACCTGGATGGCTTTTGGTGTGACGATTTGTTGGCGGCACATGTGCGACAGGCTTCCATGTACTCCCCGGTGTCCTGCTTAGACCAGGGCCACCAGAACCGTCAGCTGACCGCGAACGCCATTTGATCAACTCCAGGATGCCGACTGAAGGGAGAAGCGTGGGCCCAGTGGATAAACTCTCCTCTGAGTTCTGGTGGCACAAACAAACGATTAGGTGGCCCCCCCGGAAAAGCCGAAAGGATTCTGATTGCCTCTTCCACTGAACGCTTGATTAAATGTGTTGCTGTCTTGAGCTACTACTTGAGGTTTTTGTGGTCCATATAAACTATGAAGGTCTGTTTAAATTCACGTCAGGCCCACTGGTTGCTGTTTTTTGGGCAATTTAACTTTCACCTTTCATATCGTACCAGAGTCCAGCAATGGCAAGCCAGACGCTCTGTCTAGGATCCATGATGCCGAGGTCGAGCCAGAGGAACCCGCGATCATCCTGCCTGCCGGTTGTGTGGTCAGGCATTAAAGTGGGCGATCGAGGCTTGAGCATCCACCTCCACCACGAACTGTCGGGTCGGGTCAGGTAGCTGTAGGATGGGTGCTGAGGTGAAACTCCTCTTCTGATGTTGAAACACCTGCTCCGCCTCAGGTTTCCACCGAAACTGGACCTTGGATGACATGAGAGCGTGAAGTAGAGCCGCTAGCAAACTGAACCTCCAGATAAACCAACCGTATAAGTTGGTGAAGCCCAGGAACCTTTGAACCCCTTGCCTGTCCTGCAGCGTCGGCAATTCCTCCACTGCCTGGGTCTTTGCTGGGTTCATCAACACCTATTCCTGAGAGAGGACAAATCCTAGAAATTACACAGTGGATGCATGAAACTCACATTTCTCTGCCTTAACAAAGAGATGGAACTCACGGAGGCGCTTTAGAACCCTGCAAACATGGAGCCGGGGTTCCTCCTTGTGCCTGGAGAAGATCAAGATGTCGTCTTGGTAGACAAAGACAAAATAATACTGCCCAGAACGTCATTGATCAGGCCCTGGAAAACGACAGGGGCATTGGTCAGCCCAAATGCTATCACTAAGTATTTTTAATGGCCATTGGGTGTGTTGAATGAAGGTGGTTTTCGATACATCTCCTTCTCGGATCCTAACTTGGTGGTAGGCATTGTGGAGCTATAATTTAGTAAATATTAGCTTCAGACAGTAACTCGAAGGCTGGGACAGCAGGGGAAGAGAGTAGGAGTCCCGAACGGTCACCTCGTTGAGACCCCGATGATCGATGCATGAACAGAGCGACCCGTCCTTCTTTCCGACGAAAATAACCCTGCTCCGTGATGATGACGGATGGATGAGGTCGGCCGCCAAAGCGTCATCCAATTAAATATTCATGGCCTCGCGTTCCTTGGGAGAGAGCTGAAACAACCTGCCCTTGGGTGGTGTGGTGCTGGGTCTTGCAGTCATGTGACCGTCGACATGGGAGTGACGTCGCTCTCTGTTTACTAAATACGGGCCATAGGTTGTGATAGCACTAGGGTACCTGATTGCGGCCTAGCTAGTTGGCGAAGCGGGAATCTCGGTCGGTTGACTCTCTCCAGAGGTTTCTGTGTTCCTGGGGTGGGCAAGCTGAGTGAGAGCTGATCTGCTGCCGCAACGATGCCAAACGCTAATTAAGTTCCTGATGTCAAAAAGTTGACTACGTCCAAAAGTTGACTACGGCAAAACGTTGAAAACGAGAAAACAAGAAAACGTTGACAAAAATTAAAACGATGACAAAAGATGGCGATTAAAAAGACGATTATGAAAAAGATGACCATGGTCATACTAAGACAAGATTAAAAATATGACAATGATTCAAACGTTCACCAAGGTAAAAAGATGTCAAAGATTAAAAAGTTGACCAAGGTGCATTGTTGACAATCATAAATAAGCTGACTAGCTTTTTGATTTGTGAGTGATGTGAGTGATTACTAAACTATAAAATAGTCATTAGATAGTCATAGTTTATCATTCAATAGCAAGAATAGCCCTATTAAAGCAAAAGATTTAGATTAAGCCCTTTCAGAATAAAAGCACCCTAATAAGTGTGAGTGGTTATTTACTGAACTCTAAAGTAGTCTCATTAACGATTGGTAATTATTCAGAACCAGAAATTTTCTAATCAGTCTTGCCATTAAAGGTAATAAATTGTAATTGGTGCTTTTATTTTGAAAGGAAATGTGTGGGGGTAATAGCGTAACTGTCAATTAGTCTTTAAATAATCATAATTAACCATTCAAAGGCAAAAACAGTGCAGTTAAAGCTAATAAATGGCATTGGTGCTTTTATTTTGAAAGGATGTGGAGGCCGCATGTGTGGGTAATTATTAAATTGTTAATCTATCTTTAAATAGTCATAATTACCCATCTAAAAGCAGAAATATTGCTATTAAAGCTAATTATTTGGCTTGGTGCTTTTATTTTGAAAGGATTAAGAGGAAGTGTGTGCTTAATTACTACACAATCCAATATTGTAGTTGAGTAATCAGTAGTAAGCATGGAACTGCTCTGTACACAGAGCATCAGCAGCAAATCTGCAGCTGCGCCGTCGCCATGGAGACGAAAGGCGGGAAAATTAGGCTCACTCTGCTCTGTAAAAGCGAGTTTCACCCTGTATGAACAGGCTTGTTCCAGCTAAACCATAATAGTTATCACAAAAACCTTTTCATTGTATGAGTCCCAAGGCTTCAATGAGCAAATGGTGTGAATTTTATGTTTGAGGACAAAGGTTTGTAGCCACAGTCGCAATTTCAAAATACGTCTACTCTTGTTTTTCTCGCCAGACGTCTGCCGAAAATTATCATTAGGGTCTATGGGAGAATTTCGGGATCTCTCTGTGCTTTGAGGTTGATAGCGACTAAAGTATAGGTCTGAGGGTATATCCAGACACATCATTAGAAAGAAGACAAGTATGACTACGATTTCGTGAAATAATTACGTTGATAGAGTAAAAATTGTAGTGACGAGTTAAAGACAGAAGTTCTGTCTTTAAAAAGCGCACCCGCTCACTCTAGCTGTGACATCACGCACTCTAACTGAAAATGTAACAAAAAACACACTAAATTTAAACGCTCACAAGTTGAAAAGTATAGAAGATACGAGGACGCAGATTGACACTGATAAAGTTGAAATAGATAGACGCTTTTGAAGTTGAAATGACGTTTCTACGCCAAAGTATGACGATGATAGACGCTGATAAAAAGAGGGAAGTTGACAAAAAGTTGAACGATGACTCCCTTAGACGACCATTATAAAAAAACAACGGAAAAAGTTGAATAACGTTAAAAGTTGAAAAGCTGAAAACGTGAAAAGTAATAGCCCCCATCTCCTAAAGATGACACACGTTTAGAAAGTTGAACGACGATTCTACGATGAAGCGTTGAGACGATGAAAGCAACCGAAAAACGGGTGAAATAAGAATGTTGGGGGACCTCTTCTGTATAATCTGTTATTAACAGAATTATTATTAAGGTCCCACATGCTCAGACAAAGGAAATACTCCGGCCTGCATGTAAAGTCCTCATCCTGATAGTAGTGAGTGAGAACAAAGAGATTTCAAATCTCAGCGCCAAAACCAGGCGCAAGGCTGGGGACCCATACCTGGCTCCCCCGCTGACATCCAACTCCCGCTGACACAAGCGACAAACGGAGGAGAAACTTGGACGTCAGCCGGAAGAACTTGGACGTCAGCCGTCCTGATTGGATCAAACAATAGGACGGGCGTGACCAAAAACACGGTTATAAAAGTCGCCGTGACCGAAGACTCGTCCCTTGTTCTTTCCGACCCTGTCCCGTTTTCCCCTGCTCTTTCCGACCCTGTCCCGTTTCCCCTTGTTCTCTGCGATCTTTCCTCCCTTTCTTCTCTCCGACTTCGTCCCGGACCCTTCTCTCCTCGCACACGAGACCACTGCAGACCTTTCTTTTCTCCGCACGCCTGGAGCCTCTACCGCAGCCAGCAGCTGAACTAACGGAGACGTCGTCAAAGAGAACGGGCCTGATCACCCATCTACTTCCAGCCACATGGCAGGAAACCGCCAGCTTAGCCGCCTCACTCGCCGCCGCATCAGCTGATCACGACGCGATCACCGCGACGCACACCTGGACCGGACTGGACCGCAACAGCGCAAGCACGCACGCACGCACGCAACGCCGGAGCTTCTCACCAGGATTGAGCAGTAAGGCAGAGGCATTCTTAGGTCTGAGCAGAGTAGAACTTTTAGGGGATCAGTAATTGTTTTGTTGTTGTTTTCTTTTCCTGAACACGCGATCTGATCACTGTGTATTTCCGCGATCACGTGACTGTAACGCTGTTACCGATCTACGTGAATCTAAGAGGTGCACATTGAAGCGTTGTAACCTGTGATTTCGCTAGCTTAAGTGCTTTATTGTGTTACTGTTGCGGTGCTCTGTCTCTTCTGCGACCACGCCAAGCGCACGTTTCAACCACCGCACGCTTCCGCAATCACGTGACTATATCGCAGAATATAGCCCCACGTGTTTGTGTGACCACAAGCCTTATCCACGCTAGTCCCACTTCACACTCCTTTACACGCTTCTTTCCCTGTGAGCGCCAGACACGCGCGCTCCATTCAAAGGGCTCACCGGCACACGCGCACAGCTGTGCCACCTCACCACGCCTCTAAAGGGGGGCGCTCCTCCTTCCTCCTCCTCTTTCTCTCTCTCTCACACACACACACACACACACACACACACACACACACCCCTCCTATCCCAGGTAACGCGCATACACATACAGTACTTCCAGACGAACACACCATAAGATTAAGTTGTGATTTGCTGAGTTATTCAAGATAGTGTTGACACTAGAGTTAATATTAACTGTTTAATAAAGCGTTCATAATTTAATTGGTCGTTGTTTGTGATTATTTGTATATGGTTTTGCAGCACTAGTGAATTGAGTCGGCTATGGTACGGAGTTCACCCTTCAACTAACTTAAATACAAATGAGACTGTATTGGCTATTCCAAATCGGTTATTGGTCCCTGGTAACAGGGTGGTGCCCCGTAAAACTAAGTAATTATTAATTCAATTAATAATTATTAAATCAATAATAGTAAGTGCTTCACTTACCAAACTATAGACATTCGTCATATAGTTATATATATTTAAGCTAATAACCAAGATTTGTGACTCTAAATTATAAACATAATTGGTATCTCCAATCAGGAGCTATAAATCCAATTATTATAATTTGTGCTCCTCGCATATCCCCAACAAGAATAATAAAGAGCGAAGATACCAATAGTGTGAGAGCTGTTCAGCTCTCCCACTAATTAAATATTAAGTGTGATAGTGATAAATTGAATTGGCTGAACTAATTTCACTACTTTACACCCATTACAGAGACCCTAACCTTTACTATATACTATATTTTACTACAGCACAAACACAAGTTGCTGTTATTTTTTCCATCAGCCTTAGCAGCTCAAGGCGGTAATAACCTCCCGTCTTGAGCCGCTACAGTATTAAGGAGGTCTCCCAGCAGTATAAACCTATAGCAGCTTCAGAGCAACCCGAGACATCTCTAACTACTAGATTTTGTCACAATCCGGGTTCTGTATGGCTATTTCCTGTTTTATTTTGTAGTCATTTCCGGTTTCTGTTTCACCATATTTCTTTCTCACTTTATTTCCGGTCACAGTACTTGTTCAGCTGTTGTCATTTTGTCATCATAGATCTGTATTTAACCACCAGTACTTAGTTTTCAGCCAGATCGTCGCTTTTCTGTACCTCGTTTCAGCGTTATCTTGTTTTGTTATTCTCCGTTGCCAGAACCATATTTTGCATAGCCCTTGTCTGTACTGTAGCCTTACCTGCCTGTTCCATTGACTGACCACCTGCATTTGTGACTTCGTCATTGCCTGCTTCCTCTGTACTGTCGTCATTCTGCCTACATGTATTGACTTCTGCCTGTACCCGACTTCGAGTTTGGATTAAACCCTTCTTACTTACCTGTCTGCCTCCTGTACTGTGCGTTTGAGTCCATAAGCCTAGAAACACGTCCGTGACAGCTTTAACAAAAATAATGGTTTGAAGCCTTCTAAAAACGTGTCTACTTCTCAAACCTGAGGTGGGAGATGGTTCCACAGGAGAGGAGTTTGGTGAATTAATTAAGGCTCTGCCTTTTATTCTGCCAGCCTCTTTCTCCCCCTGTGTCACTTACTGACCACGCCCCCATCTGACCACTCCGCCTGTCTGACTACTCTTACTTCCTGTCTCCAATTATTATTTAATCTAACTCACCTGTGATTTTCTCGATTCCGCTTTATATGTACTGTATCTCATGCTTTCCGACTCTGCTAGTCCATCTACTTCCTCATGTTGCCAGGCTTCGGCAGATGTTGACCCACATGCACAGTGCACTCGAGGGCTTGATGAGAAAACAGTGTTCATTGTATCGGCGTAGTCAGGCAGTCCAGGTCATACACAGAGTCTCAATTCTTCAAGTACAAAAGGCGCAGGCAAGATCAAATCCGGTAAACAGGCAGAGGTTCGATTCACAGTTTAACTCGGCAGAGGTACAGGCTAGGGCTAGGCAAAACTCAATGGTCAGACGGTCAGGAAATTTACCACAAGATCCAAGGCGAAGGTACAGACGAGGGTCAGGCAGGAATCAGAGGTCAATGACGGACGTGATCAGAAAACTAGATGGCTATACAAGAACGCTGGAATGTGGCACTAGGACTCGACAATCTGGCAGCTAGAGTGTGTGAGAGGTGGAGGCTATATGCTGGTGTGTAGACAGGTGTGGATAATGGGAACCGTTAATGACAGAGAAACAGCTGAGATGAGGTATGAACAGGAAGTCCTTTTAGAATAAAACAGGAACTAGCACAGATCGTGACACAAAAGCGATCAATATGTCCAAATACCACTTACCTATACCAATCGAAACATACAGTATGTGAAGGTGTTCATTCTTGTCCACCCTTTCCAAATCTGTACAGGCCACTAGGGGGGCGGGTGTCTGTGCAGCCATATCTCTGCCTAGCAACAACTGACTGTGGAAAGTGAGACGACGATCTATACTGGCAAGGGCCATTACCGTGACATTGAAGAGCAGGGTCATACGGTAATTTATGGTTTCAACTCTTAGCATGATTTTTCCTACCCCCAACCATGGAAATAGGGATAGTGCCACTTTCTGGCCTGTAGTCCAGAGCTTCTTGTCCATGGGGACCTCTGATCCCCAGATCCGATCACTTTCCTTCAGGTCAATCACTCGCTTCCGTAGCCGTCCCTTGGAAGTCGTCTGCTGTGGTGTTATCACGTAGGAGCCATCTGAAACATAAACAGGGGCACAGCGTCCTACCCAATTGGGTGGAAGATGCACATAGATTGTGTGTCCACAAACATAATTGATATCAGACTGTGGGAGAGTCCCCATGAAATCAGGACCATCATAATAAGGGACACACTGAACCCCCTTTGGTGCCTCAGAAGTGTTGAAATGGGTGGCACTGCGAGTGCAAGGCATCTTCACAGTCTGGCAGTGTTTCAGAGGAACTTCCCCTACTGAGATGGCTAAATCCTTATTCTTTAAAAGAGAAAAGCTGCTGCTCTGGAAACAGTGTCCCTTGAACTGAGGAGGAAAAGGAACATGATCAAATAAGATGTCTGTGGAGAAGTTGGCACTCAAAAACCGTGTATAATTACGACCCTGGTATGGTGGAGGACGTTGAACTAGTCCTTTCGTTTGACCTCGGAAAGAGGCAAGGAAAGCATCAGGTGACACCAGTGAACGTAAAGTGTCTGGATATAACTGCTCTTGCTGTGGGTCTACAGGCTGAATTTGTACATCAGGGTTTGCGACAGACTTTGGCATGTTTCCACACACATAACAGCCACTTCATGTAACGATACCACGAGTTAGTGTGATACTACTCAGGAGGTCTCTCCTCATCCTCAATGAGGTCAGGGAGTGGCCTAGCATCAATCAACAGTACAAGGGCAGTTAGTCAACTCCCGTGGCTGGACAGTGTCCCCTCATAGTATCTCCTTATGAGAATGCCCCCCTAAGTGAGAGAAGGTCCCGCTGGTTTCTTCACTGCCGTTGAGACGACCAGTGCTCTAAATGCTGCTGACCCCCTTTGTAGGCAGACGTTTCCCCTCACTCGGTTGGGTTTTTTCTCACGGACAATACTACTCGGTTGCCTGTACCTGTTGTCTTTTGCAGTTTGTGTTGTGTATCCACCTAGAGAGGCCTTCAACTTTGCAGGCTGTAGGTGTAGCCAGCGTCACTCTGTACGGGCCTCCCATCGAGGTGAGGTCCAGTTCTTGCGCTTTATGACTTTGATGAAAACCCCGGTCACCAACCTGCAGTGGTCCCTCCTGTGGACAAGGCACATCTTGAAAAGCATTTTCAGAAAAACATTTCTTGTGATGTTTTAACACCTTTGACATAAGGAAGGCATTGGAAGGGTTGTTGAATTGGTTTGTCAAATATTTCCTTGAGGTTTATATTTAGCGCATGTGATGCATCAGGAACAATTTTTTTTAGAATAATTTGTAAATGCATAAGCAGTATAGTATTTGTTTTTTATCCACACCATCCCCCCCGTTGAGACATGGCAAGGCCCACGTCTCAATATTGCTGCTCCTTTATAGAGGGATGTTGGTAGGACAGGTTCCCCTCGTCAAACATAGTAATAACTTTTCTGCAGTTTGTCCTTTGAGTCCATTTTTCTTTTCACTTTTGAGAGTGCAGTGCATCAAATGGCTATTTTGCTGGTAGTTGTACCGCTTTTAACAAATTTGTCATTAAATCACCTGCATTGTAGTCTTTCCCGTTGATGTCATCATGCCTGTATTTTCCCATTGACTGGTAAATATATGAATAGTTCATTGTGCGTATCTGCTATCAATATAGATGGTAACTATCTGACCTGAGTTTGCATGCCTTAGTCAGTGCAATTATTCCTGCTGCTTGTGCTCTGTAGTGTGAGGGTAGCGGTTCTGCTTTCAAGGTCTCACTATCAGTCAGAACCACACAGCCACTCTGTGTTTTTCCAGTTTCAGACCAGTTTCCAGTTTTGTGCTTGGTCCATCCACAAAGAGAAATACAGAACCAGGTATTGGGTTGTCCTGTAAATCTGGTCTAGGTTCTCTACTTTTGAACACTCTATGTCAGGGATCGCTCGGAAGAGGACCCACATGCACAGCACAATACACGATTTTCTGGCGTTAAAGAGTGTAGTTTATTCCAGTTGCAGAGTGAAGTCCAGGCAGGGTCATACACAGGCGATCAGGCAGGTTACATGGGATTAGGCAGAGACGTAGTCAGGGGCAGGCACAGATCATAACCGGGAGGAGAGTACAATACCATACGTAAGACGGTGAAGCGTGGTCAGGCAGGCAAACAAGTTCGAGCATCAAAACCAGAGAACACGAAAACACGGCAGGAACAATGAACTGGGGAAAACAACGATGAACACACGAACAACGATCTGGCAAGGGACCTTGGCAACAGGTGGTGGCTAAATACAAAGTGACTTAATTACTGATAAAGTGCAGGTGTGGGTAATGACCAGGACAGCTGTGACAAGACGTAAACCGGGAGTGAAGCTAAAACAGGAACAGAAACCAGGAGACTACCAAAATAAAACAGGAAACAACTAGACCCAAGACCCAGATCGTGACACTCTATTTGGATAAATGTTTGTCCACTTGCTGATATGATCTGTTCTAAATATTTTACTTTCTTCTTCAACAGCTGCAGTTTGTTTTTACTGACCTTGTGACTGTTCTCTGGCCGAAATGAAAGAAGTGCTACAGTATCTTTCCTGCATTCTTCTTTAGTCTGTGACGCCACCAGAATATCATCTACGTACAGTAATATCTGACTACTGTGTGGTGGTGTAAATTTAGCAAGATTCGCTGACATACACTGTGAGAAAATAGTCGGGCTTTCACAATAACCTTATTGAAGCCTGGTGTATGTGCATTGCTCACCTTTGAAAGTAGACGCAAACCAAAATTGTGAATGTGGCGGAACTGGGATGCTACAAAAGGCATTACTAATAATGCGTTGCAAGCGTTCTTCATTGCAGTTAGCTGTGAGCATTTCTGAGTCTGAGCATAGCAAGCATTCTTCATTGCTGTTAGCTGTGACATCATCAGTGTGTGTGTGTGTGTGTGTGTGTGTGTGTGTGTGTGTGTGTGTGTGTGTGTGTGTGTGTGTGTGTGTGTGTGTGTGTGTGTGTGTGCGCATTCACCTCCCTCTTCAGTGTTATCTACACTGGTACTAGAACCCCATCGGCCTCTCGCCCATCACTTTGCCTCATCAGAATCATTCTGTGGACAGTCAGCTGGTCTGTGGCCTCAGCCACGCAGTATGGGCTGTGTCGCTCTGCCAAACTTAAAGCACACTGTTGCTGATTGTTGATTTCCTCTAAGGTGGGCTGTGGGCACAGTCTGGGTTGTCCAGTTTAGAGCTATTCTCTTCCACACTGTCATTGAGCTGTATTCACACTTTTGTTTTGGATTCCAATCATACACTCTGTTAACAACCTCATGTGCAGGTTTTCCTTTTTGATAAATATGTTTAGGGTAACTTGTGGGTAATTATGCAGTCTTTCACATAAGTACACTTTTACTTGAGGTTCTTCCTCATCAACATCACTCTCACTTTTCTCACCCTAAATGGTCGTCCACCATGTCCTCTAAACCTTTTACTGTCACGTCCTCTCTGTCCACTGTTATCTTGCTAATAGCATTCTTCACTGTCTACAACAAACATTGTTGCTTTTGCTTCTTTCAATGATTTGTATTCAATATCTAAACATAGACTATTAGTTTCATACATCACATAAAGTATTTTAACAATAAGTAATTATAACAGAATGTTATTATTCGTGTACCACTTCCACATCCATCTAATTAATCAATAAGCTTGTTCTTTCCTATATTTTAATTGACGCATGCCTTTATATTTATATTTAAGCACATATAGTAATATATATTATTATTGTTCTATTATAGGTTATTTTTTTATATTAATATAAAACAATTATTCAATTATGTCTATTATATAGTTTCTATTATATTTCTATCATTTCATTAATATTTTTTATGTCTTCACTTAATTTATTCCATAGTTTTACACCACTTTAGTGTTTATTTTTAATTCAAATCTTGTTGTGCATATAGCATGAATTTTTAACTGGTCCCTTGAATTATATTCTCCATCTCTTTCTTTAAACAGTTTCAGTTATCACAGTTATTTTATCCATCAATTTTTTTACACAATTCTACTTTTTTAAATTTCCATCACATCCAAATTTCTTTTTCCACTGTTGTAAGTTATATATATATATACACACTCTATTCTCACCCTCCGCGGGCGGTCTCATCCACTTTCCAAGCTCGGGTCCTCTACCAGAGGCCAGGGAGCTTGAGGGTTCTGCGCAGTATCCTTGCTGTTCCTAGGACTGCACTTTTCTGGACTGAGATTTCGGATGTTTTTCCAGGGATCTGTCGTAGCCACTCCTCCAGTTTGGGGGTCACAGCCCCTAGTGCTCCGATCACCACAGGCACCACTGTGGCCTTCACCTTCCAAGCCTTCTCCAGTTCTTCTCTGAGCCCTTGGTATTTCTCTAGTTTCTCATGTTCCTTTTTCCTGATGTTGCCATCGCTTGGTATTGCCACATCCACCACTACAGCTTTCCTCTGCTCTTTGTCCACCACCACAATGTCTGGTTGGTTCGCCATTACCATTCTGTCAGTCTGGATCTGGAAGTCCCACAGGATCTTGGCTCGCTCGTTCTCTACCACCTTGGGAGGTGTTTCCCACTTTGACCTTGGGGTTTCCAGTCCATACTCTGCGCAGATGTTCCTGTATACTATGCCAGCCACTTGGTTATGGCGTTCCATGTATGCTTTGCCTGCCAGCATCTTACACCCTGCAGTTATGTGCTGGACCGTCTCTCTGGGGCCTCTTTGCACAGTCTACACCTTGGGTCTTGTCTGGTGTGGTAGATCTGGGCCTCTATGGCTCTGGTGCTCAGGGCCTGCTCCTGTGCAGCCAGAATGAGTGCCTCTGTGCTGTCCTTCAGCCCAGCCCTTTCAAGCCATTGGTAGGATTTGTTGAGATCAGCCACTTCAGTTATGTTCCGGTGGTACATCCCGTGCAAGGGCTTGTCCTCCCATGATGGTCCCTCTTCCAGCATCTCATCCTCTGTTCTCCACTGCCTGAGACATTCACTCAGCACGTCATCTGTCGGGGCCTTATCCTTGATGTACTTATGGATCTTGGATGTTTCATCCCGGATAGTGGCTCTCACGCTCACTAGTCCTCGGCCTCCTTCCCTTGCGGCTAGCGTACAGTCTCAGGGTGCTGGATTTGGGGTGGAACCCTCCATGCATGGTGAGGAGCTTTCGTGTCTTAACATCTGTGGTCTGTATCTCTTCCTTTGGCCACCTTATTATTCCCGCAGGGTATCTGATCACTGGCAGAGCGTAGCTGTTTATTGCCCGGGATTTGTTCTTGCCATTGAGCTGGCTTCTTAGGACCTGCCTTACTCGTTGGAGGTATTTGGCTGTTGCCGCATTCCTTGTTGCCTGTTCAAGGTTGCCGTTTGCCTGTGGTATTCCAAGGTACTTGTAATTGTCCTCAATGTCTGCTATTGTTCCTTCTGGGAGTGAGACCCCTTCTGTGTGGATTACCTTGCCTCTCTTTGTCACCATCCTCCCACATTTCTCGAGTCCGAATGACATCCCGATGTCCGAGCTGTAGATCCTGGTGGTGTGGATCAGCGAGTCGATGTCTCGCTCACTCTTGGCGTACAGCTTGATGTCATCCATGTAGAGGAGGTGACTTATGGTGGCCCCGTTCCGGAGTCGGTATCCATAGCCAGTCTTGTTTATTATTTGGCTGAGGGGGTTCAGACCTATGCAGAACAGCAGTGGGGACAGTGCATCTCCTTGGTATATGCCACATTTGATGGATACTTGGGCAAGTGGCTTCCCATTGGCTTCAAGGGTGGTTCTCCACAACCTCATCGAGTTTGCAATGAAGGCCCTTAGAGTTCTGTTGATGTTGTACAGCTCCAAGCATTCAGTGATCCATGTGTGTGGCATTGAGTCATAGGCTTTCTTGTAGTCGATCCAGGCTGTGCACAGGTTGTTGTGTCACATTCTGCAGTCTTGGGCGACTGTTCTGTCTACCAGGAGTTGGTGTTTGGCTCCTCTGGTATCCTTACCAATGCCCTTCTGTGCTTCGCTCATGTATTGACTCATGTGCCCACTTATCTTAGCTGCGATGATGCCTGACATGAGCTTCCATGTTGTGGAGAGACAGGTTATTGGCCGGTAGTTGGATGGGACTGTACCCTTTGAGGGATCCTTCATTATCAGAATCGTTCGCCCTTCGGTCAGCCATTCAGGGTGAGTCCCATCCCTTAGCAGCTGGTTCATTTGTGCTGCCAGGCGCTCATGGATTGCAGTGAGCTTCTTTAGCCAGTAGGCGTGGATCATGTCAGGGCCAGGTGCTGTCCAGTTTTTCATACCTGAGACTCTATGTTGGATGTCTGCCACTGTGATAGTCACTGGATTCTGTTCAGGGAGGTTGCTGTGGTCCTCCCTCAGATCCACCAGCCACTGTGCATCACTGTTGTGTGATGCCTCCCTTTCCCATATGCCTTTCCAGTACTGTTCAGTTTCCAGCCTTGGTGGGTCTGCTCTGTTGTTATTACCCTGCCATTGAGAGTACAGCATAAACAGCCGGTTTATTCGTCTGGCTTCGTTATCTCTGGTGTATCTCTTTAGACGGCTGGCCAAGGCTTGTAGCCTTTGCTTGGCAGTTTCGAGTGCTTCAGGTATGGTCATCTGGCTGTACCTCTTAGGCATTGGTCTTTTCATTGCACCTCTCTGGGCCTCTGTCATTTGGCTCACTTCCCTCCGAGCTGCCTTGATTTTTGCCTCCAACCTTCGTTTCCATGGTGGGTATTGTTTCTCATGGCTCCCATGGTTGCTCTTATAGCCAAGCACCTCTAGGATCACTGATGCTGAAGCGTATATCAGCTCATTGGTTTCTGTGATTGTTGTGGTAGGGATCGCTCTCAATGCTGCATTCACATCTTCCATGAGACTTTCTGATGGTACTTCACTTAGCCGTTGTAGTGGGGTTCGGGGTTGCCTGTTCAATCTCGCCATGATCTTATCTTTCAGGTCAGTCGCTGCCTCGCTCAGCGTATCTGTGCTTATTGGGGCTTCGTACCCAATTTCCGGTTGGGGAGATGGTGAAACCTCCCCTCTGACCTGGCGTCCTGGCTCCCCCTTGCCGTAGCATTTGTGTTGTATCTCGTCAATCTCAAGTTGTGATAGCAGTTGCTGTTTGTGGATGTTGGAACACTGAGCTACTAGTTGCTTCGCCGTCAGCCTTGAATGTGGGTTTCTCCGTTTCCATTTACCGCACATTCTTTGCATGTAACCCCTCTGACTAGGGTTACTTGAGTAGTAGCATTCCAACAGTTCTCTGTTCTCGCATCTCAGCCATTTCTTTCTTGTTCCAGTAGCCCACTTCTCGCCAAGGTGCTCTGGTTCCCCAACACCTGACGCAGACCTTGTTAGACCGGGCGACGTCTGAGCCGGTATCTCATGTGGTTCATTGTCTCTCATGATATGAGGTAGGCGGTAGCTTGAAGGGTCTTGCCCAAGGACCCACACTGGATGCCTATGCGCCCTAACGGGGATTCGAACCGGGGTCCACCCGTATACAAGTCTTGCAACTTTAACGATTGAGCTATCCAGTGAGCTATATATATATATATATATATATATATATATATATATATATATATATATTTTTTTTTTTTTTTTTTTTTTTTTTTTTTTTTTTTCTCCGGCGCCGGTCGAGCTGGCTGCTGGTCACAACAGCTCCTGTCCTCTTACTTCTATTTATTACTTTCTTCACTTATTTAAGTTTACCTTTCTAGTGTGTTGTTAGTAACATTAGTGTACACAACCTGTACACAGCTTTTTTATAGTTTTTCTAAGTTTGGCGCAGTACAAACGCTGTTTTTAAAGCTACGATGTGCGTCTGGGTCAGAGCGCGCATTGTTTACACTGCGGAGCAGCTGATCGCGCTGCGCAGCGCCGTAGTTCTGCCCAGAGACAGACACGAGATCACCGCTGAGGTGCTGGTGAAGTCCCGACGTGGGCGCCGCGCTGGAAAACTACGACGGGAGAAAACGAGACGCTTCAGGCCCGCTGTCCCCTCCGTTATCATGGGGAACGTGAGATCTCTCGCCAACAAGATCGACGAGCTCGCGGCGCTCACACGGTACCAGCCGGAGTACAGAACGAGCAGCGTCCTGCTGTTCACGGAGACCTGGCTGACGTCACTCATCCCGGACTCGACTGTCGCACTGGACAATTTTCATCTGCTACGTGCGGACAGAACGGAGAACAGCGGTAAGAGGAAGGGAGGGGGTCTGGCTGTGTTTGTGAACATCAGGTGGTGTATGCCACGACATTGCACTGTCAAAATGAAGCTGTGTAACAGAGACATTGAGCTGTTGGCGGTGGGCATGAGGCCATTCTACCTGCCAAGGGAGTTCACACACGTTATAATAATTGCTGTGTACGTCCCACCCTCCGCTAACGCTGACACAGCTTCTGAGACCCTGCTCTCAGTCACCAGCAGGCTGCAAACACAGCACCCACAGGCCCTCTTCCTGATCTCTGGGGACTTTAACCATGCACCTCCTTCAGCTGCTCTGCCTACATACACCCAGTATGTGACCTGCCCCACCAGAGACAATAAAACACTGGACTTATTCTATGCCAACACCAAAGAGGCCTACGCTGCATCCTCCCTCCCACCGCTGGGCCGAGCTGACCACAACATCCTGCATCTCCTGCCTGTGTATAAACCTGTTGTACACAGGCAGCCGGTGGTGCCCCGCACAGTGAAGAGGTGGACAGCTGAGAGCGAGGAGGCTCTCAGGGACTGTTTTAACACCACTGTGTGGACGGAGCTCTGCGACCCACATGGGGAGGACATTAACGCAATAACAGACTGTGTAACGGACTACATAAACTTCTGCTGTGAAAACACTGTTCCCACCAGGCGGGTTCGGTGTTTCACCAACAGCAAACCATGGGTCACCCCTGATATTAAAGCTCTGCTAAAGGAGAAGAAGAGAGCATTTAAATCAGGGGACAGGGAGGAGCTGAGGAGGGTGCAGAAGGAGCTGAGGAGGAAAATCCGTGAGGGGAAGTCCAGCTACAGGAGGAAGATGGAGGAGCAGCTGCAGCAGAACAATGCCAGTGAGGTGTGGAGGAGCCTGAAAACCATCTCAGGCTTCAAAGCTCCACACCCACAGGCTGAGGGGGACCTGAGCTGGGTCAACGAGCTGAACTCACACTTTAATAGGTTTGACCAAGCACCCACTCACACCTCCCAGCAGCTGCCTCCGAACCTCTTGTCACCTCATACCACTGGATTACCAGCCCCCACAGCCCTTCACACCTTTACACAAAGCCCTCTACCCTCAGCCCTGACGACTGGTGACTCATCCCAACCACACCCCCTCACTTCACACCACACTGAGTCACTTCCTCAACCCCTCACTTCACACCACACTAAGACACTCCCTCCACCCCTATCCTTCTCCAGCACCCAGGTGAGAAGTGAGCTCAGGAAGATCAAGGCCAGGAAAGCAGCTGGACCAGACGGCATCAGCTCCAGACTCCTTAAGTCCTGTGCAGGCGAACTGTGTGGAGTTATGGAGCATGTCTTCAACCTGAGCCTCAAGCTGAGGGTGGTACCACAGCTCTGGAAGACCTCCTGCGTGGTACCAGTGCCCAAGACACCGCACGCCAAAGACCCCAGCAGCTTCAGACCAGTGGCTCTGACATCACACCTGATGAAGACACTGGAGAGACTGGTCCTGGGTAACCTCCGCTCTGCAGTGGGAACCTACCTGGACCCGCTGCAGTTCGCCTACCGACACGGCATAGGAGTAGACGACGCTGTCATCTTCCTCCTACATCGAGCCCTTTCCCACCTAGAGAAGCCCGGCAGCACTGTGAGGATCATGTTCTTTGACTTCTCCAGTGCCTTCAACACCATCCAGCCGATGCTTCTGAAACACAAACTGGAGGAGGCTGGTGTGGACCTTCATCTGACGGAGTGGATTATGGACTATCTCACAAACAGGCCTCAGTTTGTGAGAGCCAGGGACTGTGTGTCTGACACTCTGACCTGCAGTGTGGGGGCCCCACAGGGGACTGTACTGGCCCCCTTCCTTTTCACCCTCTACACGTCAGACTTCAGACACAACACGGACAGCTGTGTTCTGCAGAAGTTCTCTGATGACTCTGCGATCGTCGGACTGATCACCGATGATGACGATGCAGAGTACAGAGGACTCACTCAGAACTTTGTGGACTGGTGCCAGCGGAACCACCTCCTGATCAATGTAGGGAAAACGAAGGAGATGGTGGTGGATTTCCGCAGACAGCAGCCTGCTCTCATCCCACCGATGCACATCCAGGGAAGGGACATTGAGAGAGTGGACTCTTACAAGTACCTGGGAGTGCATCTGAACAATAAACTGGACTGGACTCATAACACGGATGCACTGTACAGGAAGGGTCAGAGCAGACTCTACCTGCTGAGGAGACTGCGGTCTTTTGGAGTGAAGGGGCCACTCCTGAAGACCTTCTATGACTCTGTGGTGGCATCAGCCATCCTGTACGGTGTGGTCTGCTGGGGCAGCAGCATCACAGCGAGGGACAGGAAGAGACTGGACAGGATCATCAGAAAGTCCAGCTCTGTCCTGGGCTGCACTCTGGACACGGTGCAGGAGGTAGGTGAGAGAAGGGTCCTGGCTAAACTGACATCCATCATGGACCAGGTCTCTCACCCACTGGAGGACTCACTGTCTGCTCTGGGGAGCAGCTTCAGTAGCAGACTGATCCACCCTCGCTGTGTGAAGGAGAGATATCGTAGATCCTTCCTACCTGCTGCTGTCAGACTGTACAATCAGAACTGTTGACCACATCCCACCACAGTCACTCACCCACTGCATCAGTGGTTTATATAGCAACCTGCTCTGCACAATATTTGTGTAAATCTGTGAACAATCATGTATATTGTTACCGGTACAAATCTTATACCCATTACTGTGCAATAACCCTGCAATGACCTCATACTCACTCTAACTGTACTGTAATGCTTTGTACTGTGCCAACACAAACTGTTCTGTACCTGTATTCTTGCTCATCTGTACTGCTGTTGTGAGAGGTAATTTCCCCACTGCGGGACTATTAAAGGTTTTCTTATTCTTATTCTTATATATATATATATATATATATATGTATATATATATATATATAGCTCACTGGATAGCTCAATCGTTGAGCCCACACAGAGACGAGAACAATATAGCACACTGAGAGCCAACTAGAGATTTTACTTGGCCAAGGGGAGTTTGCCTGAGATCTTAGCATTGTAAGCGCCTTACTCAGAGACCAACCAACTCCAACGAACTTCCCCAAAGCACAACATTTTATTGAAGCTTGTACACGCCTCCATCATCACATCATCACATCATTGCTGAACATGCAGAAACACACACAATAGGGATAGCAGTACTCCTCCAACCCCTCTTGTGGTTTTTAACCCCTACACCTGCGTAGGAGCACAGAGCAAATGGCAAATGTGACAAAATTGTTCTTTGAATATGACAATACTTGAAAACCTGTGGTTAGAAGTCTGTCCACCTGTCAATGGGGTTATAAGGCACAGCAAATGCAAACCATAAATGGAAAATGGAAAAAAGGTTAAATGATACATAAAAAAATAAATGAATATAAATGAAATGAATATAAATGAAATGAATAAATGATTATATGGGTTAAATGATATAGAATTAACAACAAAGATAAATGAGATTAATAATAGATGAAAATATATTTTCTCCAACATTCCCCCGTTTGTCATTACAAGGACAATTAAACATCAGTATCACATCTCTGTGAAACAGTTTTCAATGTGAACGTCAAAACATTGTATCAACCTTGCAAGAGCTTTTGTAAAAACCGTTAAAGTCTAGAATCAAATTCAAAGTCAAAGTCGAGTTCAGTCATAGCAGTTGAATTTGCATACAGTACATTCTGACTGAGACAACTGAAGAGACCATTGCTCTCAGGCATGGAATGCAGCAGATCAGAAAAAGGAAGAAAAGGGAGAATATGCCAATTATCAATGCAAAACCCATCAACAATTTATGCCACCATTCTCCTGAGATGAGCCAATTCAACCAGTCAGGATCACGAGATTCTGGATGTGCATCCTGTGAGATGGCCTTCTTCAGATTCTTCATCACTTCCATGGCTGCAGTAACATTGCTGTTAACTTCGTCTGGAATATAAGTGCAACATGCAGTACCAATCTTCACACACACACCTCCTTCACCAGCAGTGAGCAAATCTAACACCATCCTATTCTGCATGGCAACAATTCTCAGAGCATCGATCTCACGGTTCTGTCCCTCATTCACGGTGATAGATGCGTTAACCCAAACCTGGAAACGGTAATCAACGGTTTCTAACCTTAGCATATTCTTACCCACACCAGTGTGTGGGACAAGACAAAGAGCAATCTTGGAAGCGGTGTTCCAATGTTTGAATTCTTGCGGAACGTCCGAACCCGTCTTATCGTCATGTGGTTTAAAGGTTGGGAAGACGCTTCGTCTAGCACGCACTTTAGCTGGAATCTCGTGGGCCTCTGCAAAAAGGGTGTGGTCAGACACTTTAACTGGCGCACATCGACCTGACCAACGCCGTGGCAGTGACATGTAAACCTTAGTGCCGCAGAGCCACCAGCCTCCATCGACCACGACAAAAGGATTGCTTTTTCCCTCGTCGAGAGCTATGAGAACGACACACAACACATGTTAACAGGTAAAATCCCTATGGGTTCGGCCCCCTTCCTCACTCGCTTCTCTAAACACCAAGGGAAGCTGGTACCAGGGCCGTGTGCACTAGGTAAGGCTCAAAGGACGATCACTTTGTCACTGCCAACAGGCCCTTTCTGAGTCCAGTTCAGTGAAGCCACTGGAACATTAGCACAAGAAACGTCAGTTCCCTCAGCGGTAAAGTTGGACTCATAGGTTCTCTGAAACATCTTCTGGAAAAGTTCAGGAGTGTATGGCTCGTAAAAGTATGAATTCTGTGAACGACCATAAACAGACATTCGGTAGAAACGAACGGTGTATGGTAACAATTCGATTTATTGTATGCTTTAGCTAACACCTTGACACAACAATACCACATGTTGGTCTCAAACGGGTGCTTGTGGTTCAGGTCCAAGTTCTTCCAGTTCCAGTCATCCACTGGTGTACCAGTCCATTTCTTCACTATAAACAGATTCAGTATCTGGCCATCCCACAGTACATTGAGAGCAAACAAACCAACCAACCAAACCGCGGGGATCAGTTGGTTTCTTCGGCGACCAAAGGTTTTGATACCGGTCGACTTCCACCCCTACTCAGTGCCAACCAGGGGAATCACCCTCTCTCAGTGGTTTTGATGGATCCACGTAGCTCTCTCCTCGATCTTTACAGCCGTCGGTGTAGTGAGTACCACAGTGTATGGCCCCTCCCACCGCGGACTTGACCACGTCTTTCGTTTGATGGCCTTGATGAGGATCTGGTCACCTGGCTCGATCTTCTCCTGCAAAGCAGCGTCTGGCAGCTTATTTGCATTCACAATCTCTTTTTCCTTCAACAGGTTAGCCATCCACTCAGCTAGTGTCTGGCTCTCCTTCTTTTCTTTGACATAAGTCATTATAGGTAACACAAACGGTCTACCATAAATGATCTCAAAAGGTGTTAAACCATTCCCTGTTGGAGTGATTCTCATGTACAGTTTTACTAGGTCCAGGCACTCTGGCCAGGACCTCCCAGTCTGTTCCATGGTTTTCTTCAGTCTCAGTTTAACTGTACCATTTGTGCGTTCTACCAGCCCTGCACTCTGTGGGTGGTAAGAACAGTGATTTTTAAGTGGGTGGCCACTTGTCTTATCACTTTGTTCACGAAGTGTGGCCCATTATCACTGTAGATGACCCGTGGAATGCCATGTACAGGAATAATGATTTTGCACAATGCTTTAGCAACTGTCAGTGCATCAGCATTCTTGCTTGGCACGATCTCAACTTGGAAAACGGACATATCAACACAAGGCAGTATTTGTAGTTGTTGCACTTGTTCAACTCAATGAAGTCCATATGCAGGAACTGAAAAAGTTCTGAAAAAGTGCTGTTCCACCGTTCTCATTATCCCCCCTGTGAAGACGTGGCAAGGGCCATGGCTCAGCACGGCAACGGTGTGGAACAGGTTTCATGGTAAAACCGTTTTGGAATTTACTTTGTAAATTCCATCAATTAAAGCTGTTCCCAGCTTAATCCATCGTTTCTGTTCAGAAGTCGGTGATTGGCATTGCATATCCTTAATCACCTGGATGTCTAAAGGTTCTTTAGGACTTTGTGAAATAGCCGTTAAGGTCAAGACACTATGTTTGCCTTCTGCAGCCTCTTTAGCTATTTTGTCAGCAAAAGCATTGCCCTGTGAAACAGGGTCTTTCCGTTTGGTGTGTGCAGCGCATTTGCACACAGCAATAGACTTACAGTAGGTAATAACACGGCTTGTAGCAAGTCTTTCAACAAATCCGCATGCTCCACTGGCTTGCCAGTAGAAGTCTTCATCCCTTTACGGGCCCATTGAGCTGCGAAATAGTGGAGTGTGGAAAATGCATACTGGCTTTCAGTATAAATTGTTACATAAACATCTCGGCCTGCTTTGCATGCTTCAGTCAAAGCTACTATCTCAGCAGCTTGAGCTGAAAAATGTGACGGAAGCTTTCCTGCGCGAATCACACTGTCTTAGGTCACGACTGAGAAACCTGTCTGAGTCTGTCCAGTAGATGTCCGTGAACACGAACCATCAACGAACCAGACCTCACCCGATGTCAAAGCTGTGTCTCTCAGGTCTGCCCGTGGTTTACACTGCTGTTCGTGGTTTCTGCGCAGCTGTGTTGTTCGCCTTCCTCTTGTGTTTTAATTAGTGTAGAAGGGTTTAGTGTGTTACACCGCTTGATGGTGGTATGCAACTGTGACATAAGTCTTGACAAAATTGAAAGGTGTCGTGCAGGTGACAGGAAGGACATCTTGGTCTGCGTCAACAGCATGTCTACAGCGTGTGGTACTTGCAGCTCGAGGTTGTGAAACAACACCACTTCCGCTGAGCAGTGCACTGCAAGGGCAGCTGCACACACTGCTTGTACACAGGATGGTAAAGCGCATGCAACAGTATCTAAACGCTTGGAATATTAAGCTACAGGCTTGTAGCGGCCTCCTGTTTGTTGGGCCAACATAGAAGTCATGAAATGGCCTTTACAATCAACTGTTTGAACAAACGGTTTTGAATAGTCTGGTAAACTCAATACTGTAGCACCAGTAAGAGCTTGTTTCAGCGAAGTGAAAGATTCTTCAGCTTCTGAAGTCCACTCTATATTCTGTGTCATGGACATGGGTTGGAACTAGATCACATCTAACAACGGCTGTGTTATTTGTGCATAGCTCGGCAACCAAACATGTAGTCTGCAGTAGTTTCATAACCCTAAAAACTGCATCATCTGCTGTTTCGTTTGCGGTTTAGGAGGATTTAAAATAGATGTTTTTCTGTCGACCGTCAAGCTGCGACCGCAAGGTGACAGTTCATGTCCTAAAAAGGTCACTGTCTGTTTGACCCACTGCAACTTTGAAAGCGAAGCTTTGTTTCCCGTCTTTGCTAAATGACGGAATATTCCGTTCACGCTTCACTTTTTCCTGGATATCCTGTCTCTGCTTAAACGCTTGCTCTCGCCACTTCACAGCCTCCAACAATTGCAGGTGTTTTTCTTTGTTTGGGGCTCTGCGAGTGTTAAGAGCTTCAACTTTTAATCTCTCAACTAGTTTCTCACACGGACCGAAAATCATTTTGCCCTCAAACCCGTACTTCTTTACCCACAGTTTCAAAAATCTAGTACTGCCAGGTGAAAATTTCTCCATGTACTTAGAGTCACCCTCCATGGTGGCAGGTTTGCTTTTCCCGTTACCCATTCTGAACAATCTTTTTGTTATTCAAGTGTAAACTCATTTTTGGTCAGGATCAACGATCGGTCACAATATCTGCAAGGATAATCGACTACACCAGGCTTCTACAGAAACTAGTTTTCTGCGGGTGTAGCTGTCCCAACAAACCAGATCTCTCAACTTTGATCCAAACCCACGTCGAACAAACAAGACAAACAGGACAATCCCTGCGACTCCCACTAAGGAGTTAAATGCGCTTAGGGACAATGGTCAAGCGTAGAGTTTGTGTTAGCACCGTTTCCACTCTACATAGACCCATTCATGCAATCATTCACACGTTGATGATGGGAGGTTATTTGATAGAAGAGGTAGAGGGAAACAGAGGAGCTCAGTGTATCAATGAAGTCCCCTAACAGTCTGTCCATTACAGCTTAACTAAGAGATGGTTGCTGTGACTAGCAATCATTGCCAGTGACCTGAACCATCTCTAACTATAAGCTTTATCAAAAAGGAAGGTTTAAAGCCTAATCTTAAAGGTAAAGAGTATGTCAACGTCTCCTGACGTCAACGTCGACCTGAAGAGGGAGCTGGTTCCACAGGAGAGGAGCTTGGTAGCTAAAGGCTCTGCCTCCCATTCTACATACAAAGCACAGCAACAGCAACAAGCAACAACAAGCAACAACGGAGCACAGGCAGGATGGTAGGACCAGGGACTGGATGCAGGCAGGATGGTTGGATCCGCGGCTGCCCATCACAGACACCAAACTTTGAGTCCAATGATACCTGTGGGTGAGGACAGAGAGGGAGAAAGAGTGGGGGTGGGGGGGGAGAGAGGAGAGAAGCACAACTACTGGACAGAAAGAGACAAGGTTAGTTAAACATTGGACAATGATGGGAGGTTATGGGACAGAGGAGGTAGAAGGAAACAGAGGAGCTCAGTGTATAAATTAAGTCCCCCAGCAGTCTATGTCTATTGCAGCTTAACTAAGAGATGGTTCCTGTGACTAACAATAATTGCCAGTGACCTGAACCATCTCTAACTATAAGCTTTATCAAAAAGGAAGGTTTTAAGCCTAATCTTAAAGGTGGAGAGTGTGTCAGCTTCTCGAAGCTGAAGAGGGAGCTGGTTCCAGAGGAGAGGAGCTTGGTAGCTAAAAGCTCTGCCCCCTGTTCTACATTTAAACACTCTAGGAACCGCAAGTAGCCCAGCGCTCTGAGAACGAAGTGTTCTGCTGGGAGCATAAGGAACTATAAGGTCTTTAAGATAAGAAGGAGCTTTATCATTGAGTACTTTGTATGTGAGTAGGAGAATTTTAAATTCTATCCTACATTTTACAGGCAGCCAGTGCAGAGAAGCTAATGTAGGAGAAATGTGATCTCTCTTTCTAAGTCCTGTCAGAACTCTGGCTGCAGCATTTTGAATGAGCTGTAGGCTTTTTAAGGAGCTGTTAGGACATCCTATGAGTAAGGAGTTACAGTAGTCCAGCCTAGAGGTAACAAATGCATGGATCAGTTTCTCTGCATCGCTCTGAGAGAGGATGCTTCTGATTTTAACTATATTTCTAAGGTGGAAGTAGGCGGTTCTGGAGATTTGTTTAATGTATGATGTAAAAGAGAGATCCTGGTCAAACATGACACCAAGGTTCCTCACAGTAGAATCTGAAGCTAATGTTATGCCATCCAGGGTGGCTATCTGACTCAATAGTGTCTCTCTCAGATTTTTAGGCCCAACAATAAGAATCTCGGTTTTATCTGAGTTTAGTTGAAGGAAGTTTTGGGACATCCAGGATTTGATGTCTTTTAAACAACCCTGAATTTTGACTAGTTGATCTGTTTCATTTGGTTCCAAGGACATGTATAGCTGAGTATCATCTGCGTAAAAATGAAAATTAATAGAATGCTTTCTAATAATCTCACCTAGAGGAGACATGTATAAGCTAAACAGAATTGGACCCAGCACAGAACCCTGTGGAACTCCATAGCTAATCCTTGTGCGTGTGGAGAATTTATCATTAACATGAACAAACTGGAATCTGTTCAACAAATAGGATTTAAACCATCCCAATGCTGTTCCATTAATCCCGATTCTATGTTCTAGTGTCTGTAATAGAATGTGATGATCAATTGTATCAAATGCAGCACTAAGATCTAACAGGACAAGGACAGAAACTAGACCATTATCCGAAGCTAATAGAAGATCATTAGTGACTCTAACCAGAGCTGTTTCTGTGCTATGATGTTTTCTAAATCCTGACTGAAAATCTTCATACAGGTTATTCCCACTAAGGTGGTCAGATAATTGTTTAGCCACGATTTTTTTCCAGAATCTTGGAAATAAAGGGTAAATTTGAAATGGGCCTATAGTTGGCTAGTTGTCCAGGGTCAAGGGTTTGGTTTTTTCAATAGAGGTTTGACCACAGCCACCTTAAAAGCCTGTGGTACATAGCCTAGTTGTAAAGATTGGTTGATTTGATTTAATATGGATGAGCTGATTAAAGGTAGAACTTCTTTGAGTAATCTGGTTGGGATTGGATCTAAAAGACAAGTGGACGACTTGGAGGAGTTAATTATTGAGGTTAACTCCATATGAGTTATAGGGGAGAAGCTGTCTAGGTAAGACAGAGGATTTAATACATTTAAAGTTGATGGATCTAGACAGTGCTTTCTGTCATTTGGAAGAAGTCGCTGCTGAATGTTTTTTCTAATGATGATAATTTTATTAGTAAAGTAGTTCATAAAGTCATTGCTGCTGAGATTTAAGGGGATAGTAGACTCAATACAGCTATGACTCTTTGTCAGCCTGGCTACAGTGCTGAAAAGAAACCTGGGGTTGTTTTTGTTTTCCTCAATTAGGGAGGAATAATATGTTTTTCTAGCAGCACAAAGTGCTTTTTTATGTTTCATTAGACTGTCCTTCCATGCAATGCAGTTTACATTTATTTTGTTGGAACGCCACTGTCTTTCTAGTTGTCTAGTCCTTTGCTTTAGACTGCGGATGTCTGAGTTATACCACGGAGCTAACCTCCTCTGATTCACTGTCTTCTTCTTCAGAGGAGCCACTGTGTCTAACATTGTACGTAGAGAAGCTGCAGCATCATCTACAAGACAGTCAACCTGTTCATAAGGATTAAGGTGACTGTTCTCTGTGTATCTGCAAGACATTGAGGCAAAAGATGATGGAATCATCTGCTTGAATCTGGCAACAGCATTGTCAGATAAACATCTGCTATAGTAACATTTCTTTCCAGCTGTTATAGGGTCAGTTGTGCTAAATTCAAAAGTTAATAAGAAATGGTCAGATAACAGAGGGTTTTGGGGAAGAACTATTAAATTATCAATTTCAACCCCATATGTCAGGACAAGATCTAGGGTGTGGTTAAAACGATGAGTGGGTTCATTTACCTGCTGTGTAAAACCAGTAGTGTCTATTAAGGAGTTAAAAGCAGTGCTGAGACAGTTGCTGTCAACATCTACATGAATGTTAAAGTCTCCCACTCATTGGAGTCGACTCATTTAAAGTAACATATTCATCCTGCTGCAGCCAGGTTTCAGTGAGACAGAACAGATCTATGTGATGGTCACTTATCAAGTCATTTATTAAAAAGGATTTAGATGAGAGAGATCTGATATTTAATAAACCACACTTTATTAGTGTAACTAATCAGTGTAACTCCCGATCAGGTATTTCCACAGGCATTTATTTCACAATCTTCAACATGCGGTGAGAACTAAACAAAGGACATGTAAAATACATACAAGAAATATCTCTTGAGAAATGCAAACAAACAAACAACTGGCGAACATTGGTTCCGCCTCAATAACTATCATACACGTGCCGTAAGATGCTCTTAATCATGCACATCTATACAAATATCCCCTCCGTCAAATACACAGCATCTAAATTAACCCCAACAATTGCAATTCATAAAACAGTATAAAAGCATCAGACAGCAGTTACAATCTGGTTCATTTGGTTCCAAAGACATATATTGCTAATACTAGCTTAATATATAATATACAGTAGCTAAATATTATCATTTTTATTAGTAAAGTAGTTCATAAAGTCATTGCTGCTGAGATTTACAGTTTTTATCAGTCGCTTTGACCTGTTTTGCATAACTAGGTTCCATTTGTTTTAATCCTCACTATTACAGCAGTGCATCAGACACATGGAGCAAATATGTAAACCTGTTTTTATTGGATTGACACGTGTTCTCCTTCCTTTTGCAAAACAGTTAACACTGACGTCATTCAAACAGTCTAAACTCCATTGTTTTAGCAAAACCATCTGTTCCTAAGTATTAGAAACCAGAAAGACCAGTATGAACTCACCATAGCACCTGTTTGACACTCTTCCACAAAAGTCTTCAATTTGGTGGAGAGATCACCATCCAGTTCCGATCCGGCCACACGGGCAGCAGGCCAGAGACTTACCCGTTTTCCGCTCGGGGTACGTGGATCCGCTACGGACGTAGCATGGGTCCTCGGGCTTCACTCTCTCAGGCCGACCCTCCCACTGGGGGGCTCTATGTTGGGTTGCAACACCTGCCCTCCTTGAACTGAAGGTGTGTGGGCTCCCATCTGCCTCACCCTTTGGGTGAACAATGTTAAGCTACAGCTTTAGCTTAGTGGGACACTACAAGGTTAGTAAAGCTAACCTTGAGCCTTGCAAGAGCCTTGCAAGTGAACCTTGAGCTTCCTTTCCCACAGCCTACGTAGGTGCAGCTGATCACTCTGCCCGATCTCCTATAGAGCTTTTTCTTTGTCTCGGAGCTAAAGTATTTTACACTTATTGACCGAGTGGAGACAATATGTTAATGTCCCTTTTTAAATGAGAAACGGGAAAACAGTCCGTGTATGTTCCAACTGTTTGATTTGTCCCCCAGAATAAAAGCTTTTTTTCCTCAAAACGAGAAAACGGGAAACAGCTTCAAAACCAATTCCGGGTCTAGTTTTGAAAACTCTTTTTTCAGCTTGTTTATTTGTTTTTAACACAGTGCTGTGATTAAATTCAGTTTTTCACTTATATCAAGAGAAACGAGGAAGCGGATGTTCTTTGTATTTTATTTTCTGGACAATTTACCTAGAAAACGGCTTGATTTAAGCCAATGTTGTCTGGAAAGGAAAGCCTTACAGGGTGTGTGGTAGCGTCACGATCTGGGTTTTTGTTTCCAGTTTTATTTTGAAAGGTCTGAGTTTTTTCCATCTTGTTATATTCCAGTTCTAGTTCCGCTTTTACTTTGAAGGACTTCCTGTTCATGTCACTCCACAGCTGTGTTTTCCCTGTCACTACCGGTCCTCATTGCACACACCTGTCAATAATCAGTAATCAGTAGCAGTATATAGTCTCCACCTCACGCACTCTCCAGTTGCCAGATCGTTTGTTCACTCACCCGTTCAGCTTTCCAGCATTCTTACCTCGTTACCTTGCCGTACTTTTGATCCTGTTTTGTACCTGACCACGTCTCCAGCCCAGCCTGTGATTATCCTGTCTGCCTGTGTGAGTTCTGACCATTGCCTGTCTTTGACATCTGCCTGCCTTATCCTTGTCTGTACTTCTGCCTATGACCTACCCGTGTACTGACCTCTGCCTGTCCGACCAAGAGACACAGTAAATCCTCTGAAGCCTCACGTTGTGTCGGCGCTGTGCATTTGGGTCCTCCTCCGTGTGTTCCTGACAGGTAGTTAGGTGGGGGTTTCTCGTTACAGTATGAAGTTACTGGACTTTGCCATGACAGCCAACCCAAACAACAACGTGCTGTGTTACCGGTGTGTCCAGACAACAGGTCCTCCAGTTCTAAAACGTTCCAAAATGACTTGTTTTCTCATTTTCCCTGCCCTTTCCCTTTTATTCTGGAGGGGGAAATCAAACTTAGAACGTACACCGACCTGACACAGTACTTAAACACAAGGACATACTGTATAAAGGCAGCAGCGACATCAGCATTTGACAACAAATACTAGCGCACATTGACAACTTGATCCAAGTCATCTGCCTATGAATAGGTGGCTCCTCAGCACCATCGTTGGAACCCCACATCACTGTCTACATATCACTTCAAAACACATCAAATGTCATTCGGGCCCTATCCTATGAGTCATTGATTCATCGTTTATGCAAACTATAGGCTATTAAGCCATCCCAGCCCCCCATTCAGTTGCAATGACACGCACAGTCAAAATAAACACTTAAACTTAAACACAAGGACATACTGTATAAAGGCAGCAGCAACATCAGCAATTGACAACAAACACTAGCGCGCATTGACAACTTGATCCAAGGCATCTGCCTATGAGTAAGTGGCTCCTCGGCACCAAATCATTGGAACGTCACATAACTGTCTGCTTCAGACGGTGACGCCACTTCCCCGCTTCTCCTGTTGCCTGCATTATCACATGCATACATTTCTGGTTAAGCTCTATCTGGACACATCATGTGTCATTTGTGCTCTTACGTTTCATTCAGAGTCAGAGCAAACTATAGGTCATTGCGGTCTGAGTAAATTTTAAGAGTTTGGTTAAACTTAAGAGTTGCTATGACAAGAGAACGACTTAGTTTTTCGTTCTCAGCTTTTTTCTCAAAACGAAAAATCTGCTTTAAATCCAACTCCGTGCCTTGTGTCGCAAAAATAATAACACTTGAATTCCGTTTGTCGCTCATATCAAGAAAGGACGAAACGAAGCGAAGATCCAGTTTGTTTTGTATTTTTTCCTCATGATCAACAAACCAGAAGACAAGTACTGATAAACATATAAAATACATTTATAACACAGATTGATGAATAAATATAGATTCCTATTTTATGTTATTATACTTATATTATTCTATTGGATTGGCTGGAGGAGGGACTGTGTCTCTCGGCTGGCCTGGAATCTGTAAAAACACCAGCAGCTACGGCAACTGACAACAAACACTAGCGCGCACTAGCGAGCAAAGCCGCATAATAATCTATAATATTTAAAAATGAACTACTCTACATTTAATGATACAACACCATGACATCATTTTTTGTGCTTAATGTGCAGACACAGATAGAAATGAACAGTCGGACCTCACATCTTTGCGCCACCTGGTGGTTAAAACGTGACTAGCACAGTGGCAGACATCCAACAAAGAGTCTCAGGTATGAAAAACTGGACAACACCGGCCCTGACATGATCCATGCCTACTGGCTAAAGAAGCTCACTACAATCCATGAGCGCCTGACAGCACAAATTAACCAGCTGCTAAGGGATGGGACTCACCCTGAATGGCTAACTGAAGGGCGAACGATCCTGATAATGAAGGATCCCTCAAAGGGTACAGTCCCATCCAACTACCGGCCAATAACCTGCCTCTCCACAACATGGAAGCTCATGTCAGGCATCATCGCAGCTAAGATAAGTGGGCACATGAGTCAATACATGAGCGAAGCACAGAGCCCTTACACGGGATGTACCTCCAGAACATAACTGAAGTGACTGATCTCAACAAATCCTACCAATGGCTTCAAAGGGCTGGGCTGAAGGACAGCACAGAGGCACTCATCCTGACTGCACAGAAGCAGGCCCTGAGCACCAGAGCCATAGAGGCCCAGATCTACCACACCAGACAAGACCCAAGGTGTAGACTGTGCAAAGAGGCCCCTGAGACAATCCAGCACATAACTGCAGGGTGTAAGATGCTGGCAGGGAAAGCATACATGAAACGCCATAACCAAGTGGCTGGCATAGTAAACAGGAACATCTGTGCAGAGTATGGACTGGAGACCCCAAGGTCAAAGTGGGAAACACCTCCCAAGGTGGTAGAGAACGAGCGAGCCAAGATCCTGTGGGACTTCCAGATACAGACAGACAGAATGGTAATGGCGAACCAACCAGACATTGTGGTGGTGGATAAAGAGCAGAGGAAAGCCGTGGTGGTGGATGTGGCAATACCAAGCGATGGCAACATCAGGAAAAAGGAACATGAGAAACTAGAGAAATACCAAGGGCTCAGAGAAGAACTAGAAAAGGTTTGGAAGGTGAAGGCCCGCGGAGGGTGAGAATAGTGTGTGTGTTTGATTTTGTTTTGTGGTTTATGTAGCACAACAATAAATTGTAGCTGTGTGGAGCATGCCACTATTATTTGGGCCCAGATTCATTGTACCAACCAGTCAAGACATATGGCTGTTTATCATGAGCTTAGTTTAAGCTAAAGGTTTCTTGAGTGAGAGGTTTTCCTCCTGTTGGTCTTTCTCTATTTCAATTTCTATTTTGGTATTCTGCCGGGTTTGGAGATGACTTGTTTAGCCTCATATAAATATATTGATTGGTGTTCTGATGCCATTTGGTATCACTCTGCACTCACTACTCCACCCATACTATATGGGTAGAGTATTGAGATATTCACTCTTTCCATTGCTATTCATCTATTGTCTATTGCATTAAACTAAGTGTCATTATGATTTTCATCACAGGATAGGCAGTTCATTTACAGACAGAATTCATGTTAATGGAAATTAGGTCAAGCTCCATAAGAATAAAGAACTAACGACAGCCTTACCCTGGGGAAAAATGAGAAAAAGGATTTACTGGGTTGTAACTGCATGTACACATGAAAATTAAATCAGAATGGCCATTGGATAAATATTTTTTTTTATATTCTCCTACTGGTACATTAAAGCAAAATGAGTAAATGGGGTTTACATGAGACCAGTTATGTCCTTAGATGCTCTTTTCTCAGTGCAGAGCCGCTTTAATGAGAGCTGTAAATAACAAGAAATTAAAAATGTGCTTTAAAAGGGTGTAAACTGGCCAAACGTTTGTGTACTGTATATTATTTCTATATTTAACAAGCTAAAATTTAAAATACAACACTCTTCAGGAATTTTATCCCACATACATTAACACAGCTGAAATGGTCAAAAATAAAAGTCAGATGACTACAAATGGTTGCATCCCAGATAGAAAGTCAAAACTTGACTGAGCTGTTAATGTTCTTTGAAAAGATGTGCATATTCCTGACAGCATATATACTGGTGAGTGTGTGCTGCTTTACGATGAGACGCTATTTCTGTGTGCGGATGTGAGCGAGTATCTGCGTGTATCTATGTATTTCAGCACCAATGCTTCCTGTTAAACCCCACCAAAGAGACACACAGCAGTATAAAGGAAAACCTCATCTCTATCGAAAACTAATCCATCAGTGTGTGCTGTAAGTATGAGTATTTTTTTCATTGAAATACGTTATCAAATATTTTGCCAACAATAAAATTTGCGTTGTAAATTGGAGAAAATCTGATTAGGAATTTTAAATTTTAATAGTAACTTGGAGGTGCAACAGGTAGAGTTTTTTTTTACTCCTCCCTCTTGCTTTGAGATCTCACGTGACTCAGCGACTCAGGCCAGAAAATAAACACCACCAATTAATATTATATATTTATATTTACTGTTGAACTATGTCTGGGTTTTACAATTTAAAACAAAACACCTGAAAGTCATAAAAAATTGTTTATATTTGATAATGCATTAATTATAAAAAACTATCAGTATCGGTATCAATTTTGGCAATACTGGTCCAGTATTTACTTGGTATCGGATTGACACCAAAGATTGCAGTATCGCCCACCACTACAGGACAGTTATGGTAGTTAAGACAAATTAAAAAAATACATGTTTGTTTCTGTGGAAGGATTTTGCATATCCGTCAGATTGCTTGTTATTGTTAGTGACAGCAAGAGGTAGAGTACAGTGGACTTCAAAGTAGGAGACCTTTCTACTGGACCTACACATGGAGGTTGTGAAAAATGAGAAACCTTTTCCCATACATAGTGACCTGATAGATTTCAGCTGACACATACAAGTAAAATAGGTTTCTGGAAGTTAACTCTCTTGCTGCTGGCAACAAGTTGTATCATTAGGGAATGGCTAATTGCATTGCCAAAACACCACAATCTGCTTTGACCACATTTACTTAATACAAATTCTAAACAAACAAAAATTTATTTTTTTACTGAATTTATTATTCCAGCATTCTTGAAAATTATAGGGTTTGTTTAGGCCTTTTGGGTGCTCCTGGTTTGGGTTTCTCTTAATTTTGAATGCTCCTCTTTACCTAAACTTTGTATTCAATTAATATTATAATTATTACAGTAAAGTTTCCCTAACCTAACTAAGGTTATATTAACAGTATAAAAATATGTAGGGTATTATGCTCATATAAATGGTGGTGAAGGAGGGTAGGAACAAGTAATGTTCACCTCCTGGGTCAACCCACACAAATAAGTTTGTCACAAGCAGGTGTAAGTTCAACACAGGGTTTATTGCACAGGTTAAAATAAAACATTAAAACATTTAAAGCAAAGCAACCACTAAAACCTACAACAAATAAACTGTAATAACACCACATGTAGAAGACATAAAAACTGTTGGGTGAAGTGCGACTACAAGGGAATAAAACTCAGCAAGGTTAGAGGCAGGCTGCTTAGCCCTGGTTTACAAAGGAAACGTGGGCCTGCCACTAGTCACGCACATGTGGGTAAAACAAAACACACCACAGCAAACTATAAATGGAACCTGCCCTCGCAATCCTCTCAACCCAGAGTAAAACAAAAATACCCCCTACCCACCCAGGGATATCCTTTAAAAACACGATAAAATAATTTATTTACAACATGCAACCCTGCACCTGTTGGCAAAATCAAACAAACCTAAAACTTTTACAACCTGGAATCTTATGTTGCCACCTGTTTTCTTGTAGTTCTGGTTTTGTCTTGTCATGTTTAGTTTAGCTTTACTTTCCAGTCAGTCTTTCCAGCTGTTGCTGTTTAGTAATTTGTAATTGTAATTGTAATTTGTGTATTTTAGTTCCATGTCTTCCCACTGCCAGTTGCCAGTTTGTCTGCGTAGTTTTACCAGCATACCAGCGTTTCTCAGTAAGTCCAGTTTGTGTTTTGACCTTTGCCTAACCCTGACCAGTTGTCTGACTCTGAGCTATTAATCCATCTTAAACTTCAAGTCCTGTCTCCGCTGTGCATGTGGGTCCGCCGCCTAGCACGTTCAGAACAAACTGGCCAGACCTGGACCCAGGCAGCACCTTGTTTTTGTTTCTAGTCGAGTTTTTTGTTCATTATGGATTTCACTGGTCCCGGTTTTCCTGGAGGTGTCCCCCACTTTTCAGTGCACTCGGGAGGTGCTGCGGTCCCTGCCTGGGGCCACATTGGCATCTCCATTAATGTGAACAAGCAAATGGTGTGGGTGTGAGAATGTATCTGAGAGTCCATGCATTCACGTTTGATTGACAAGTTCTCTGTGAAAGAGTTTGTGGTAGTGTGTGTTAATGTGTGTGAGTGGGTTTGTGTGTGTGTCTATGTCTGTGTGAGTGTGAGTATGTATGTGTATGGTGCGTTTGGTTTGTTGGGGGTCCCATTTTCCGCCCAGGACACGTGAATCTCTGGGTGGTCTCTTTTCTGTCGGCCCCCACCAACTGCCAGCCTCGTGTTGTAGGCCCGATATACTCGGGCCGATGGGGTAGGCCCCGCTCAGTTCGTGTGGGGGTGGAGGACTCTGGGCGCAGGGGGGGCTCCTGGCGGGCTCCCTACAGACCGTGGGTCCTCGGGCTCCACTCTCTCAGGCCGACCCTCCCACCGGGGGGAGTGTTTGCCCCTGGTTCTCATGGGGTGGACAGCGTTGACCCACGGTGGTCCACTCTGACCTTGGGTGCTGTCTCTGTGGCTGCTGCAGCCATGCCTGGGGGATTCTGTGTGGGCTGCTTGGGTCGCAACACCTGCCCTCCTGGAACGGCTGCTAGGATTCATTCCTCTGCTTGTTGACTGGTTGTAGTGGCTCCTCCCATCACCCTGGCTTCACAAGCGGCATTGTTCAATGTTAAGCTGCAGCTTTACTAACCTTGTAGTGGGACACTCAAGACCTGAGCTGATAAACAGGCTTTCTAAACTTAGCCGTAAATATTACTGGTACTTATCACTATAAACTTTAATAATGTGTGATTATGGTAGCTGTGATGTTTTTTGTCATGGCTATTATTAAGTATTATGAGAATATGTATAACAATGCATATGTGTATGTATATGATATGTACTGTATATGTTTGTATGAGTGTATGGTATTACAATTCATTTCAAAGGTAAACCACAGTACAACAGTTGTTTAGTTATGAATGTGTCAGCCTAAGGTACATCTCTACTTATTTATTTTGCATCGATTGTTTGCTTAACTGATTTGCTTGCTTTCAGCAGCTGGTTGATAGCTCTCACACTATTGATATCTTTGCTCATTCTTTTTCTTACTTTGAGCGTTTTTTCGTTGTTTTTTTATAATAGTCGTCTATGGGAATATGAGCTTTAACTGCACTGTTGTTGCCTTTGAATGGTTAAATATGACTAAAGACTAATTGAAAGTTAAGTAATTACCCCCACACATTTCCACAATAAAAGCACCAATGCAATTTATTTGCTTTAAGTTTTTGGTTCTGACTGAATAATTACCAATTGTTAATGAGACTATTTTACAGTTCAGTGAAAAAACACACACACACTTATTATGGTGCTTTTATTCTGAAAGAGCTTAATGTACTGTATATATTTTGCTTAATAATAATAACAACAATAATTTTTGCTTTTGAATGATAATTTATGACTATTTAACGACTATTTTAACATTTAGTAAGCACTCAAACATGATGTAATTTATTACCCTAAATGGAAAGATTTTTTGGCTCTGACTGGTTAATTACGACGTTTATTAAACTATTACACAGTTAAGCAATTAACTACAAATACTTCCTCAAATTCTTTCAAATTAAAAAGCTAGTCAGCTTTTTCATGATTGTCAACGATGCATTTGGCAACTTTTTAATCTTTGACATCTTTTCCCCTTGGTCAACTTTTGAATCATTGTCATCTTTTTAATCTTATAGTTGCACCTTGGTCATCTTTTTAATCGGCATCTTTTAAATCTGCATCTTTTTATTGCTGTCATCGTTTTAATCTTCGTCAACGTTTTGACGTTAGCAGCTTAATCAGCGTTTGGCTTCGTTGCAGCAGCAGATCAGCTCTCTGACATAATTTCTGAGAAATTACTTTCTCTAGTTTAAATTGTTTTTTAACCACATAATGCTCTTCAGCTTTGTCCTTTTGCTTATACAATAGAAAAAAATTATGCATGATTATGTTAAAGTATTCACATAGGTTTGCATTTTCTACATTGCAGCAACATCCAGGACTGAAACATTCCTTCTGGACTGATTGGAACAAGAGTTAAGTTAGGTTAATTAACTGACTGTCCAGTTAATTCATATGCTTAACTATAGGTGTTTGTCTCGTTCAACTGCAGAATTTAAGATTAGTCTATGTACATGTAGGTAAACAGACAAGATAGACAGACAGTCTCTCTTGGGGGTGCTCCCTTAGAAGAATGCAAATCCCATTTATTTTTCTCACACTATACAAATCACTGTTTTATATACCGATACTGATACTGATTTATTCCATGCATGTGTAATTGTCTGATCTACTGTATATTAAATGTGTTCTGTAATGAATACACATTCAATCATACTGGCTCCAGTCCTGGATCATACACTAATCATGAGAGTAGGTTCGGCAACTAGTTCAGGCGTCTTGAGGTAAGAATTATCGAAATTTTACTTTAATTAATTAATAAAAGTAATAAACACATGCAATATCTTGACAGCAACAGTTGCTGTCACCATGCCTCTGTAGGCATTCACCGTTCCCACACCGCACTTAATTTAGGCAAATACGGCAAAATATAAGCTGCAGCTGAAGACCCCATTATGGAAAAATTATTTTGACACAGCAGCAGCACGAGAAAGAAAAGGACATGTAAAAATGAGTTTATATTAGTTTATGGAGCTATGCTCCCAAACAGGCTGTAGTTGTGTTATGAATATTCTGTTGTATAAATTCAGGCTGCTTATTGGCAACCTTTAGTATTAGCGTTAGCAACTAATCAAGTTGCATATTATATAAATCAATAAATTAAATTAAATGTGAAATTGCCAGTTAGACACACCTTGCGCCAGTCGAAGTGTAACCACTTCAACATCCTCCCATTCAATTCAATTCAATTTTATTTATATAGCGCCAAATCACAACAAAGTTATCTCAAGGCACTTTACAAAGTAAGGTTTAAGACCTCACACAACTAAACCCAACAAATCCCACATACAGCAAGCATTTAATTTCACAGCAACAGTGGAGAGGAAAAACTCCCTCTCTAATGAGGAAGAAACCTCCAGCAGAACCAGGCTGGATGTGGGCGGGCATCTGCCTCAACCGGTTGAGGTGAGAGGATAGAGAGAGAGAAAAGTTGCAGGAAAAGGCAGGATGGTTGGACCAGGGACTAGATACAGGCAGGACGGTTCGAGAGAGAGAGCGGGAGAGAAGAACAACTGCTGGAGAGAAAGAGACAAGGTTAGTTAAACATAGAACAATGATGGGAGGTTATTGGACAGAAGAGGTAGAAGGAAACAGACGAGCTCAGTGTATAAATTAAGTCCCCCAGCAGTCTATGTCTATTGCAGCTTAGCTAAGAGATGGTTCCTGTGACTAACAATCATTGCCAGTGACCTGCACCATCTCTAACTATAAGCTTTATCAAAAAGCAAGGTTTTAAGCCTAATCTTAAAGGTGGAGAGTGTGTCAGCTTCTTGAACCTGAAGAGGGAGCTGGTTCCAGAGGAGAGGAGCTTGGTAGCTAAAATCTCTGCCTCCCGTTCTACATTTAAAGACTCTAGGAACCACAAGTAGCCCAGCGCTCTGAGAACGAAGCGTTCTGCTGGGAGCATAAGGAACTATGAGGTCTTTAAGATAAGAAGGAGCTTTATCATTGAGTACTTTGTAGGTGAGTAGGAAAATTTTAAATTCTATCCTACATTTTACAGGCAGCCAGTGCAGAGAAGCTAATGTAAGAGAAATGTGATCTCTCTTTCTAGGTCCTGTCAGGACTCTGGCTGCAGCATTTTGAATAAGCTTTAGGCTTTTTAAGGAGCTGTTAGGACATCCTATGAGCAAGGAGTTACAGTAGTCCAGCCTAGAGGTAACAAATGCATGGATCAGTTTCTCTGCATCACTCTGAGAGAGGATGCTTCTGATTTTAGCAATATTTCTAAAATGGAAGTAGGCGGTTCTGGAGATTTGTTTAATGTATGATGTAAAAGAGAGATCCTGGTCACAGATGACACCAAGGTTCCTCACAGTAGAATCTGAAGCTAATGTTATGCCATCCAGGGTGGCTATCTGACTCAATAGTGTCTCTCTCAGATTTTTAGGCCCAACAATAAGAATTTCAGTTTTATCTGAATTTAGTTGAAGGAAGTTTTGGGACATCCAGGATTTGATGTCTTTTAAACAACCCTGAATTTTGACTAGTTGATCTGTTATATTTGGTTCCAAGGACATATATAGCTGAGTATCATCTGCGTAGCAATGAAATTTAATAGAATGCTTTTTAATAATCTCACCTAGAGGAGACATGTATAGGCTAAACAAAATTGGACCAAGCACAGAACCCTGTGGTACTCCATAGCTAATCCTTGTGCATGTGGAGAATTCCTCATTAACATGAACAAACTGGCATCTGTTCAACAAATAGGATTTAAACCATCCCAATGCTGTTCCTTTAATCCCGATTCTATGTTCTAGTGTCTGTAATGGAATGGTATGATCAATTTTATCAAATGCAACATTAAGATCTAACAGGACAAGGACAGAAAGTAGACCATTGTCCGAAGCTAATAGAAGATCATTAGTGACTCTAACCAGAGCTGTTTCTATGTTATGATGTTTTCTAAATCCTGACTGAAAATCTTCGTACAGGTTATTCCCACTCAGGTGGTCAGATAATTGTTTAGCCACGATTTTTGGATTGGATCTAAAAGACAAGTGGACAACTTGGAAGAGTTGATTATTGAGGTTAACTCCATATGAGTTATGGGGAAGAAGCTGTCTAGGTAAGACAGAGGATTTGGTATATTTAAAGTTAATGGATCTAGACAGTGCTTTCTGTCATTTGAAAGAAGTCGCTGCTGAATGTTTTTTTTAATGATGATAATTTTATTAGTAAAGTAGTTCATAAAGTCATTGCTGCTGAGATTTAAGGGGATACCAGACTCAATACAGCTATGACTCTTAGTCAGCCTGGCTACAGTGCTGAAAAGAAACCTGGGGTTGTTTTTGTTTTCCTCAATTAGGGAGGAATAATATGTTTTTCTAGCAGCACAAAGTGCTTTTTTATATTTTATTAGACTGTCCTTCCATGCAATTCAGTTTACATTTATTTTGTTGGAACGCCACTGTCTTTCTTGTTGTCTGGTCCTGTGCTTTAGGCTGCAGATCTCTGAGTTATACCACGGAGCTAACCTCCTCTGATTCACTGTCTTCTTTTTCAGAGGAGCCACTGTGTCTAACATTGTACGTAGAGAAGCTGCAGCATCATCTACAAGACAGTCAACCTGTTCATAAGGATTAAGGTGACTGTTCTCTGTGTATCTGCAAGACATTGAGGCAAAAGATGATGGAATCATCTGCTTGAATCTGGCAACAGCATTGTCAGATAAACATCTGCTATAGTAACATTTCTTTCCAGCTGTTATAGGGTCAGTTGTGCTAAATTCAAAAGTTAATAAGAAATGGTCAGATAACAGAGGGTTTTGGGGAAGAACTATTAAATTATCAATTTCAACCCCATATGTCAGGACAAGATCTAGGGTGTGGTTAAAACGATGAGTGGGTTCATTTACCTGCTGTGTAAAACCAGTAGTGTCTATTAAGGAGTTAAAAGCAGTGCTGAGACAGTTGCTGTCAACATCTACATGAATGTTAAAGTCTCCCACTCATTGGAGTCGACTCATTTAAAGTAACATATTCATCCTGCTGCAGCCAGGTTTCAGTGAGACAGAACAGATCTATGTGATGGTCACTTATCAAGTCATTTATTAAAAAGGATTTAGATGAGAGAGATCTGATATTTAATAAACCACACTTTATTAGTGTAACTAATCAGTGTAACTCCCGATCAGGTATTTCCACAGGCATTTATTTCACAATCTTCAACATGCGGTGAGAACTAAACAAAGGACATGTAAAATACATACAAGAAATATCTCTTGAGAAATGCAAACAAACAAACAACTGGCGAACATTGGTTCCGCCTCAATAACTATCATACACGTGCCGTAAGATGCTCTTAATCATGCACATCTATACAAATATCCCCTCCGTCAAATACACAGCATCTAAATTAACCCCAACAATTGCAATTCATAAAACAGTATAAAAGCATCAGACAGCAGTTACAATCTGGTTCATTTGGTTCCAAAGACATATATTGCTAATACTAGCTTAATATATAATATACAGTAGCTAAATATTATCATTTTTATTAGTAAAGTAGTTCATAAAGTCATTGCTGCTGAGATTTACAGTTTTTATCAGTCGCTTTGACCTGTTTTGCATAACTAGGTTCCATTTGTTTTAATCCTCACTATTACAGCAGTGCATCAGACACATGGAGCAAATATGTAAACCTGTTTTTATTGGATTGACACGTGTTCTCCTTCCTTTTGCAAAACAGTTAACACTGACGTCATTCAAACAGTCTAAACTCCATTGTTTTAGCAAAACCATCTGTTCCTAAGTATTAGAAACCAGAAAGACCAGTATGAACTCACCATAGCACCTGTTTGACACTCTTCCACAAAAGTCTTCAATTTGGTGGAGAGATCACCATCCAGTTCCGATCCGGCCACACGGGCAGCAGGCCAGAGACTTACCCGTTTTCCGCTCGGGGTACGTGGATCCGCTACGGACGTAGCATGGGTCCTCGGGCTTCACTCTCTCAGGCCGACCCTCCCACTGGGGGTAGTGTTTGCCCCTGGTTCTCATGGGGCAGACAGCGTTGACCAACAGTGGTCCACTCTGATCTCAGGTGCTGTCTCTGTGGCTGCTGCAGCCATGCCTGGGGGGCTCTATGTTGGGTTGCAACACCTGCCCTCCTTGAACTGAAGGTGTGTGGGCTCCCATCTGCCTCACCCTTTGGGTGAACAATGTTAAGCTACAGCTTTAGCTTAGTGGGACACTACAAGGTTAGTAAAGCTAACCTTGAGCCTTGCAAGAGCCTTGCAAGTGAACCTTGAGCTTCCTTTCCCACAGCCTACGTAGGTGCAGCTGATCACTCTGCCCGATCTCCTATAGAGCTTTTTCTTTGTCTCGGAGCTAAAGTATTTTACACTTATTGACCGAGTGGAGACAATATGTTAATGTCCCTTTTTAAATGAGAAACGGGAAAACAGTCCGTGTATGTTCCAACTGTTTGATTTGTCCCCCAGAATAAAAGCTTTTTTTCCTCAAAACGAGAAAACGGGAAACAGCTTCAAAACCAATTCCGGGTCTAGTTTTGAAAACTCTGTTTTCAGCTTGTTTATTTGTTTTTAACACAGTGCTGTGATTAAATTCAGTTTTTCACTTATATCAAGAGAAACGAGGAAGCGGATGTTCTTTGTATTTTATTTTCTGGACAATTTACCTAGAAAACGGCTTGATTTAAGCCAATGTTGTCTGGAAAGGAAAGCCTTACAGGGTGTGTGGTAGCGTCACGATCTGGGTTTTTGTTTCCAGTTTTATTTTGAAAGGTCTGAGTTTTTTCCATCTTGTTATATTCCAGTTCTAGTTCCGCTTTTACTTTGAAGGACTTCCTGTTCATGTCACTCCACAGCTGTGTTTTCCCTGTCACTACCGGTCCTCATTGCACACACCTGTCAATAATCAGTAATCAGTAGCAGTATATAGTCTCCACCTCACGCACTCTCCAGTTGCCAGATCGTTTGTTCACTCACCCGTTCAGCTTTCCAGCATTCTTACCTCGTTACCTTGCCGTACTTTTGATCCTGTTTTGTACCTGACCACGTCTCCAGCCCAGCCTGTGATTATCCTGTCTGCCTGTGTGAGTTCTGACCATTGCCTGTCTTTGACATCTGCCTGCCTTATCCTTGTCTGTACTTCTGCCTATGACCTACCCGTGTACTGACCTCTGCCTGTCCGACCAAGAGACACAGTAAATCCTCTGAAGCCTCACGTTGTGTCGGCGCTGTGCATTTGGGTCCTCCTCCGTGTGTTCCTGACAGGTAGTTAGGTGGGGGTTTCTCGTTACAGTATGAAGTTACTGGACTTTGCCATGACAGCCAACCCAAACAACAACGTGCTGTGTTACCGGTGTGTCCAGACAACAGGTCCTCCAGTTCTAAAACGTTCCAAAATGACTTGTTTTCTCATTTTCCCTGCCCTTTCCCTTTTATTCTGGAGGGGGAAATCAAACTTAGAACGTACACCGACCTGACACAGTACTTAAACACAAGGACATACTGTATAAAGGCAGCAGCGACATCAGCATTTGACAACAAATACTAGCGCACATTGACAACTTGATCCAAGTCATCTGCCTATGAATAGGTGGCTCCTCAGCACCATCGTTGGAACCCCACATCACTGTCTACATATCACTTCAAAACACATCAAATGTCATTCGGGCCCTATCCTATGAGTCATTGATTCATCGTTTATGCAAACTATAGGCTATTAAGCCATCCCAGCCCCCCATTCAGTTGCAATGACACGCACAGTCAAAATAAACACTTAAACTTAAACACAAGGACATACTGTATAAAGGCAGCAGCAACATCAGCAATTGACAACAAACACTAGCGCGCATTGACAACTTGATCCAAGGCATCTGCCTATGAGTAAGTGGCTCCTCGGCACCAAATCATTGGAACGTCACATAACTGTCTGCTTCAGACGGTGACGCCACTTCCCCGCTTCTCCTGTTGCCTGCATTATCACATGCATACATTTCTGGTTAAGCTCTATCTGGACACATCATGTGTCATTTGTGCTCTTACGTTTCATTCAGAGTCAGAGCAAACTATAGGTCATTGCGGTCTGAGTAAATTTTAAGAGTTTGGTTAAACTTAAGAGTTGCTATGACAAGAGAACGACTTAGTTTTTCGTTCTCAGCTTTTTTCTCAAAACGAAAAATCTGCTTTAAATCCAACTCCGTGCCTTGTGTCGCAAAAATAATAACACTTGAATTCCGTTTGTCGCTCATATCAAGAAAGGACGAAACGAAGCGAAGATCCAGTTTGTTTTGTATTTTTTCCTCATGATCAACAAACCAGAAGACAAGTACTGATAAACATATAAAATACATTTATAACACAGATTGATGAATAAATATAGATTCCTATTTTATGTTATTATACTTATATTATTCTATTGGATTGGCTGGAGGAGGGACTGTGTCTCTCGGCTGGCCTGGAATCTGTAAAAACACCAGCAGCTACGGCAACTGACAACAAACACTAGCGCGCACTAGCGAGCAAAGCCGCATAATAATCTATAATATTTAAAAATGAACTACTCTACATTTAATGATACAACACCATGACATCATTTTTTGTGCTTAATGTGCAGACACAGATAGAAATGAACAGTCGGACCTCACATCTTTGCGCCACCTGGTGGTTAAAACGTGACTAGCACAGTGGCAGACATCCAACAAAGAGTCTCAGGTATGAAAAACTGGACAACACCGGCCCTGACATGATCCATGCCTACTGGCTAAAGAAGCTCACTACAATCCATGAGCGCCTGACAGCACAAATTAACCAGCTGCTAAGGGATGGGACTCACCCTGAATGGCTAACTGAAGGGCGAACGATCCTGATAATGAAGGATCCCTCAAAGGGTACAGTCCCATCCAACTACCGGCCAATAACCTGCCTCTCCACAACATGGAAGCTCATGTCAGGCATCATCGCAGCTAAGATAAGTGGGCACATGAGTCAATACATGAGCGAAGCACAGAGCCCTTACACGGGATGTACCTCCAGAACATAACTGAAGTGACTGATCTCAACAAATCCTACCAATGGCTTCAAAGGGCTGGGCTGAAGGACAGCACAGAGGCACTCATCCTGACTGCACAGAAGCAGGCCCTGAGCACCAGAGCCATAGAGGCCCAGATCTACCACACCAGACAAGACCCAAGGTGTAGACTGTGCAAAGAGGCCCCTGAGACAATCCAGCACATAACTGCAGGGTGTAAGATGCTGGCAGGGAAAGCATACATGAAACGCCATAACCAAGTGGCTGGCATAGTAAACAGGAACATCTGTGCAGAGTATGGACTGGAGACCCCAAGGTCAAAGTGGGAAACACCTCCCAAGGTGGTAGAGAACGAGCGAGCCAAGATCCTGTGGGACTTCCAGATACAGACAGACAGAATGGTAATGGCGAACCAACCAGACATTGTGGTGGTGGATAAAGAGCAGAGGAAAGCCGTGGTGGTGGATGTGGCAATACCAAGCGATGGCAACATCAGGAAAAAGGAACATGAGAAACTAGAGAAATACCAAGGGCTCAGAGAAGAACTAGAAAAGGTTTGGAAGGTGAAGGCCCGCGGAGGGTGAGAATAGTGTGTGTGTTTGATTTTGTTTTGTGGTTTATGTAGCACAACAATAAATTGTAGCTGTGTGGAGCATGCCACTATTATTTGGGCCCAGATTCATTGTACCAACCAGTCAAGACATATGGCTGTTTATCATGAGCTTAGTTTAAGCTAAAGGTTTCTTGAGTGAGAGGTTTTCCTCCTGTTGGTCTTTCTCTATTTCAATTTCTATTTTGGTATTCTGCCGGGTTTGGAGATGACTTGTTTAGCCTCATATAAATATATTGATTGGTGTTCTGATGCCATTTGGTATCACTCTGCACTCACTACTCCACCCATACTATATGGGTAGAGTATTGAGATATTCACTCTTTCCATTGCTATTCATCTATTGTCTATTGCATTAAACTAAGTGTCATTATGATTTTCATCACAGGATAGGCAGTTCATTTACAGACAGAATTCATGTTAATGGAAATTAGGTCAAGCTCCATAAGAATAAAGAACTAACGACAGCCTTACCCTGGGGAAAAATGAGAAAAAGGATTTACTGGGTTGTAACTGCATGTACACATGAAAATTAAATCAGAATGGCCATTGGATAAATATTTTTTTTTATATTCTCCTACTGGTACATTAAAGCAAAATGAGTAAATGGGGTTTACATGAGACCAGTTATGTCCTTAGATGCTCTTTTCTCAGTGCAGAGCCGCTTTAATGAGAGCTGTAAATAACAAGAAATTAAAAATGTGCTTTAAAAGGGTGTAAACTGGCCAAACGTTTGTGTACTGTATATTATTTCTATATTTAACAAGCTAAAATTTAAAATACAACACTCTTCAGGAATTTTATCCCACATACATTAACACAGCTGAAATGGTCAAAAATAAAAGTCAGATGACTACAAATGGTTGCATCCCAGATAGAAGTCAAAACTTGACTGAGCTGTTAATGTTCTTTGAAAAGATGTGCATATTCCTGACAGCATATATACTGGTGAGTGTGTGCTGCTTTACGATGAGACGCTATTTCTGTGTGCGGATGTGAGCGAGTATCTGCGTGTATCTATGTATTTCAGCACCAATGCTTCCTGTTAAACCCCACCAAAGAGACACACAGCAGTATAAAGGAAAACCTCATCTCTATCGAAAACTAATCCATCAGTGTGTGCTGTAAGTATGAGTATTTTTTTCATTGAAATACGTTATCAAATATTTTGCCAACAATAAAATTTGCGTTGTAAATTGGAGAAAATCTGATTAGGAATTTTAAATTTTAATAGTAACTTGGAGGTGCAACAGGTAGAGTTTTTTTTTACTCCTCCCTCTTGCTTTGAGATCTCACGTGACTCAGCGACTCAGGCCAGAAAATAAACACCACCAATTAATATTATATATTTATATTTACTGTTGAACTATGTCTGGGTTTTACAATTTAAAACAAAACACCTGAAAGTCATAAAAAATTGTTTATATTTGATAATGCATTAATTATAAAAAACTATCAGTATCGGTATCAATTTTGGCAATACTGGTCCAGTATTTACTTGGTATCGGATTGACACCAAAGATTGCAGTATCGCCCACCACTACAGGACAGTTATGGTAGTTAAGACAAATTAAAAAAATACATGTTTGTTTCTGTGGAAGGATTTTGCATATCCGTCAGATTGCTTGTTATTGTTAGTGACAGCAAGAGGTAGAGTACAGTGGACTTCAAAGTAGGAGACCTTTCTACTGGACCTACACATGGAGGTTGTGAAAAATGAGAAACCTTTTCCCATACATAGTGACCTGATAGATTTCAGCTGACACATACAAGTAAAATAGGTTTCTGGAAGTTAACTCTCTTGCTGCTGGCAACAAGTTGTATCATTAGGGAATGGCTAATTGCATTGCCAAAACACCACAATCTGCTTTGACCACATTTACTTAATACAAATTCTAAACAAACAAAAATTTATTTTTTTACTGAATTTATTATTCCAGCATTCTTGAAAATTATAGGGTTTGTTTAGGCCTTTTGGGTGCTCCTGGTTTGGGTTTCTCTTAATTTTGAATGCTCCTCTTTACCTAAACTTTGTATTCAATTAATATTATAATTATTACAGTAAAGTTTCCCTAACCTAACTAAGGTTATATTAACAGTATAAAAATATGTAGGGTATTATGCTCATATAAATGGTGGTGAAGGAGGGTAGGAACAAGTAATGTTCACCTCCTGGGTCAACCCACACAAATAAGTTTGTCACAAGCAGGTGTAAGTTCAACACAGGGTTTATTGCACAGGTTAAAATAAAACATTAAAACATTTAAAGCAAAGCAACCACTAAAACCTACAACAAATAAACTGTAATAACACCACATGTAGAAGACATAAAAACTGTTGGGTGAAGTGCGACTACAAGGGAATAAAACTCAGCAAGGTTAGAGGCAGGCTGCTTAGCCCTGGTTTACAAAGGAAACGTGGGCCTGCCACTAGTCACGCACATGTGGGTAAAACAAAACACACCACAGCAAACTATAAATGGAACCTGCCCTCGCAATCCTCTCAACCCAGAGTAAAACAAAAATACCCCCTACCCACCCAGGGATATCCTTTAAAAACACGATAAAATAATTTATTTACAACATGCAACCCTGCACCTGTTGGCAAAATCAAACAAACCTAAAACTTTTACAACCTGGAATCTTATGTTGCCACCTGTTTTCTTGTAGTTCTGGTTTTGTCTTGTCATGTTAGTTTAGCTTTACTTTCCAGTCAGTCTTTCCAGCTGTTGCTGTTTAGTAATTTGTAATTGTAATTGTAATTTGTGTATTTTAGTTCCATGTCTTCCCACTGCCAGTTGCCAGTTTGTCTGCGTAGTTTTACCAGCATACCAGCGTTTCTCAGTAAGTCCAGTTTGTGTTTTGACCTTTGCCTAACCCTGACCAGTTGTCTGACTCTGAGCTATTAATCCATCTTAAACTTCAAGTCCTGTCTCCGCTGTGCATGTGGGTCCGCCGCCTAGCACGTTCAGAACAAACTGGCCAGACCTGGACCCAGGCAGCACCTTGTTTTTGTTTCTAGTCGAGTTTTTTGTTCATTATGGATTTCACTGGTCCCGGTTTTCCTGGAGGTGTCCCCCACTTTTCAGTGCACTCGGGAGGTGCTGCGGTCCCTGCCTGGGGCCACATTGGCATCTCCATTAATGTGAACAAGCAAATGGTGTGGGTGTGAGAATGTATCTGAGAGTCCATGCATTCACGTTTGATTGACAAGTTCTCTGTGAAAGAGTTTGTGGTAGTGTGTGTTAATGTGTGTGAGTGGGTTTGTGTGTGTGTCTATGTCTGTGTGAGTGTGAGTATGTATGTGTATGGTGCGTTTGGTTTGTTGGGGGTCCCATTTTCCGCCCAGGACACGTGAATCTCTGGGTGGTCTCTTTTCTGTCGGCCCCCACCAACTGCCAGCCTCGTGTTGTAGGCCCGATATACTCGGGCCGATGGGGTAGGCCCCGCTCAGTTCGTGTGGGGGTGGAGGACTCTGGGCGCAGGGGGGGCTCCTGGCGGGCTCCCTACAGACCGTGGGTCCTCGGGCTCCACTCTCTCAGGCCGACCCTCCCACCGGGGGGAGTGTTTGCCCCTGGTTCTCATGGGGTGGACAGCGTTGACCCACGGTGGTCCACTCTGACCTTGGGTGCTGTCTCTGTGGCTGCTGCAGCCATGCCTGGGGGATTCTGTGTGGGCTGCTTGGGTCGCAACACCTGCCCTCCTGGAACGGCTGCTAGGATTCATTCCTCTGCTTGTTGACTGGTTGTAGTGGCTCCTCCCATCACCCTGGCTTCACAAGCGGCATTGTTCAATGTTAAGCTGCAGCTTTACTAACCTTGTAGTGGGACACTCAAGACCTGAGCTGATAAACAGGCTTTCTAAACTTAGCCGTAAATATTACTGGTACTTATCACTATAAACTTTAATAATGTGTGATTATGGTAGCTGTGATGTTTTTTGTCATGGCTATTATTAAGTATTATGAGAATATGTATAACAATGCATATGTGTATGTATATGATATGTACTGTATATGTTTGTATGAGTGTATGGTATTACAATTCATTTCAAAGGTAAACCACAGTACAACAGTTGTTTAGTTATGAATGTGTCAGCCTAAGGTACATCTCTACTTATTTATTTTGCATCGATTGTTTGCTTAACTGATTTGCTTGCTTTCAGCAGCTGGTTGATAGCTCTCACACTATTGATATCTTTGCTCATTCTTTTTCTTACTTTGAGCGTTTTTTCGTTGTTTTTTTATAATAGTCGTCTATGGGAATATGAGCTTTAACTGCACTGTTGTTGCCTTTGAATGGTTAAATATGACTAAAGACTAATTGAAAGTTAAGTAATTACCCCCACACATTTCCACAATAAAAGCACCAATGCAATTTATTTGCTTTAAGTTTTTGGTTCTGACTGAATAATTACCAATTGTTAATGAGACTATTTTACAGTTCAGTGAAAAAACACACACACACTTATTATGGTGCTTTTATTCTGAAAGAGCTTAATGTACTGTATATATTTTGCTTAATAATAATAACAACAATAATTTTTGCTTTTGAATGATAATTTATGACTATTTAACGACTATTTTAACATTTAGTAAGCACTCAAACATGATGTAATTTATTACCCTAAATGGAAAGATTTTTTGGCTCTGACTGGTTAATTACGACGTTTATTAAACTATTACACAGTTAAGCAATTAACTACAAATACTTCCTCAAATTCTTTCAAATTAAAAAGCTAGTCAGCTTTTTCATGATTGTCAACGATGCATTTGGCAACTTTTTAATCTTTGACATCTTTTCCCCTTGGTCAACTTTTGAATCATTGTCATCTTTTTAATCTTATAGTTTGCACCTTGGTCATCTTTTTAATCGGCATCTTTTAAATCTGCATCTTTTTATTGCTGTCATCGTTTTAATCTTCGTCAACGTTTTGACGTTAGCAGCTTAATCAGCGTTTGGCTTCGTTGCAGCAGCAGATCAGCTCTCTGACATAATTTCTGAGAAATTACTTTCTCTAGTTTAAATTGTTTTTTAACCACATAATGCTCTTCAGCTTTGTCCTTTTGCTTATACAATAGAAAAAAATTATGCATGATTATGTTAAAGTATTCACATAGGTTTGCATTTTCTACATTGCAGCAACATCCAGGACTGAAACATTCCTTCTGGACTGATTGGAACAAGAGTTAAGTTAGGTTAATTAACTGACTGTCCAGTTAATTCATATGCTTAACTATAGGTGTTTGTCTCGTTCAACTGCAGAATTTAAGATTAGTCTATGTACATGTAGGTAAACAGACAAGATAGACAGACAGTCTCTCTTGGGGGTGCTCCCTTAGAAGAATGCAAATCCCATTTATTTTTCTCACACTATACAAATCACTGTTTTATATACCGATACTGATACTGATTTATTCCATGCATGTGTAATTGTCTGATCTACTGTATATTAAATGTGTTCTGTAATGAATACACATTCAATCATACTGGCTCCAGTCCTGGATCATACACTAATCATGAGAGTAGGTTCGGCAACTAGTTCAGGCGTCTTGAGGTAAGAATTATCGAAATTTTACTTTAATTAATTAATAAAAGTAATAAACACATGCAATATCTTGACAGCAACAGTTGCTGTCACCATGCCTCTGTAGGCATTCACCGTTCCAACACCGCACTTAATTTAGGCAAATACGGCAAAATATAAGCTGCAGCTGAAGACCCCATTATGGAAAAATTATTTTGACACAGCAGCAGCACGAGAAAGAAAAGGACATGTAAAAATGAGTTTATATTAGTTTATGGAGCTATGCTCCCAAACAGGCTGTAGTTGTGTTATGAATATTCTGTTGTATAAATTCAGGCTGCTTATTGGCAACCTTTAGTATTAGCGTTAGCAACTAATCAAGTTGCATATTATATAAATCAATAAATTAAATTAAATGTGAAATTGCCAGTTAGACACACCTTGCGCCAGTCGAAGTGTAACCACTTCAACATCCTCTCATTCAATTCAATTCAATTTTATTTATATAGCGCCAAATCACAACAAAGTTATCTCAAGGCACTTTACAAAGTAAGGTTTAAGACCTCACACAACTAAACCCAACAAATCCCACATACAGCAAGCATTTAATTTCACAGCAACAGTGGAGAGGAAAAACTCCCTCTCTAATGAGGAAGAAACCTCCAGCAGAACCAGGCTGGATGTGGGCGGGCATCTGCCTCAACCGGTTGAGGTGAGAGGATAGAGAGAGAGAAAAGTTGCAGGAAAAGGCAGGATGGTTGGACCAGGGACTAGATACAGGCAGGACGGTTCGAGAGAGAGAGCGGGAGAGAAGAACAACTGCTGGAGAGAAAGAGACAAGGTTAGTTAAACATAGAACAATGATGGGAGGTTATTGGACAGAAGAGGTAGAAGGAAACAGACGAGCTCAGTGTATAAATTAAGTCCCCCAGCAGTCTATGTCTATTGCAGCTTAGCTAAGAGATGGTTCCTGTGACTAACAATCATTGCCAGTGACCTGAACCATCTCTAACTATAAGCTTTATCAAAAAGCAAGGTTTTAAGCCTAATCTTAAAGGTGGAGAGTGTGTCAGCTTCTTGAACCTGAAGAGGGAGCTGGTTCCAGAGGAGAGGAGCTTGGTAGCTAAAATCTCTGCCTCCCGTTCTACATTTAAAGACTCTAGGAACCACAAGTAGCCCAGCGCTCTGAGAACGAAGCGTTCTGCTGGGAGCATAAGGAACTATGAGGTCTTTAAGATAAGAAGGAGCTTTATCATTGAGTACTTTGTAGGTGAGTAGGAAAATTTTAAATTCTATCCTACATTTTACAGGCAGCCAGTGCAGAGAAGCTAATGTAAGAGAAATGTGATCTCTCTTTCTAGGTCCTGTCAGGACTCTGGCTGCAGCATTTTGAATAAGCTTTAGGCTTTTTAAGGAGCTGTTAGGACATCCTATGAGCAAGGAGTTACAGTAGTCCAGCCTAGAGGTAACAAATGCATGGATCAGTTTCTCTGCATCACTCTGAGAGAGGATGCTTCTGATTTTAGCAATATTTCTAAAATGGAAGTAGGCGGTTCTGGAGATTTGTTTAATGTATGATGTAAAAGAGAGATCCTGGTCACAGATGACACCAAGGTTCCTCACAGTAGAATCTGAAGCTAATGTTATGCCATCCAGGGTGGCTATCTGACTCAATAGTGTCTCTCTCAGATTTTTAGGCCCAACAATAAGAATTTCAGTTTTATCTGAATTTAGTTGAAGGAAGTTTTGGGACATCCAGGATTTGATGTCTTTTAAACAACCCTGAATTTTGACTAGTTGATCTGTTATATTTGGTTCCAAGGACATATATAGCTGAGTATCATCTGCGTAGCAATGAAATTTAATAGAATGCTTTTTAATAATCTCACCTAGAGGAGACATGTATAGGCTAAACAAAATTGGACCAAGCACAGAACCCTGTGGTACTCCATAGCTAATCCTTGTGCATGTGGAGAATTCCTCATTAACATGAACAAACTGGCATCTGTTCAACAAATAGGATTTAAACCATCCCAATGCTGTTCCTTTAATCCCGATTCTATGTTCTAGTGTCTGTAATGGAATGGTATGATCAATTTTATCAAATGCAACATTAAGATCTAACAGGACAAGGACAGAAAGTAGACCATTGTCCGAAGCTAATAGAAGATCATTAGTGACTCTAACCAGAGCTGTTTCTATGTTATGATGTTTTCTAAATCCTGACTGAAAATCTTCGTACAGGTTATTCCCACTCAGGTGGTCAGATAATTGTTTTAGCCACGATTTTTGGATTGGATCTAAAAGACAAGTGGACAACTTGGAAGAGTTGATTATTGAGGTTAACTCCATATGAGTTATGGGGAAGAAGCTGTCTAGGTAAGACAGAGGATTTGGTATATTTAAAGTTAATGGATCTAGACAGTGCTTTCTGTCATTTGAAAGAAGTCGCTGCTGAATGTTTTTTTTAATGATGATAATTTTATTAGTAAAGTAGTTCATAAAGTCATTGCTGCTGAGATTTAAGGGGATACCAGACTCAATACAGCTATGACTCTTAGTCAGCCTGGCTACAGTGCTGAAAAGAAACCTGGGGTTGTTTTTGTTTTCCTCAATTAGGGAGGAATAATATGTTTTTCTAGCAGCACAAAGTGCTTTTTTATATTTTATTAGACTGTCCTTCCATGCAATTCAGTTTACATTTATTTTGTTGGAACGCCACTGTCTTTCTTGTTGTCTGGTCCTGTGCTTTAGGCTGCAGATCTCTGAGTTATACCACGGAGCTAACCTCCTCTGATTCACTGTCTTCTTTTTCAGAGGAGCCACTGTGTCTAACATTGTACGTAGAGAAGCTGCAGCATCATCTACAAGACAGTCAACCTGTTCATAAGGATTAAGGTGACTGTTCTCTGTGTATCTACAAGACATTGAGGCAAAAGATGATGGAATCATCTGCTTGAATCTGGCAACAGTGTTGTCAGATAAACATCTGCTATAGTAACATTTCTTTCCAGCTATTGTACGGTCAATTATGCTAAATTCAAAAGTTAATAAGAAATGGTCAGATAACAGAGGGTTTTGGGGAAGAACTATTAAATGATCAATTTCAACCCCATATGTCAGGACGAGGGTATGGTTAAAACGATGAGTGGGTTCATTTACCTGCTGTGTAAAACCAATAGTGTCTATTAAGGAGTTAAAAGCAGTGCTAAGACAGTTGCTGTCAACATCTACATGAATGTTAAAGTCTCCCACTACAATGACTTTATCTGTGCTAAGAACTAAGTCAGATAAGAATTCAGAGAATTCAGTTAAGAACTCTGAATATGGAGCAGGAGGACGGTAAACAATACAAAACACAACTGGTTTCTGAGTTTTAGAGTCTGGGTGAGAAAGGCTCAGAGTGAGGCTCTCAAATGAGTTATAAATATGTTTAGGTTTAGGAGTAATTAATAAATCTGATTTATAAATTGCTGCTACTTCTCCACCTCTACCTGTACTTCTTGGAACATGATAGTTGATGTAACTCTTTGGAGTCGACTCATTTAAAGTAACATATTCATCCTGCTGCAGCTAGGTTTCAGTGAGACAGAACAGATCTATGTGATGGTCACTTATCAAGTCATTTATCAACAAGGATTTAGATGAGAGAGATCTGATATTTAATAAACCACACTTTATTAACTTACTGTTACTTTGTTCTGTAAGAGGAACTGTTTTGATGTTTATTAAATTCTGGTAAGTCACTTCTCTTTGATATGTGTGTGACTTGTATAGTTTAGGTGGTAGAGATGCAGACACGGTCTCTATGCGATAACTAAGACTAAGAGTGGGTGGCGGCTGTAGAGAACGTGCAGAGAGGCGTGTAAGACTGCGACTCTGCGTCCTGGGCTCCACTCTGAGTTGTCACGGAGTGGGGAGACTAAGCAACATGGCCATGTTACTGGAGAGCAGAGCGGCCCCGTTCAACGTGGGATTCTTCTAATCAGCCCAGGTTTTCCCCAAAAAGTGCTCCAATTAGCCACAAAGCCCACATCGTTTGCAGGACACCACCTAGACAACCAGCGGTGGAGCGATGACAGGGTTCAGAGAAAACTACGGAGTCCGACATTGTTTTGGCGAACGAACACACCGACTCAATGTTAGTTTTAGTGACTTCCGATTGGCGTAACCGGGCGTCATTAGCTCCTGCGTGTATTACGATCTTAGCGTACGTTTATCCTTAGAGAGCAGCTTAAGATAAGACTCAATGTCGCCCGCTCTGGCCCCAGGCAAACACTTAACTATGACCGCTGGATTCTGTAACTTCACGTTTCGGACTATGGAGTCACCAATGATCAGAGTGGGTTTCTCAGCGGGTGTGTCGCTGAATGGGGAAAATGTGTTTGAAACGTGAAGCGGTTGGTGGTGAACCGTGGGCGCCTGCCTAAAGCTACGTTTTTTACTTTCTTACGACCTGCCGGGGGACTGGTAACAGCTAAGCTAGGAGGCTCCGCACCGGCTAAAGGGAACTGGCTAGCTGGCCAGTTTTCTAAAGTGCGAAGCACCGAACAGAGCGAGAGGGAGAGGAAAAAGGGGAAGCCATAGCAGGAAAGTAAGCTAGGAGCTACGCTAGCGGAGAAAACACTTAGATAACAGTGAAAATTAGCAGGACGTTTAATGAAAGTAAAGGATGCTTGAGTGTTACAAGCTTGTTTTGCAACTCTTAGCAGTCGCTACCAGATATAAAACAATAATATTTAGAAAAGAGCGGAGAGTAACGCCGTACACACACAGCGGCAGCAAACCTCAGTAACCGGTGACGCGATACGCTTACCGTCAGTCAGCCAATCCCAAGATTGGGAATTCGACTTCAGAGTGAGGTTTTGGATCAAACATATGGTTGAACTGCACTATGAGGACGAGGTAGCCAGTTTCACTGTTACAACGGATTCAGTGACCGTGACTTTTGATCGCTATGCGTTTCCTTAAAGCGATCAACTTCGCTTGCGACACAGCCCTAAAACTGAGAACTGTGAACGAGAGCTTAAAACACACGTTTTCAGACGGGCCATGTGGGCAATCTACAGAGCTTTTTGGCACTGAGACATCAAGGTCTAATTCTTTAGCATTGTGTAGCATGAAAAAAGCGTGTGCATGGACCTTTAAGTTTTTGACTCTGGATTGGGGGATCTGGGTTCGATTCCTGTCTGACTCATGTTTATGCAATCACATTATAATATAAATATTTGCGTTTCCCAGATAAATTGAGTTATATGCTTAATGTATCACTATATTAGTAATTTATATCAGAGATGAAGAACTTTTGGAAAGTTTCAGTTTTAATGGTAGGACGTAACAGCTCCTCTGAGCAGTGATGTAAGTAGCTAGTGTGGCTTAGTGACAAAAGAGCATGAATTCTTGGTTTCAAACCCGACTGGAACAAGTCTTTCAACAAAATTCAGGATTTACAGCACTGTAGTCATGTGTGAAATTTTTATTGAACTCAAACTGCTTTTGTTTTATTTGTGCACATTCAGCTCTGCAACTTCTTTGCAGATCTGATCAGCTTTCCATTCAACTCATCAGGTAGTTTCAGTAATGCTTTAATTGATTAATTACAAATAGTTAATTAGAATATTTTACAGTATAATAAGGCATGTTTATGCATTCAGTTCTTAATATAACTATATAATATTAAATGTTTCAGCTATTTCTGGCAATTCTTGAGCAATACATTCAGCATGGAAGCATTCACTGTGCATTTCCTTATGGAAGTGCTTTATCTAGTTATTACTTCGCATTCTTGGTTTACGATCCAAATCTACTAGGCTAGTGGGAGAGTCCATGAAATGAGTCTTGGTACAGAAATTATGAGACAAGTCTTGGTGTGGTCTGATGTGCACTTAGCCATATGTGTGTTGTTTATGTTACTCACAGCTCTGTTGTGAAAGGAAACGGTCTCCTGTGGAATAGACAAGAATTCTGTGTATTCTTATCTTCTGGTAAATCGCAGCTTTGTCTCTGTGGAAGGGAGTGAAGCTTACACGTTGTGTTAAGTTACCTAGGTCCAGACATGGATTGCTGCAACTGTGTTGAACCTCTCTCTGAATCCGCCCAGGTGGTGGGCACGTTTCACCCAGAGGGCACAGTGCTCTCTCATTGGCAAGTCAAGCCTTGTTGCCCAGCTCCGCAGTTCCAGTTTCTGCTCACCAGTCAGCCATCAAGTCTCAGTGTGTCCAAACCATGATACGGCTCCACAGCCTGATTTTCCCACAGTCTTGATGACTCATTCTTCCCCTGTTGCCCTGACTGCTCCAGCCACGAGACAGCAGTCCACTTTGGTCAAAGAAGCACAGCATGTATCTACCACTGTCTCTGCCTGCCGCAACCAGCCATGTTGGACCACTGCTGCACCTGCCGTCCAGCTTTGGCTGAACCCTGTTGCACCTGTTGCTCAGTCACGTCTGTCACTGGCTGCGCCCATCGCCTGGCCACGTCAAAGTCCGGCACAGCAGCCCTCAAGCTCCAGTGTAGCCATCTTGTCCAGGTCAAGCTCCTGTTCAGGCTCTAGCCCAGTCTAAATCCCCCGTCCTAACACCAGCTCATCCCTTTATTGTTCAAGCTCTAGCCCTGCTAAGTCAAGCTCCCGCCCCAGCCCAGCCAAATCAAGCTCCCATTCAAGCTCCAGCTCAGACTAGTCTTGTCCCTGTCTTAACTGCTACCTGGCTAAGCCCAGCTTCTGCTCAGCCAAGCCCAGCTTCTGCTTGGCCAAGCCCAGATTCTGCTCAGCCAAGCCCAGCTTCTGCTCGGCCAAGCCCAGGTTCTGCTCAGCCAAGTTCAGCTTCTGATCTGCCAAGCTCTGCTACGGACCAGTCAAGCTCCTCTGCAGCCCAGCCAAGCCAGGTTTCGTTCTCGGTACCCGTCGGCCCCGGAGAGGCGCTCCAGTCCCTATCGGCCCCAAAGAAACCGCCTCCCCTGAATATCTGCAGCGCCGACAAAAATAAATGCCACTTCCAACACCTTCTCCCATTAAGCCATTAAGCAAAGTAAGCATCACACTGTTGTTGCGCTCTGCGTTTACAAGTTCTCTTACTTCTTGATCACTTGTTCACCTGAACTCTGCACACTGCACACTTAGCCTCCCCACTCTGTGACAAATCAGAGTGAAGCCCAGGACGCAGAGTCTTACACGCCTCTCTGCATGTTCTCTACAGCCGACACCCACTTTTAGTCTTAGCTATCGCATAGAGACTGTGTCCGCTCCCCGACCACCTAAACTGTACAAGTCACACACTAATCAAAGAGGAGCGACTTACCAGAATTTAATAAACATCAAAACAGTTACTCTTACAGAACAAGGTAACAGTAGGTTAATAAAGTGTGGTTTAATAAATATCAGATCTCTCTCATCTAAATCCTTGTTAATAAATGACTTGATAAGTGACCATGACATAGATCTGTTCTGTCTCACTGAAACCTGGCTTCAACAGGATGAATATGTTCATCGACCCCAATAAGTCACATAAACTATCATGTTCCTAGAAGTACAGGTAGAGGTGGAGGATTTATTAATTACTCCTAAACCTAAACATAGTTATAACTCATTTGAGAGCCTCACTCTGAGCCTTTCTCACCCAGACTCTAAAACTCAGAAGCCAGTTGTGTTTTGTATTGTTTACCGTCCTCCTGTTCCATATTCGGAGTTCTTAACTGAATTCTCTGAATTCTTATCTGACTTAGTTTTTAGCACCGATAAAGTCATTGTAGTGGGAGACTTTAACATTCATGTAGATGTTGACAGTAACTATCTCAGCACTGCTTTTAACTCCTTAATAGACACTATTGGATTTACACAGCAGGTAAATGAACCCACTCATCGTTTTAACCATACCCTCGATCTTGTCATGACATATGGGGTTGAAATTGATAATTTAATAGTTCTTCCTCCAAACCCTCTGTTATCTGACCATTTCTTATTAACTTTTGAATTTAGCATTGTCACGATCCTGTTCTAGTTCTGCTTTCATTTTGTGAGGACTCAGTTTGTCATCCATCCATGTCATCATGTTTTTGTTCCAGTTTTATTTCCTGATTTATTTTGGTAGCACTCCCGGTTTCTGTTTCTGTTCTAGCTTTACTTCCGGTTTACGTCTTGTCACAGCTGTTCCCTGCTTCACCCGGTCATTATCCACATCTGCACTTCATCAGTAATCAGTTCATTTAAGTTATATTTAAGCACCACTTTTCACCCCAGTACCTTGCCAGATTGTTAAGTCTCAGTACCACATTCCAGCGTTTCCGTATAGCTATCTGTTGCACGATCCTGTCCGTACCTGACCGCCGATTCCTGTCAACACCCTGTCTGTACCTTTGCCTCGATCTACTGGTAATGTTGCTGACCGTCTGACCACCGAGTTTTGTCCAGCCCTAGCCTGTTCCTAGAGTCTTTAAATGTAGAACGGGAGGCAGAGATTTTAGCTACCAAGCTCCTCTCCTCTGGAACAAGCTCCATCTTAAGGTTCGAGAAGCTGACACGCTCTCCACCTTTAAGATTAGGCTTAAAACCTTCCTTTTTGATAAAGCTTATAGTCAGAGATGGTTCAGGTCACTGGCAATGATTGGTAGTCACAGGAACCATCTCTTAGTTTAGCTGCAATAGACATAGACTGCTGGGGGACTTAATTTATACACTGAGCTCCTCTGTTTCCTTCCACCTCTTCTGTCCAATAATCTCCCATCATTGTTCTATGTTCAACTAACCTTGTCTCTTTCTCTCCAGTAGTTGTGCTTCTCCCCTTCTCTCTCTCTCTTTCTCTCTCCCCCACTCTGTCCTCATCTACAGGTATCATTGGACTCAAAGTTTGGTGTCAGTGATGGGCAGCTGCGGAGCCAACCATCCTGCCTGTATCCAGTCCCTGGTCCAACCGTCCTGCTTGTGCTCTGTTGTTGCTTGTTGTTGTTGCTGTGCTTTTCTCTCTCTCTCTCCCCTCACCCCAACCGATCGAGGCAGATGGCCGCCCACATCCAGCCTGGTTCTGCTGGAGGTTTCTTCCTCATTAGAGAGGGAGTTTTTCCTCTCCACTGTTGCTTTTAAATTCAATTCTTGCTGTATGTGGGATTTGTTGGGTTTAGTTGTGTAAGGTCTTAAACCTTACTTTGTAAAGTGCCTTGAGAAAACATTGTTGTGATTTGGCGCTATATAAATAAATATGAATTGAATTGAATTGCATTGAACTGCGGCCAACACGTATCTTTGCAAGCAGGTGGCACTTTAGCGTCTACCTTATAAGGTTGTAGGTGACGTCAGCAGCGAGATCCCTCTAGGTGTATCCCATTCACGAATCACAATAGGCATCCGCCACACAGTATTTGAATCTATCAATTCCCTAATTGATTTATCTTGTCAGAAGGAACTAAAGATTAAACTGACTGTCTATGGGACATTTCATGCACTGACCAGAAGACCTGTGTATAATTATGCTTCCAGACCATATATATTTTTAACAATAACACTTTATTTTAAACTGCTGGCTGAGATGCAAGCCCCTCGATTGGTCATTAATTTTACATCTGGCTAACCTGGCCACAGCCTCTATGATCTTGACTTAATCTCAGATTCTAATCCAAAGAGGTAAAGCGCCGCAGGCCAGGAATTGGATGCCCCAGGTATCTCTTGCTCTATAATTGGTAGGTGATTTTACACTTCATGTGATTACAATCTATAACGATGTATTAATTGGACTTCACTGGAGTAAAGTATTTGTTGGTATGTTTTAGAGCAGGTTTGTACATTAAAATACAGGCACTTGTGTAAAATGTAAACCACAAATAAGCAGGAGCACTGACACACTAACCCAACACATACAAAATAAGTAAAATACTGGACCTTCTGTGTCTGTTATTGTGCTTTTGTGTGTGTGTGTGTGTGTGTGTGTGTGTGTGTGTGTGTGTGTGTGTGTGTGTGTGTGTGTGTGTGTGTGTGTGTGTGTGTGCGTGCGTGCGTGCGTGCGTGCGTGCGTGCGTGTGCTGTTTGAAGACAGCCTGCATTATGTGGGGTATGCTTGCTAAATAGGGCCAGCTGTGCTGCAACACTACAGTGACTCTCAGGATTGCTGTGACCCATCTAGGTGAATTCAAGGCATCTATGAGATCTGCCACGGTATTTGTGCAGATCCTTACTTAAACTGTTATTCCTCTATACAGTAGGTCATCTCAGGTTAACTTACAGTATCTAATTAACTCTACCAGTCCTGCATGTGCATTGTTGTTGCTTTTTGTTATTGTTATTGTTGTTGATGTGCTTTTTTTCTCTCAAACACTTCTCTCTGCCTATCCCCTCACCCCAACCCGTCACGACAGGCAACATGATTTTCATCACAGCCTGGTCTCTTCCTCATTATAGAAGTTCCTATTCACTGTTGCTGTCAGATTATTATTAAATTTAAATGTACCTGTATGTGGCTACAATTAAAGGCTGTAGGAATACCTTAAATTTTTCAGTTCTATTTACATAGCGCCAAATCACAACAAGGTTAACTCATGGCACTTCACAAGGTAAGGTTTAGACTCTTACAAAGCTAAACCCAATAGATTCCATATACAGCAAGCAATAACCTCCATCCATCCATCCATTTTCATCCGCTTATCCGGGGCCGGGTCGCGGGGGCAGCAGTCTAAGCAGAGAGTTCCAGACTTCCCTCTCCCCGGACACTTCCTCCAGCTCTTCCGGTGGGACCCCAAGACGTTCCCAGGCCAGCCGAGAGACGTAGTCTCTCCAGCGAGTCCTAGGTCTTCCTCGGGGCCTCCTACCGGTGGGACATGCCCGGAACACCTCCCCAGGGAGGCGTCCAGGAGGCATCTGAACTAGATGCCCGAGCCACCTCAGCTGGCTCCTCTCGATGTGGAGGAGCAGCGACTCTACTCCGAGCTCCTCCCAGGTGACAGAGCTCCTCACCTTATCTCTAAGGGAGCACCCAGCCACCCTGCGGAGGAAGCTCATTTCAGCCGCTTGTATCCGTGACCTTGCCCTTTCGGTCATGACCCAAAGCTCATGACCATAGGTGAGGGTAGGAACGTAGATTGACCGGTAAATTGAGAGCTTTGCCTTTCGGCTCAGCTCCCTCTTCACCACGATGGACCGATACACCGACCGCATTACTGCAGCCGCCGCACCGATCCGTCTGTCAAACTCACGCTCCTTCCTTCCCTCACTCGTGAACAAGACCCCAAGATACTTAAACTCCTCCACTTGAGGCAGGAACTCTTCTCCAACCTGGAGAGAGCAAACCACCTTTTTCCGGTCGAGAACCATGGCCTCAGATTTGGAGGAACTGATTCTCATCCCAGCCGCTTCACACTCAGCTGCAAACCGCACCAGCGCACGCTGGAGGTCCTGGCCTGATGAAGCCAACAGGACAACATCATCTGCAAAAAGCAGAGATGCTATCCTGTGGTCCCCAAACCAGACCCCGTCCGGCCCCCAGCTGGGCCTAGAAATTCTGTCCATAAAAATAATGAACAGAACCGGTGACAAAGGGCAGCCCTGCCGAAGTCCAACATGCACCGGGAACAGGTCTGACTTATTGCTGGCAATGCGAACCAAGCTCCTGCTCCGGTTGTACAGAGACCGAACAGCCCTTAGCAAAGGGCCCTGGACTCCATACTCCCGGAGCACCCCCCACAGGATGTCACGAGGGACGCGGTCGAATGCCTTCTCCAGATCCACAAAGCACATGTAGACTGGTTGGGCAAACTCCCACAAACCCTCAAGCACCCTGCTGAGGGTATAAAGCTGGTCCAGCGTTCCACGACCAGGCCGAAAACCACATTGTTCCTCCTGTATCCGAGGTTCGACTATCGGCCGAATTCTCCTCTCCAGTACCCTGGCATAGACTTTCCCAGGGAGGCTGAGAAGTGTGATCCCCCTATAGTTGGAACACACTCTCCTGTCCCCCTTTTTGTAAAGAGGGACAACCACCCCGGTTGTCCAGTCCAGAGGAACTGTCCCCCTCCTCCACGCGATGTTGCAGAGGCGTGTCACCCAAGACAGCCCCACAACATCCAGAGACTTGAGGTACTCAGGACGGATCTCATCCACCCCCGCTGCTCTGCCACCGAGGAGCTTACTAACTACCTCGGTGACCTCAGCCTGGGTGATGGGCGAGTCCGCCTCTGAGTCCCCTGCCTCTGCTTCCTCAGCAGAAGGCATGTTGGAGGGGTTGAGGAGATCCTCAAAGTACTCCTTCCACCGTCCGATAACATCCCCAGTTGAGGTCAGCAGCTTCCCACCTCCACTGAAAACAGAGTTGGTAAAGAACTGCTTCCCCCTCCTGAGGCGCCGGACGGTTTGCCAGAATCTCTTTGAGGCCGAGCGATAGTCCTCCTCCATGGCCTCCCCGAACTCCTCCCAAGCCCGAGTTTTTGCCTCCGCAACGGCACGGGCTGCAGCAAGCTTGGCCTGCCGGTACCCATCAGCTGCCTCAGGAGTCCTACAGGTCAACCATACCTGGTAGGACTCCTTCTTCAGCTTGATGGCGTCCCTTACCTCCGGCGTCCACCACTGGGTTCGGGGATTACCACCACGACAGGCCCCGGAGACCCTGCGTCCACAGCTCCGAACGGCCGTGTTGACAATGGAGACGAAGAACATGGTCCGCTCGGACTCTATGTCTCCCACCTCCCTCGGAATCTGGTCGAAGCTCTCCTGGAGGTGTGAGTTAAAGGTCCGTCTGACAGAGGGTTCAGCCAGGCGTTCCCAACAGACCCTCACAATACGTTTGGGCCTGCCAAGTCGTTCCAGCCTCCTTCTCTGCCAGCGGATCCTACTCACCACCAGGTGGTGATCAGTTGACAGCTCAGCCCCTCTCTTCACCCGAGTGTCCAAAACATATGGCCGAAGGTCAGGTGAAACGACTACAAAGTCTATCATCGACCTCCGGCCTAGGGCGTCCTGGTGCCATGTGCACCGATGGACACCCTTATGTTCGAACATGGTGTTAGTTATGGCCAAACTGTGCCTAGCACAGAAGTCCAATAACATAACACCATTCGGGTTCAGATCAGGGAGGCCGTTCCTCCCAATCACGCCTCTCCAGGTATCACTGTCGTTACCTACGTGGGCATTGAAATCTCCTAGAAGAACGATGGTGTCCCAAGTTGGAGCGCTTTCCAACACTCCCTCCAGGGACCCCAAGAAGGCCGGGTACTCCACACTGCCATTCGGCCCGTAAGCACAAATATCCCCCACCCGAAGGCGCAGGGAAGCGACCCTCTCGTCCACCGGGGAAAACTCCAACACATGGCGACTAAGCTGGGGAGCTATAAGCAAGCCCACACCAGCCCGCCGCCTCTCACCGCAGGCAACTCCAGAGTAGAATAGGGTCCAGCCCCTCTCAAGGAGTTGGGTTCCAGAGCCCAGGCTGTGTGTGGAGGTGAGCCCGACTATTTCTAGCCGGTACCGCTCGACCTCCTGCACAAGCTCAGGCTCCTTTCCCCCCAGTGACGTGACATTCCATGTCCCAATAACCAGATTGGTTATCCAGGGATTGGGGCGCCCAGGCTCCCGCCTTCGACTGCCGCCCAATCCACTCTGCACCGGCCCCCTACGGTTCCTCCCGTGGATGGTGGGTCCACTTGAGGACGGCCCCACGTCGCTCTTTCGGGCTGTGCCCGGTCGGGCCCCTTGGGAATAGGCCCGGCCACCAGGCGCTCGCATACGAGCCCCAACCCCGGGAGCAATAACCTGTAATAACCTAATTTAGATCCATCAAAGCACAGAAAAAGCCTTGGATCGAGTCATTAATGATCTCCTTAAGTTAAATAGAAATAGAAATGCTGCAACCAGAGAACTGACTGCAATCGAGCCACGGCTCAAGTTGCCATGTCAATGCCCAGTGAATTTATGGATTATTCTAAGGGTGCCATGTTGTGCCATGAAAAGTATCTTTGTTTTTGTTATAAGTTGAACTCAGGGTTTAATTTGATTATTATTGATCTTATTATTGATTTCACTCTGGAACATGACAGTTTTAGAATTTTTTGGTGCTTTTGGTTTTTGCCGAAGTATTTGTTAGAGGATTAATGCTTCTAGTGTTCAGAAAGGAGTTGACATATCACCAGCCCAACACAGTCATTCCAACTTAAATTTACCTGGTTACTACCCTTTGGCTTTGCATCACCCTTCTGGTTGCTGTTGAGACTACTGAGCACTTATTACTGATACTGGTCTGGTGTGCCACTCTGATGTGTCTGGTTACTGTACGTCAAAGAATAAAAAAAAAAAAAAAACACTTGTTTCTTGCAGTACATACTTGCCATGTTCTGTCATTTTTTTGTTTTTTTCCCACTGTGCTGTACAGCTTTGTATGTTAGTGTTCTTAGGATTTTAAATTGTCTTATTTCATTCTGTTTTAAGTGCACAAACTCAACCTTTCTCCAACCTGTGGATTTGTTTTACTTCAGTTTTACTCTCTTTGCCCAAGCAACTATTGATTATCTTGATCAGGTCTTAATTCTTTGGCAGCCTCACAGTCTGTTCAAGCCACTGCAGTAGCATGATGGTCCTTTCATCCTGTCTCTGATGTAGCATCATATTTTAGCATTGACCTCCCAAGAGGCTTCTTGCTTTACCACAGACTGGCTGTATCTTGCCAGTATGCTTGGTTTACCCTAAGCTGAGTGTGCGTGTGCATAAGAGAACAGGTAACCATTTTTTTTAATGACACAGGATGTGGGTGTGGACAGAGGCATGGGTTGCATTGGGAGTGAATAAGGGAGAGAACCCAGAGCAGCCTTTTTCTTGCAGGTGGTTTTAATAATATGGTTGTCAGAATGGTGCCCATGATTTATGAAGTACACATTATAATGGCATTTGAGAACAATGTAGATTGGTTAGAAACACTAGAATATTTCGGATTTTGCTAAATCAGTCATTGTAAATTAGCAGGGTAATGACTAACTACCCATAGTATAATTATTTCCTACAGGCTGCTATTAGATTTACACATACAACCAATATTTTTTACTTGTTTTTTGTGAAAAAACAACAAGCAAACATTTTCCCACTGTTTGCCTGGTTAGATCCCCATTTAATAAACAGCCTCATTATGTGTATTCTGATTAGCGGAGGAGAATCAATTATTCAATTCACAAACATGGGCCACAGGAGCTGGAGGTGAACAACAATCTGCTCAGTTAATTCCAAGGACACTAATTAACTACAAAGCAAGCAGTAACTTTCTTTCCTTTCTTTCCTCCCCTGAAGTCTTTTCTAATTACTGCAGACACAGGACACTTAAAGGTAAGCAAGCAGAAAAGGAAGAACCATAGACTGTTGTGGGTGGTGTTTTAAAGAGGTGTTTGGGGATTGGGTATGGGTGTGGTGAGGCAAACTTTGTTTTGACCTCACTAGAATCCAGCTAAATCAGCCAGAGAAGCCTAGCTGCAGGAAGTTGGTTTGCTAATATATAGATCACAGAGCCTAAACATTAAAAAAAACAGCTCTGGGGATTTAAGAATTTATTGAGTAGGGGCTGCTTACTTTGTTGTCTGCAATCAAACAGCAAGCAATTATCTGAATTATTGACAGCGGATTTCTCATTTCAACTGCAAATTAAGGCTATCAATAAAGGTTTCTAATGCAAAAGTGACTAATTAACCAACTGAGTGAAGTTCTGAAGCCTTGATATAAAAAAAAAATCCAGTTGACAGCACATTGTGGAAACACAAGGGAACTAATTAGTTTAATTATCAAAACAGCTAATTAAAATTACACAGTTGCCTAATTAGTTACGTGCTTCTTGCTGTCTCCTTTTTTCAACTTGCCCTCTCCTGCTTTAATTGACAGGTTGCAAATATAAAATAGAAGGAAATAGAGCAGTATGTATGTGGGCAAATAGGTAATATGTATCGGGCAAATAAGTGTGCTTAAAATTTGCATATGGAAAAAGACATTAGTGTCTTTTGTTGGGGCCACAAATTAATTGGTATTAGTGCCTGACATGTTGCCCAGTTATATTAATATTTAAAGGCAAATTAATTGGTATTAATTGGTTAATACCTAAATATTAACTGTCATGGAAAGATTTTAGGACTAGAAACTAAAAAAGAAAAATTGACCACTACTCACTTGAAATTTGTTTAGCCCTTTTTAGTTGTACAACACATAAATTGTTTTGCTGTGTCGAGGCTCAAATATAGAATAGAAGAGAATACAGCCCCAGGAAAAAGAGTCATTTAATAGTAACAATTGTACAATAGAATATGAGAAACCTTATATGAAATTTCAACAACACTCTTTCTTTTTCTTACACGATCTTATGATCACAAACCAACCTCTGATCTAACTTGAATTAACTGTAACAAAAAACAAGGCGGATGACAATGTACTTGGAACAGATACAGTGCTTATGCAGGAAGAGGATATTGGCATTGATCATTTGAAGTTTACCTTTCAAAGTTTAAAAACATCAGATTCAGACTTAGATGGAGGCCCTAGCCTTACTGTCCTCTTTGCACTTTGAAATGTATGCAGGTACCAGTTTCATCCCATCTGTTTTTCTTCTGACTGCTGTACATTGACTGTGTCACGATTCATGTTTCTTAGTTACAGATGGAGCGGCAAATTTTCGTTGCCTCGTTGCTGCAGGATTTCACACTGATCTTGTCATGACATTAGCATGACTTAGGTACCATTCCACCAAGCCCCCCTACACCAGTCATGACCCCCCACTGTGATGTACTTAATGCGTGGCTGCCTTGTTAACGCCCCCTAAACCTTTTTTAAGAAATGACCTGCAATTGCACATTCATGCACCAGGTGGAGCAGTGATGTGTAATCCAGGCCCACAGGCAGATTAGAAGTGAACAGAAATGAGCGTCTTAAATGTAAAGCAGTTTGTAACTGAATATAAAGTTATTTATGTCTAAGCAAGTAGAAAATTACAGGTGTTATGAATACAATGACCTTTAGTCAAACATTCAGTCAACATCCACATGGATATTTTATTTGTTTTAATTATACTGTATTGTTTGTATTACTGTATTGTAATGTTTAGCTCTAAATTTACTGGCATTTTTTGACAAATACCAAAAGCTTCCTTAGTCTGAGGGAAGTTCCATATCATCTTCCAGTTTGGCTTCACTTCACACTTGCAAAGAAGTAGCTCGTTACGTGAACAAAAGACACAAAAGTGAGTAGGTGTGATGAACCCTCCCCCAAGAAGCACACCAGACTGAAAGAGTTGACATGACTCAACTTCCACACAACTTCACCTGAGGCATAAAAATCAAATATATTTGTAAACTGCTTAAAAAGAAAATTCTTCATGGATCCATAACTTTAAAGGTTCCACTCAAATCAAGGCTCTGTTAACATAATGCTGTATGAAGGAATTTAGTTACTGTCTATACAGTAGGTCTCCCTCAGAGGACCAACAGCCTAGTGGTTAAGGCACAGAAGCTCCCAGCTAGAGACTCCTAGTGTAAACTTGCCTCTGATGTCTTTTGTTTACCACACAAATTCAAGTGAAACAAAATACAGAGACCTGCATACATATGTGTGTATATGTGTGTATGAGTTATGCCTTTCAGTTCTGTGTCATTTCAGTCACATTTTACTGCCAAATGTCACCGCAATTGGCTGATTGTGACTGCTCAATAATTTTAAAGTTAACTTACAGACTTTTTTTAAAGCAGAAACATTACCAAGAGTGCAGGAACCTTCAGTCTGAGTAAAGTTAGGCACTATCCTCTATTTACAATAGGCTTCACTTCACACTTGTAAAGAACTGGCTCATCAGTTGAACAAAGGACTGTAAGATGGTGTGAAGACCATGTCCCCATGAAGGACATATAATGTAGAAGCTCCTTGACAAACATTTCTGCTCTAAAAGAATGTAGTGACCCAACTTTCAGACAACTTGGTTTAGAAAATGGTCAAATGAACTGGACGTTTATAAAATCTGTAAATAAAACTTTTTAAAAAGAAAGTGTTAAGTCTATGGCTTTAGGATATAAAAGTTATCTTATAAGTGATGGATGGATAAGGTAGTTCACAAATGTATCTGGTTACATCACATCAGGTAACAACACTGCAGGACTCTGGTGCTTTGGGGAGAAGAGGGTGGTGTGAAACCAGTCTAACTAGTGCTGTGGATTGGTCGTTCTGTCTGAAAAGAGGCTCTCTATTGTTATGTTCATCTAAGCTTGATTAGAACATTGGATGTTCTTTTTTTAATTTAAAACAGCTCCTGAAGCAGGCAGACTGACACACACTACATTCAAGTGAATAAGAATAATATATAGAATGAGAATTTAATAATTTCATTAGGTACTTTTGTGAAGTCCAACTCAACCTAATACAGCCAGTAACTGATAAACCTCCAGAAGGTAGTTTGGCAGCGTGAGCTGCCGATGCTTATCTATGATTAAAAAAAAAGTTAGTACAACATTCAATTCTGAAATGAAGTCAACTTTTCGAGTTTTCTCAACTTTTTAGCCGTTTAGACAGACTAATGTCTGTCTGTCTGTTTGTCTGTCTGCCCTAGCAAACAGTGTAGAACTGACATTATCAGATCTATGTCCTGTTCTCAGAACTGTGCCTATACTTGCTGTTTGACCCTAACTCTACGGGTCAGATACTAAAGCTCCACCTTTTGGTTTTACCCTGGAATTGCATCTTTGGTGCTAAAATGGGGGTGGTCTCATTAACATTTTTAACACCTTCCCCGGACAGACCAAGGAGGGGGGCTGCTGACAGTCGGCTGATAAGGGTGTGATAAGTGTGTGATCAGCGTCAGAAAGGTGACTGACAGTCGACTGAAATCAGCGAAAATGAACCGCTCCATCTGTACAGTACGTTTGTCTAGTCATGTCCGGTTTTATTTTGTTCCACTTCCTGTTACCACACCCAGTCTACCCAGCTTTACTTCCTGTTGTTATCATCACCTGCATCTCATCTGTAATCAGGTCATTCGGTATTTAAGCTCCACCTCTAGCCATTGTTCCCTGCCAGATTGTATACGTCGATTCGTCACTAGCATTCCAGCATTCCTTGACCTCTTGCCTTGTGTTACTGACCGTGCTTTGTCCTCGACCCTGCCCTTGCCTAGCCTATGACCGTCCTGTACTGTAAATTGACCTCTGCTTGTACCTTGACCATGTCTCTGCCTGCTCCTTGTCGGATCCTGATTGCTACTCCACCGTGTATGACCTCTGCCTGCCTGACCTTGCTAATAAACCTTCTTATCATACTCAAGTCAACGCTGTGCATTTGGGTCCTTCCTCCATCGTCGGTTTGTGACAGACTGGCTCTTCTTGGCTCAGATGCAGTACAGAATAACTGTCTCATGCTAAATACATAAGAACAACAGATATGAAAAAGCAAAACTACCAAAACAAAACCTCTAAAAGAAAAAAAAGAGATGAGATTTAGAGAAAGAAAAGAGATAACAACTCTGGGGAAGAATTGTTTGCACTCTCTCACCACACACACACCACACACATATCAGAAGATAACATACACAGAATTCTTCAGAATTCTTATGTATTCCACAGGACACTGTTTCCAGATTTGCCAGGAATTCCAGAGAACAACAAAAGGACTTCAACTTATCACCATGCTTTCCTTTGTGTAAATGTATGAAGCTGAAATATAGATACTCACCTTCTTTTAATCTGTGCACAATACATATATGCTATGTCCACCAGCTAAATTATGGAACCTCATTATTGTGTTCTCTTTTTAAGTAAATCAATGTTACAATAGTTTATTTAGTAATATTTAGATTAAGCCATTTATAATGTGATTCAAGGTCAACAGCTCCCCACCTCCACTAAAAACAGAGTTGGTCAAGGACTGCTTCCCCCTCCTGAGGCGTCAAACGGTTTGCCAGAATCTCTATGAGGCCGAACAATAGTCCTCTTCCATGTCCTCCCCGAACTCATCCCAGGCCAGGGTTTTTGCCTCCGCAACGGCACAGGCTGCAGCACACTTGGCCTGCCGGTACCCATCAGCTGCCTCAGGAGTCCCACAAGTCAATCAGACCTGATAGGACTCCTACCTCCGGCGTCCATTGCCGGGTTTGGGGATTACCACCACGACAGGCACCAGAGACCCTGCGTCCACAGCTTGGAACGGGCGCATTGACAATGGAGGTGGAGAACATGGTCCACTCAGACTCTATGTCTCCAACCTCCCTCAGAATCTGGTCGAAGCTCTCCCGGGGGTGTGAGTTAAAGGTCCGTCTGATACAGGGTTCAGCCAGACATTCCCAACAGACCCTCACGATACTTTTGGACCTGCCAAGTCGTTCCAGGCTCCTTCCCTGACAGCGGATCCTACTCACCAACAGGTGGTGATTAGTTGACAGCTCAGCCCCTCTCTTCATCCGAGTGTCCAGAACATATGGCCGAAGGTCAGATAAAACAACTCCAAAGTCTATCATTGTCCTCCGACCTAGGGTGTCCTGGTGCCATGTGCACCGATGAACACCCTTATGTTCGAACATGGTGTTTGTTATGGTCAAACTGTGCCTAGTACAGAAGTCCAATAACATAACACCATTCGGGTTCAGATCAGGGAGGCCTCGCCAGGTATCACTGTCGTTGCCCACGTGGGCATTGAAATCTCCCAGAAGAACGATGGGGTCCCCAGTTGGAGTGCTTTCCAACACTCCCTCCAGAGACCCCAAGAAGGCTGGATACTCCACACTGGTCCAACAACGCTCCTTCGGCTGTGCCTGGCCAGACCCAGTGAGAATAAGCCCGGCTACCAGGCGCTTGCGTGCTAGCCCCAACCAAGCCATACTGGGCGACGTCTCGATCCTTGATCCCTGGTTGAACTCATTTCTCTACCCTAAAGTGGCCACTGCCCCAGGGGTATTTAAACCAGTGACAGCCTAGTTGAATCGGATTTCCCTCTATCTTCAAACTTCTTTCACCTTTCTTTTTGCGTCACATTACTTTTCTTTAATTTTTCTTTGTTCTTAAAATGTTGTAAACTTCCATTAAATGTTCATCTGTACATCTCAAGAAACTTTGAGAAACTAAAACTATCACAAACAGTCCTGAGTTGACTAGCTATTTTTGATTGACCTAATTAAATTCAATTCCAGCCCTTTTTGGGCTAGTTTAAGTAGCGCTGACGTTTTGCAACACCTTAGAAAGTTCAACCTGGCTGAGAGAGGCTGTGGCACCTGGATCAGAGAGGGCACGCCTGCTCAACCAAGCCGGTAACGGGAAACGCTGTACAGCGGCCTACAGCTCCAAACTAAGGCAAGACAAACATCTTTAATCCTCTGAGAATTCTGTGTTTCTCAAAGTGCTAAAATTGAATATTCCAAATTCATTAGTTATCATTAGGTTTTTATAAGTTAGAAACAAAAACTGTTTTTGCTTGATCAAAGCCATCACACGCTTAGGTCTTGATCATTCCTTCTCCTTTCACTCATTGATTCATTCATTGCTGATTGCTGTGTTTTCTGGGATGGTTTTCACATATGTTCAATAATTGCCATTAACATTATCTGTCATACAATGCTTTCAACACACACACACCCTCATTCACCAACACTCTGTACTATGTTCATCCATTGTGGATCATCTCATGCTGATTGTCTGCTCATTTCCTGTTCTGTTTATTTGAGTGTTTGCATGTTATTTTACTCCTATATCCAGTAGTATTAGATTAATAAAACGTTAAAAGGAATTTGGTTTTGTGTTGTGTCATTGTTCTTCAGATTTAAACAGAGGTCACTGAACCGCAACAAGAATTCATGACATTCGAGATTTGGTTTTATTGTAAGAAAGTTATTACTGTCACATAACGAGCCACAGTTTTTTATTGCTTACTATTTGTTTTCAAAACTACATTTTAAATTGTATTTAATTGTGTTTTTTCTGTAAGGGAACAAAGACGGAGTCAGGCCACATACAATTTCTTGGTTGTCCTGTGTAAACTTGACCATTAAAGCTGATTCTGATTGTTGTTCATAACTAGTAACTCATTAATTTGACACCTGGCATTGACTAGATTGATACAAGCGTGGTTTCAGCTTTAAAACAAACCTGATGCCCCTTTGAGGAATTTCAATGTTTCTGCATTAATATCAAACTATTAATATGAATCCGCTACATAGACCACAGCATGGATACCTCACCAACTCCCACAAGCCGTCTGCAGCCATAACGTTCTGGGCAGACTCACCAGGTACTAGAAGCCCTACACCAGCATGAAAGAACTGCTCTCTGAAGTTTCAGAGGCTGTGAAACTATCATAGAAGAGTGTGTTTATGACACAAACATCTGCTTATGACAATCTTTAGCAAAAGGAAAGAGAAACAGCAGTGAGCTACATCTGCCGTCCTTGGAGATGTGCTCTGCCACAGACACTAGTTGAAACAACAGGAGAGGCTTCAGGCATGATTGGCACAAAAGAGCTGCATCCGGGGATCCAGGAAATGTCGGTCCTCGCTGTGGTCAGGAGGGGCATTGGAAGACGAACTGTCCCTTGCTACATCAGGTCGCACCCGCTTGGGTGCTCACGTCAGACTGATGGTTGGGAATGAGAAAAGTGACAGTTCCTTTTCACGTGACCTAGAAGACGGTACCGCAAACACACAGATGCACAGTTCCACACACGCAATGAAGAAACACGCTTACAGTTGATACATGCTCAATGCTTTGCCTGTAGAGACCCTAATTTGGGCCAATATCAGGTTGGGTATGCAGTCTACACTTCCTTGCCGTCTTGAAGTCTGGCGCTTTGCTAAGACACTATTCTGCTCAGGCTGCAGAGTTGATCGCGTTGACTGAAGCTACAGAAGTAAGCTATGGCTTACACCATCAATGAGGACTTTGTTTCTGCTGACATGGGGCTGCCGCCGCTGCTGCATAGATCGCTACCCGGGAACCCCTACCCTGTTGTTGTCCTGTTGGCTTCATTGGGCCAGGACCTTCAGCGTGCGCTAGTGCAGTTTGCAGCTGAGTGTGAAGCGGCTGGGATGAGAATCAGTTCCTCCAAATCTGAGGCCATGGCTCTTAACCAGAAGAAGGCGGCTTGCTCTCTCCAGGTTGGAGGAGAGTTCCTGCCCCAAGTGGGGGAGTTCAAGTATCTTGGTGTCTTGTTCACGAGTGAAGGAAGGAAGGAGCGTGAGATTGACTGATGGCTTGATGCAGCGGCTGCAGTAATGCGGTCGGTGTATCGGTCCATCGGGGTGAAGAGGGAGCTGAGAGGAAAAGCAATTTACGTTTCTACCCTCACCTATGGTCATGAGCTCTGGGTTTTCTGGGTCTTCACCCCTGGGGAGGTGTTCAGAGCATGTCCCACCGGTAGGAGGCCCCAAGGAAGACCTGGGTCTGGGAACGCCTTGGGGTCCCACCGGAAGAGCTGGAGGAAGTGTCCGGGGAGAGGGAAGTCTGGAACTCGCTGCTCAGTTTGCTGCCCCCGCCTTAAGCACCGCCTCAGCCATAGCCCAGGTGCCAGATTGTTTGTTCATCCACCCATGACAACTCTCTAGCGTTTCTCTATAAGTCTTGTCGTGCACCAGTTACATACAGTGGTAGCGGTTCAAAGTGACTAGAGTTTTTACTACAGTACCGAGGCGTCGCCACGGTGCAGCAGGTGCGTCGCTGACTAAAGATTTTTAATCCTGCAGCCGGCTGAAAAAAATCAGGAAGCTAGTCTCGTTTTAACCACCAGGTGGCGCAGCGTTGATTAGAAGCCTCACTTCCCTTACAGCGTAACTGAGGTCCGACTGTTCATTTCTACCTGTAACACACATATATTACACCAGACCTATTTTACTATTAAGTATCTGTTGTGTGCTCAAATGTGGGGAGTACGAAGGGCAACAACTTGTTGATGGCTTTGCTGTTTTCTGTAAAGTTATAATTGTTCTGTGTGGTTTAAAACAGGCAGCGCCACAGCAGCAACACGTTCTTGTTTTCATTCTCCTCAGCTTTTTCGTGTCTTTAAATAGAAGGTGTCTCTTAAGAATATGTACACACCCACCGCTCTAACATCTAATACAATATATTGGCTTCACATAATTCCGTGATTATGGTTCGCGGTTTAATTAATATAATTTAAATGCGCATGGCCAAGTAAAGACGTAGAGCGCGGTCCATCTGCGACTACAGACGCTTATTTAGGTTTCAAACTTCCACAACTTATTAATGAAGGTTTTCCAATAGTCGTAGATTTTACGTAAATAACCGTAATAATCATAGAAATTTGTTTCACAGCAGTTGATCGTAATTTTGACAGGATGCCAGAAATCAGCAGATCTACAGCAATACATTACAGCAACATGTTTGTTCCTACGTGTTTACTCTTTGTCTGCAGAACTGCAGTTTGACTTGTTTTGACTGTGCGTGTCATTGTAACTGAGTGGCTGAGATCACTTGATTCGGCTGTGTATGTTTCAACATTTTCATTTCCCGTCCGTCCATCCAGCCACTTTCACCGGCGTTTTTGTTTCTCTTCCGATGAGCGGCAAACGGATTTTAATCAAAGCACCGCCTTACAAACCAATAAACCAGGCAAAAATATACATTTTTTTACAAAAAGACACAGAATTGGAGTTAATATGTTTTTATTGTTTAGAGACAAACGGAAAACACGTTCATCCATCCACCTTCACCGGCTTCTCCTTTCTCTTGCTATCGTCGGCTAACATTAGCAACCTAAGCTAACGTTATCCACAGTCCACAACAGGAGAAGCAGCAGCTTGTAACTTTACTCAAACTTCTCAGCGTAAGTTAAAACAATGAACGGTTAAATATATTACTTAATCTGTGCTCATTCCACTATTCTGTCCTGTTTTTTCTGGTTTCTTCTTGGTATCCTGAAGCTAGATTCCAACAGTTGCGCTCCAGCCGCTGCACCCTCTCAGTTTGACCGTTGCTGGGGCAGGTACAGAGGAAATCAGGGAGCACTAGTTTTAGTTTTTAAGCCCACGGAAAACCATCTGCCAGGGTGTCTTACCAGATGAATAAATGATAACTTCTCTGCATAGAATTTATGGAGCAATCTGAGTGTCACTCAGATTGAAAATTAGGGTAAAACCCTAATTTTCAAAAAGATTGGGAAGATGTGTGCATCATACATCGGTTTGCAAATCTCATCAACCTACATAAGATTAACATCATATGTTGTATTCCATTTATATTTAATAGAAAATATTAACACTTTTTGAATTTAATTTTGTGTAAAAAGTGTCTTTCACATTTATGCATTTAAGGGGAAACAAAGTGGCATTTCACATAGACTAAATATTCTTCAGACAACCTTGCATGTTACTTTTAAACAGTGCCTGGCTACAAAAGATTAAATTCCTTTTTCCAGTGTGTTGATGCCATTATGTACAGTGCCAACCTTATAATGTGCTATTGATAACATGTGAGAAAGCTGTATGAAAATGAGGCAGGGCTGCCTTTACCCCTACCCCAGCCCACTCATGGGCTATATAGTCTGATATTTTAGGATGGTTTGCAATTGCGAGTTAAACACACTCAGCTGTTTTATTTTTTGTTTCATTGTAAAACAGTGTGCAGTCATACAAACTTTCTTAACACTGGATCTGTGACCCATGCACCTCCTCTCCCCCTCCCCTTGCACTTCCATATATCCTCTTCTTTTTACAGATCTATTTTTCTCCTCTCCTTTTTCTCCACATGTGAGGAGTCCCCGCCCTTTATTAAGTCTACTGGGGTTTAAAGTGCTGAATCTTGTTTGAAGCCAATCTCAGTACATTTAAAAAAGCTCTGAGTGTGCATGGTAACCAGAATATCCATAGCCATTTTGGTAGAAGTGTTGGCTACTAAAAGCTCAAATTCATTTCCATTCCACCTTGTTGCCAGTTTTCTAGTTGCATATATTTGAGAGGGTGTTATTATTCTCCAGTAAATTTATTGCTTATGGCTCTTATAACTCAAGACATAAAAATTGTTTCATTAAAAAATTATATTTCAGCACTGCGCATATACGTTGCGCTAATAAAACTGAGCGGAGGATTTTGGCACTGTGGCCAAAGTGCATCCAGCAGCGCGCGGGCACGCCACACTAGTAAAACCCTCAGTCTCCCTTCACACTTGTCTGACCGCAACCGGCTGACCAGGTAGCAAGGAAACAAGAGGGAGACCCCAAGTGCACGACCCAAAACACAGGATTAACAGTTTTCAGCTCCAACACAAAATGCAAGAACTAAAAATCCCTGCAATGCGGGAAAACACTATCACTTATATAAACCTAAAACGCTTCGTAACTCTACGGGCAAAAAAACCTAAACATGAACACAAGACACTCACAAACCTTGACAGGAAAACAAGACATCCAAAAACCCAAAAACTCCACTGCATGAAAACTCTCCTTAACCGTAACATTGGCATAGCATCCGGCTACTACCACGAGTACACACCAACAATGTATTACAACAAAGCCATGCCTTAAATACTCCTAAAGGCAGGTGGGTATCATTAACTCATTACAAACAGGAAATGAAACCCCCACACCAAAACCCACATCAAAACACAGGAGCGCCTCTAGCGGCACGGCGGCTGAATATTACAACGATCCTAAGAATAAGAATAAGAAAACCTTTAATAGTCCAACAATAGGGATATTTCGTCTCACAACAGCACAGTATGATACAGAAGAAGACATTTTTTTAGAATTGTCAGGAACACACGGAGGAGGACCCAAATGCACAGTGCGGACGAGGATTAGAGCAACAGCGTTTATTGTGTCGGCGTAGTTAAGCAGTCCAGGTCATGGTGTGTCTCAGTTCTTCACGTACAAAGGGAGCAGGCAAGATCAGATCCGGTAAACGGGCAGAGGTTCGGTTCACAGATAAACTTGGCAGAGGTACAGGCAAGGGCTAGGCAAAACTCAATGGTCAGACAGTCGTATTGCCCATAAGGCATTGCACATTTCTCCATTCATTTCAAAAAAGTTGGAAAAAGCTTAATAACTTGAAAAATATGAAACATATGAATGAGAAAAATAACAGCCCGCTTCATGTTGAAAAACCTGCACGTTTTGATATTTGAATTGTTTCTGTAGCTTAAAGTATGCGGGACTAGTTAGATGCAGACAGAAGAACTATAACTAGAAAAAGCATTTTCACAAGAAAATGCACAGTGAATGCTAGCATGCTAAATGTATTGCTAAAGAAGTGCTGAAAGTAGCTAAAACATAATAGAAAATAGAGTTGTTAAACAGAGCGGAATATTTGCAGAAGAAGCTGAAGTAGTTGAGGATTAAGGTTTGAAGATTTGCTGAAATTGAAAAGGTTTGCCTAATTTTATAAAACCTAGCTCATTGTTTTGAGACAGCTAAATAGTTTTAAATCCAAAATCTAAAAGAATTGCCAAAAGTTGTGGAAACAGCTGACAATAGCTGCAGAGGAAGTTTAATTTGAAGTATAGAAATATTTGAGCATCGGAGGAAGCCTGCACAGATAATTGCTAAACAGTGAAATTGTCTAAAATTATTACTGTTATTTTTCATTAATAATCAGTGAAGGGCAGAAAAAGTGCTTAGATTTAGATAAAGATTTAGAATACTGTTTTTATTTTGAAGTGATATGGAGAAAAAGCATGTGGCTAATTACTAAACACATCATTAATTGGTCATAATTAACCAGTGAGAAGCAAAAATAGTGCTATTAAAGCTAAAGATATGGATTAGTGCTTTTATTTTGAAATGATTTGGAGAAAGTGTGTGCTGACTTGCTAAACTATGAAATAGTCTTATTACCTAGTCTCAGTTAACCTTTCAAGGTGAAAATGGTTCTATGAAAGCTAAATATTTGGACTGGTGCTTTGTTTTATGGATTTAAGGATTCTGAGGAGGTGTGCGTAAAATACTTAAAATTAGTTAAAATAGTCCTATTAACTAAGCACAATTAACCATTAAACAGAAAAAAATAGTGCTATTGATGTCAGGTTTTCGTTCTCAGTTTTATTTTGGAAGGACTTTTCCGTTTTACCTTGTCAGGTTTTGGTTCCAGTTTCCGGTTTTATTTTGTAAGCACTTCTGTTTTTGGTCACACCACAGCAGTTCCCGCTTTACTCCCGGTCCTCATTACACACACCTGTTTTAGATCAGTAATCAACCTCTTGTATTTAACCACCACCTGTTACCTCAGTTATCCGCCAGATCGTTTGTACGCATGTCGTCACCTTCCAGCATTCAGTTGTCAGCTTACCCCGTCTTTGACCCTGTTCCGTGTTCCCGATTTCTGATTCTCGTCTGATCCTGACTGGTACCATATGCTGTAGATTCTGTTATCGAACCTTGCCTGTTTACTGGAAGTGATTAAGCCTGCTCCCTCTGTGCCTCAATCTTCGTGCTTACAAGTGTATGACCTGGACTGTCCGAGACTACGATTCCTGCATTAAATTTTTGATTATTCCATCTGTCTGCTGCGTCTGCCCTGAGCATTTGGGTCCTCTCTCTGCCGTTCCATGACAATTAAGGCTAAATATATAGATTGGTGCATTTATTATGACTCGGACAACATGTATATGCTTAACAAACAAAAAGCTGAAAGTTGCAATAGTTTAAAAGTAGTGCTTTTATTTAGAAAGGATGTGCAGGAAGTGTGTGTGCCTAATTAATAAAATGTAACAGTGTCGTGAACTAGTCATAACAAACCAGTTGAAAGCAGAAATATTGCTATATTATATGTAATTAACTATTTGTAATTAATTAGTTGAAACATTACTGCAGTAAATGTGCCATTTACTGCTTTTGACTGGTTACTAAACTGTTAAATACGCATATAATAAAGTCATAATAAACAAGTTGAAAGCAGAAAGACTGCTATATAAAGCTGAAGATCTGATTTTGTGCTTTTATTTTGAAAAGTGTGTGTGGTTAATTGCTAAAGTGTAAAAGAGTGTGAATGACTAGTCACAGATGACCCTTTTATAATACAGCTGAAAGCTGCTGATATATTAAATATGTAACTCAATTTATGTGAAGGAAATCAATGTAGTTATATTAAGAACTGGATACATAAACATGCCTCGAATAAATATTAAAACCAGATCTCCTACTCCCAAGTCAAGGACTTACACCATTGAGCCACAGGATTTGAGTGGTGGATGAAGACAAAGCTAAAGCAGTTGAAAGATTTTCTACGAAAGCTAATTATTCTGACTCATGAGTTATTTCTGAAAGGATTTTGGGGATGTGTGTGCTTAACTGGTAAAGTTAAAACATTGTCAGTAACTATTCAGTCAAAAGCAGAAAACATGCTAACAAGCAATTGAATAGCTTTTATTGTGAAAAGATTTTGAGGGAGGGAGTGTGGCATTTTATTATACTATAAAATGTTCTAATTAACTATTTAACTATTGTAATTAATCAGTTGAAACATTACTGAAACTACCTAATGAGTTAAATTTATAGCTGATCAGATCTGCAAAGAAAAAGTTGCAGAGCTGAATGTGCACAAACAAACAAATGCAGTTTGATTTCATTACAAATTATAAAGTATTTCACACATGACTACAGTCCTGTAAATCCTCCCTCTGAATTTTGTTGAATGACTTGTTCTAGTCAGCTTTTGAAGCAGGAATTGCTGCATCAGAGTCACGCTCTTTTGCCACACTGAGCCACACTAGCTGCTTAAATCATTGCTCAGAGGATACATACTACTCAAAAAAACGAAACCTTCTAAAATTTCTTCATCTATGATATACATTACTAATTTAGTGATAAATTTAGCATATAAATCTCTACTTTCATCTTCGGGGTTACAGGAATCCTGGGAGGAGATGAACATGGAAGCAACATTTAGTGTTGCTTCCATTTTCAGTTAATGTCTACACTTGATAATTTTCTGTGTCTAAGACTGCATCTCAGCCTCTTGTCTCAATCAAGCAGAAGAGTTAGAGGGAGGTGTGTACCTAGTCACTATGGACTAAGGTGTTTTAGTTTAATCGTCAATTTGCCCTGAAATTAAATACATTTATCAATGAAGTATGTTAGGTGGCTTCTGTTTAGATGGTACCCCTATTTTGCAAAATATATCCAACTATACAAATCATTTTGGTACTCCAACGTCTTTTGGAAGTGTGCAATTTTTTCCTGCTTTCCTACTTACTGCATTTGATTGCAGCAGGCCACTGGGAGCTTCCTTCCGGTGGTTGACTTTATTCTTTTTACTACTGCAGAAATTGTAAGGTAGTGCTTAAGAACAGCAACCACGCTCATCTCAAACACGGTTTACAAAAAAGCTGTGAATTAGGCTTTGAAGGTCAAAACAAACTTGTTCCCCTTGCGCTCTACCTCTCAGACACCTCACTTTTGCCTGGTCTAGAGCCAGCGGTGTTTCCTCTCCTCTCACTCCAAAATACATCTGAAGAGTCATTCAATTAAATATCTCTCAGCTCCAGCTGCCCAAGAAGTGAAAGGTCAACCAAGTCCAGGAGGCTAAAAGAAAAGTATTCCTCTTCACTGCCCCTCCCAACAAGACAACGAAGCCTCCCTGAAGCAGGCGCTTTTGCTGTTAATGATACCCACTGGTCAATCTCTAACTACCAGTGACAGTTATCCCCAAAAGCAATACTGCGCACCAGAACCAATCAATCAGGTGGAAAAAAAACACATATAATGATAACCCACAGACATAATACCAAGCCTTTGCACTGTCCCAAATGGCTAACCTTCAGGAAGATAGTGGCGAGAGAGAGCTGACCAGACATCAAAAGCAAGGTGGGTGCTGCAGTGCACTGTCTTCCTTGCTTGCGATTCACTGAGTTGGGTTAACAATCTCAAATGAACTCAGGGCATCCCAAAGGAAAAGCTTAACAATATACTGTACACACTCAATATCCATCAACACAAACACCACCTAATTGAGTTAAATTGGGCCTCAAAGCTTACTGAACTGAAAAAAAACTTGAAACTGAAGTGTGTGAAATGTGTTTGTGTATGGAGCTAGACACAGTAATCTAAAAGAAACCAAGAAGAAATACCAATGTTTTTGCTGTCAAATATTTGCTAATCTGCTCAGCAGTTACACAAAATTACAATGGCGAAGATGGTCTATTACTGAGTCTAAAATAGGCTCCATGTTTAGAATTCTTGCTAGTTATAAAATAAACTGTACATTATACATTAAGCTTTCAATTATGAAGAATAAAATTGCTCTTAAGAAGAGGAAATGTTTTTCATCCAATATAGGATAGCCATATTATCAAGCTTGTGTTGTGGTACAAAATGAGTAAATATATAAATTGCATACTATAACTACAAAATATATGATATACTATAATATATGTTGGACTAAGAAGTTGTGCTCCTGTTGGGGCAGGTACAGAGGAAACCAGGACAGCACTAGTTGTAGTTTTTGAGCCCACAGCAAACCATCTGCTGAGGCGTCTTACAGGAGGAAAAAAAGATAACTTCTCTGCATTGAAATTATGCAGTGTCCCTTTATTCTTAAATTTTACCTGAGGTCGTTTTGGTCAACCCCCATTGAAAATCTGTGAAGTTTTCCTTTATGGAAAGTTAAAGCGCTTGTGTCAATCGAGTGAATCATTTAAATGCTTGGTTAACTTCCTTTAATGTGCACACACATTCATATCAAACTCTAACGAAAATCATTATGGATGAGAGCCAGGAGCAAATGCAGCTTCATTTAGCGTATATTCCCCAAAGGCCACCCTCTTTCTTTTTGTTTCTTCTTTTCTAAGAAGGCTGTCAAAGGAAGCGGACCTCTGTGACTATAAGTTTTTAAGATTTTAAGGCACATACTATAACACTCAATAAGGTAATTGTCATGATGAAAGTGAAATGGTGATTGAGGAACTGAGGGAGAATAAGTGTGTGTGCCTAAAGGACAGAAGTGGTACAAGGATTAATGTTACAAGGAGTGTAGCAGTGTCAACCACTGAGTTAACATTAATTTAATGAACACCTGGAAGTTGTTCAGGAAAGTGATAGGACGTGATCATTACCGTATACTAGAAGTATTAAAGAAATTATGAAATACAAAAATTGTCTTTTATGAGCATGAAATAGGATTCATAATATTTAGGCAAAGTATGACATACATGTCAGGCGGTGCAAGGCTATGGACCCACATGCACGGCTCAAATTCAGGAATCAGGTAAAGAGACTTTAATCGTCGCAGAGGCAGATCAAACAGGCGGAGGTCAGGAGCACAGTAAACAGAAACTAGAAAAAGTAATCTCTGAGAAATTATGTAGAAGACCTGATCTGCTGCCGCAGCGATGCCAAACGCTGATCAAGCTGCTTACATCAAAACACTGACTATGACAAAACAATGAAAACGACAAATTGTTGACAATGATTAAAATGATGACAGCGAATAAAACAATGACAACAATTAAAAAGTTGACCAAGGTAAAAAGACAACAGATTGAAAAAGTGACAATAATAGCCTTTTAATTTGAAAGTATTTGAAGGAAGTACTTGTGATTAATTAATTATCTGTAAAATGGTGTAATAACTAGTCATAATTAACTTGTCATTTAAGATAATAAATTAAATTGGTGCTTTTATTTTGAAAGAACTTTGTGGGCATGTGAGTGATTACTAAAATATAAAATGCTTAAAGCTCCCTGATCATACAGCTTTTCACTCTAAAGAATATTGGACTTCAATGTCTCAGTAAGGTCTCTGTAAATTTTCATTCCAAAAAACCCTTTAGATCATCCACACTGCCCCTGTCAATGTGTGGTTTTCACTCCCCATCAGTAAACCCTGTTTTCTGGGCGTGTTGCAAGCGAAGCTGCTCGCTACACCTTTGTGCGGAAGCGCATACCTTTTTTGTTTTTTGTTTTTTTTTAATTGTCTCCATGGATACGAGCCACCGCACGGTAAGGATACAATAGGTGGCAGTAGTGCGACATTGAGAATGCAATCCAACGCAATCCTCCACAGAAGAAGAAGACCCACTACAGGACTGCACGACAATAGCCAGCTGATTCGGTAGCGTAGTAGAACCATACATCTATGATCCCGAATCTGACCCTGAAGCTGAAGAGGAGGCTGTTGAAGTCACCACATTTCGGCTGATGCAAGATGCATGTCATTGGTAATTTCGCATTTACTTCAATTTATTAGATTTATGTTATTTGCAAAGCGACTAGCGGTTGGTAATGCTTATGCTAAATGTCTTGAATATTTACATGACTTACCTGGAAAACTCTCGCCAATAGAAAACACTACTTTAGCTTACATTATACAAACAAATAAAAGTTTGAGAGCATAGCTGAAATAATATTAATACATTTTACATTTACACATTTCACTGTTTTTGTCTTACTTGTGCTGCTGCTCTGACATAATTTTATTTAAAAAATGTGCATTAATATTCAGAGCAATCACTGCATGACCTAACTGGGAACAAAAAGCATTGGTTCAAATTATATATTGACCTGACATATTTTTACTGCTTTTAATTGTGTTTTTTGATCATTCTTGATAAATCTGACAGTAATATGTCTCTGTATCTGAAGTTGTTACAGGTATCTAGTCTACAGAGGCTAGTGAGCTGGTGCTGGGGATTCCTGGGTTGAAGAATCTGAGTTGCCATCTCTTCATGCTTAGGTTGTAGATGAAGGCAGTTTCCTGATGGATAAACCACTAAATGATGATCACTGTATGATGAATGTAGACCACCTGTGGAATAACTCCTTTACCATTTGAGTAGAAAAGTTGTTTTTTGTGAGTGCAATACTCCGTTAAGATTTTTATTTATTTATATATAATTTATATGCTTTTTATTTATGGACTGTTCATCTTTATTAGATTAGCTTACCTTATTATTATAACAGAAAAACATGTGATTTCAATACTATGATTTCCTGAATAAAAGTGTTTTCCCCTCAGAAAAACAGAGTTCAGTGAAATATGTAATAGTTAAAGCAAACTTTATTGTCAACCAAAAAAATGCACCACTACTCCAAAGCTATAACAAAGTGTTATCTTCACACTTCAATGTGCTATGTATAGGTTACTGAGTTAATTAAGAAGTCTGGGGGTTTGAGGACAGAAGCTTTTGCAGGGCCTTGCAGATGAAATACTTGATGGAAGTAGGGTAAACAGACCATGTCCTGGTAGGGGGTACACTTGCTTATGTTGGAGATTTGTTTCTGCAGCAGGACGGGTATAGTTGTAGACCGATGACCAGGGAGATGTGGTGAACCTTGTTCTCATCACTATTTGGAAGACAGAGCAGAAGCAGTCCTCTACCAGATGGAAGCTGTGGCTGTCCTCACCATCACCTCATCAAAACAAAAAGGTACTGCAATCAGAATTGTAGATTAGTGAAATGTTCATTATTATGTAGGTCACACACAGGTGTGTGATTGCGCCAACTCAGAGTAGCACATTTAAAAAGGGACACAGGCTCGGTTGACTCGCTGTAGCCATTAGCAAAACTAGCTTTTAGCTTGTCAGACATGTGGGTTACTACATTTAAACAGACCCAACTACATACATATTTAGATATCACAAGTATCAAGCACAAACTTACTACAGCAAGCTAGATCCACCACTCCCTGCCTATCGCCGCTCGAAGGGCGATAACGATCAGCTGTTCCCCTCTGGTATATGCGATTACAGAATAAGGACAAAAGCAAGACCCACCGCTCCCTGCCTGTAGCGGCTCAATGCCGATGGCCATTAGCTTGTCTTACGTGTGGGTTACTATATTTTAAACAGACCAATCAACATATTAAGTATCAAGCACATACTACAGCGAGCTAGACCCACCGCTCCCTGCCTGTAGCCACTGGAAGGGCGATAATGATCAGCTGTTCCCCACAGGTGTATGCGATTACAGAAAAAGGATGAAAGCTAGATCCATCGCTCCCTGCCTGTAGCCACTCGAAGGCCGATAGCCATTAGCTTGTCTCACATGTGGGTTACTACATTTTACACAGACCAACCAACATATTAAGTATAGAGCATGTACTTAATACAGCGAGCTAGACCCACCGCTCCCTGCCTGTAGCCGCTCGAAGGCTGAGAGCTATCAGCTGTTCCCCCCTGGTGTAGGTGATTGCAGAAAAAGGCCAAAAGCTAGAACCACCGCTCCCTGCCTGTAGCCGCTCGAATGCCGGTAGCCATTAGCTTTTCTCCACACAGGTGTGTGCCTGCAGGAGCCCACATAAGCACATTTGAAGGGAACAAAGGCTCGGTCGACTGGCTGTAGCCGTTAGCATAGCTAGCTACTAACTTGCCTCACACATGGGTTACTACATTTTAAACAGACAAACTAACATTTTAAAACATTATAAGTATTAAGCATGTAGTTACTTCAATGAATGGATGTCGGACTGTAGGAATAAATTCTTTTTTTCCAACAGGAGCCGTAAAACAAATCCAGCATTGTACGCACCCTCGTTTGAAATGCATATACGTATAAATGCTGAGGCAGTGTTTCTGGCACCGGTCCGTTTAAAATAAAAGTGACCCACAAAGTCCTCACTTGTTGATCCCTCGGTAAAGTGAAGAGACTTTGGTGTTGGTTAAAACACCGAAGAACCGAACTATTTCTATGGGAGGACTTGGGCGCTGCCATGCTCGTCTGTTCACGGTGAGTGAGAGGGGGGAAATGGCGGAAGTCCAGTTTTGGTTCGGTATCATTTTGGGGGTGGTGGTTCAGGATTTGCAGGGAGGACTTCCTACATCTGTGACGACAACGGGGACCCAGCTTCAGAGTAGGACGAGGTTTGTCTCCATTGGATGAGAAAATTCACATTTTCAAAATGTGAAAAAAGGAGGAAATGCATTTCTACCGTGCTCAGTGTGTGTATATGTGACCCATAGAGTCAAAGGAACGCTCCAACATGTCTTAAAAGTGGATTTTGCATGATATGACCCCTTTAAATAGTCATAATTTATGATTCAAAATTAAGATTACATTAGGCCCTTTCAATATAAAAGCACGAAAGGAAGTGTGTGTGGTTATATGCTGACCTGTAAAATAGTCGATTTGTAAAATAACGATTTGTAATTATTTAGTTAAGCTAATAAATTGCATTGGTGCTTTTATTTTGAAAGGATTTAGGGGAAGCATATGTGGGCAATTTTTAATCAATTGTTAAATAGACATTATTAATAAAGAAATATTGCTATTAAAGCTACTCAACTGAGTGTCCTTACTCAATGAGCCGTTCTTTTGCCACGTGACCCTCAAGCTGCACAGCCCTTGTAGCAAGCAGGGGGTGCTCCAGTTCGTTCCTGATTCGTTCCTATGGATCCTTACGGAACATTCTTTTGTTACGTGACAGCTGTGGCTCAGCTACGGTGCTGTGTGGACTGATAAACAAGGAAATGAACGATGTCTGACATTTTTTTTATGTGTCACCAGACAGCCGACACATTATTTCTTCATGGTATCATAATTAATTAGTGGTCTTTGATTCTTGTAGATGTGTGTTGTTTTATTATGTATATAATGTAAAGTGTGTTGTACAGTAAATCAATACATTATATTAACATGTTGATTTTGTGGTCCTGTATACTCTGCCACAATCATAAAATATAATATTATATAATGTCGCATTTTGGACAAGATAAATGCACCAGATAAATATTTTAGTATATTTTTTTTAAAGTTTAGTATTTCAATTTATTGTTACTTTTTGCTTTCAAAGTCTCATTAATTGTCAAAAAAAGTTTGACTTTCACTTTTTCACTACCAGCTGTCAGGTTCATCTTTCTTGTTCATCGTTCACAGCTCAGGCTCTGTGGCGAGCACCAAGTACTACAGTTCTTTTACATTCATATGGATCGTTTGTTCGCTGTGTGGCAGCTGAGCCGCTCCAATTCGTTCCTGATTTGTTCGTACAGATCTTTACAAATCGCTGGTTCTTTCGTTCTTTTATCATATGACAGCTAGCAAGCAAGTGTAGCGCTGTTAAACAACAATAGCAGGGAAGATGCATAAGTCATAAGTCGTTAATGTGGTGCGTATTTAGTTTTCACATGGTTTCAATTGCTTGTGGCATTTTGTCTTCAGTATGTAGTAGTAGAGAGAGAACCGCGACCATTATTACCATGCCCACAGCACCACCTGCTGTAAATGAACAAAATGAATAATGACTCTAAATGATTTGTTCACTTTACTGGTTGAGAGTTAGTTAGAGATCCAAGTCATTTAAAAAAATCGAAATTTCCATCTCTACAATTCAACTCAGTTCGATTCAGAAATGAAAATTGTAGCTTTGGTGACAAGTTGAAGATAGAAGTTCTCTCTTGAAAAAATGTGCCCTCGCACTCTAGCTGTGACATCACGCACTCTAGCTCACATTTAGTGAGATGGCGCTGCGTGTGCAGCAGCAAGTTTCAGATGGTGTAACCTTGATCACATTACGGTTGTGGCAGTCAGCATTCGGTCGTACTACCTTCCACGGAGTTCTCCCAGGTGGTGGTAGTCACCGCTTATATCCATTCATCGGCCGACGCCACTGAGGACGTGCACAGCACCGTGTCCTGGCTGCAGACAGAGCACTCAAACGCCCTGATTCTCATCTCTGGGGACTTTAACGATGCCTGGTCCCCCTCTCTTCGAGCCTGTCCAACTACACCTAAGAGACACAAAAAAACTCTGGACCTCCTACATGCCAACACCAAAAATGCATATACCTCAGCCCCCATCCCCCCTTAAGGATGCTCTGATCACAACCTGGTTCATCTTTTCCCTGCCTACACTCCAGTGGTGAAACAGCAGACACCACAGGTTAAAGCAGTCAAGATCTGGACAGAGGAGGCAACAGAGCAAGTAAAGGACTGTTTCTGTTTTAACACCACAGACTGGGACGTTGTCTGCAGTCCACATGGGGAGGACATTGACATTATCACACATTACATTACGGACTATATAGATTTCTGGAAAACACTGTGCCAACAAAGACAATGAGGTGCTTTTCCAACAATAAGCCCTGGGTCACTCCTAAGCTAAAAGATCTTCTAAATGAGAAGAAAAGGGCTTTCCTATTAGGGAGGAACAAGGAGAAACTGCGCAGAGTGCAGAGGGACATAAAATATAAAATCAGGAGGTGAAAGGACACCTACAGGAAGAAGCTGGAGCATTGCCTGGAGCAGGACAACGTCTGTGATGTGTGGAGAGGACTGACACGCTGCTCGCTACCACCAGCAGGCTGCAGACACAGCACCCACAGACCCTCTTTCTCATCTCTGGTGACTACAACCACGCACCTCCTTCAGCTGTCCTACTAACATACACACAGTATGTTACCTGCCACACCAGAGATGACAGAAGACTGGACTTGTTTTATGCTAACAGTAAACAAGCTCATTCCTTATCCCCCCTCCCTCCCCTGGGGAGAGCTGATCACAACATAATTTTTTCTGAAGCCTATGTATAAACCTATTGTGGACAGGCTGCCTGTGGTGCCACAGGGTGTGAAGATGTGGTGTCCTGAGTGTGAGTCTGCCCCAAGAGACTGCTTCAATACCACTGTGTGGACTTGGCTCTGTGATCCACACCAACGCAATCACAGAATGCATCACGGACTATATTAAATTCTGTTTTGAAACCACCGTACCCTCCCGGAAGGTGCAGTGTTTTACTAACAACACGCCGTGAATTACCCCTGATATTAAGGCTCAGCTGAAGGAGAAGAAGAGGGCCTTCCGATCAGGCAACAAGGAGGAGCTGAGGACTGAACAGAAGGAGCTGAGGGGGAAGATCAGAGAGGGGAAAACCAGCTACAGGAGGAAGATGGAGGCGCAGCTACAACAGCAGTGGGGTGTGGCGGAGCCTAAAGACCACCTCAGGCTTCAAAGAATCCCACACTCAAACAGAGGGGAACCAACAGTGGGCCAACGACCTAAATCTGCACTTTAGGTTTGATCAGTCACACCCTTCTTCCCCTACACTTCACCCGACCACCTCACAGCTCCATGAACGCTGAGCCACTTCAACAAAACCTGTGTTTTCTGTCACAGGCTGTGCTGTGGTCTTCCAAACTGCCTCTCATGGAGACATGAAAATGCACAGTACCAACATTTCTTACTGTACTATACAATATTACTGTTATATAAGACAGGCGCAGTTGCCTGCTTCGGGCCAGAGGCGGTACAATGAGGAAGGTGTCAGACTGTTAGGGATAGCTCATCAACACACAAGTTTTTTTTTTCTTTTGGGAGATTTATTGATAAAATGCTAATTGAAAAAACATTGTACACACATCTTTGTAAATAACAATAAAAGGTAAGTTTTGTTTTAGGTAAAATGCAAAATAAGGAAAAATGCAAATAAAAACCATTGTACACATCTTTGTAAAAAACAGTGAAAAGTGAGTTTTATTTTAGGAGCCAAGGTCCAGGCACTGCCGTCAGGAAGTCTGCCCATCGCTCCTGTTTCCCGCTGCATCCTTTCTAAGACCTTTGGATTTTATTTCATCATTTTATTTCAAAGAGGCTTGAGCCCCAAACCGAGTGTGTTACTCGTTTGCACACATAAAATGGTAAAATCATGTCTCCTGTGACCCACAATTTGTTGTGAACAAGTTGTGAAGCGTTCATTTGATCGATATGTATTATATTTATTATATCTGTTATATGAATTATATACATTTATAAACATCAACAAAAAAATGTTGTTTTTGCATTTTTATCAATACAAGTGAAACACGGGTCTTATTATTTGGCACATGCAGAAGGGAGTTAACAGAAGGGCCCATAGCACCAAGTGCGTCCTGCAATGTTGCACATCCTCTGACTCAACTGTGGCCCATTCCACCGCTTGAGAGAAGTAAAAAAAATCCTAGGTCTGTCAAAAGGCAACACAGAATCTTGTGTGTTTCTGTGTGTCTCTGTGACAGAATAGAGGGCCTGTCTGCTTGTATTCAATGCATGTAAATTAATGTGCTCAGCCACAGAGTGGGGGAAGCTGCTTCTCTCAACAATGGAACGGGCCACAGTTGAGGTTTCATGTCTCCATGAAAGGGGGTTTGGATCCGTCAGAGGATGGGTAACACTGCAGGACACACTTGGTGCTATGGTGGGCTTGAACCTGGTTAGCCTGGTAGCTCAGTTGGTAGCCACTTGAGTATTGACTTTATCTTTAAATTTATTGTATGTTTCACTGTGGACCGCAGTGACATAAAAGCAAAAATGAAGTCCCTCGGACTGCAAACCTTTGCTTTCTAACACCTTCCTTGTTGCACCGCCTCTGGCCGAAGCAGGCAACTGCGCCTGTCTGATCTTATACAACAGTAAAATTGTATAGTACAGTAAGAAATTTTGGTTCTGTGCGTTTTCATGTCTCCATGAGAGGCATTTTGCATGGTGGAAAACACAGGTTTTGTTGAAGTGGCTCAGCATGAACACCCCCTCGCCGTGGGGGGAACGGAACCATTTATTGAATAATAGAAGCCATTCATGGCTCATGTAGGATGTTAGCTAAAGTGCGTCGGTCTCTTGACCTACCCTTGGGTAGTCCTTCGGGGAAAAAAATGCTGGGACCCCAAGTGGTAGGTCCTGTGCAGATGAACTGTGTTGTGTTATGGAGCATGTCTTCAACCAGAGCCACAAGCTGAGGGTGGTACCACGGCTCTGGAAGACTTCCTGTGTGGTACCAGTGCCCAAGACAACGCACCCTAAAGACCTCAACAGCTTCAGGCCGGTGGCTCTGACATCACACCTGATGAAGACACTGGAGAGACTGGTTCTACATCAACTGCGCCGCATGGTGAGCTCAGCAATGGATCCGCTGCAGTTTGCCTACCAGCCTGGCATCGGAGTAGAGGACGCCATCATCTTCCTGCTCCATCATTTCCTGGTCCACCTTGGGAACCCCAGCAGCACTATGAGGATTCTGTTCTTCGACTTCTCCAGTGCCTTTAATACCATACAGCCGGCTATCTTAAGGGACAAATTGGAGTCAACTGGTGTGGACAGAGTGGATACTGGACTACCTCTAAAATCGTTCCCAGTTTGTGAGGGGCCCAGGACTGTGTGTCAGAGACTCTGACCTGCTGTGTGGGAGCCCCCAGGGGACTGTCCTGGCCCCCTTCTTCTTCACACTCTACACTGAAGACTTCAGACACAACTCATTTGGCTGTTTTCTGCAGAAGTTCTTAGACGACTCTGCAATTGTTGAACTTTCCACTGACGATGATGACGCAGAGTACAGAGAACTGACACAGAACTTTGTGGACTGGTGTCAGCTGAACCACCATTTAATCAATGCAGAGAAGACCAAGGAAATGGTGGTGGACTTCCGCAGATGTCAGTCTACACCCCCTCCTCCAGTGAACATTCAGGGAATGAACATCCAGAAAGTAGACTGTTATAAGTACCTGGGTGTTCACCTTAACAATAAACTAGATTGCACTAACAACACAGACGCACTATACAAGAAGGGTCAGAGCAGACTTTACCCACTAAGAAGACTGAGGTCGTTTGAAGTAAGGGGAAACTCTGGGGGACTTTTAATGACTCTGTGTTGTCATCAGCCACCCTGTACGGTGTGGTCTGCTGGAACAGCAGCATCACAGGGAGGGAGAGGAAGAATCTGGATAAGCTCATTAAGAAGTCCATCTCTGTCCTGGGCTACACTCTGGAGTCAGTGAGAGAGGTGGGAGACAGAAGGGTTCTGGCAAAATTCAAATCTATGCTGGACCACGAGTCCCACCCACTGCAGGACACACTGTCTGCCCTGGAGAGCAGAGTCAGTGACAGACTGATCCACCCTTGCTGTGGGAAGGAGAGATTCCGCAGGTCTTTCCTTTCTGCTTCTGTCAGACTTTATAACGAACAATTATAACATGGTGCACATTTCTAGCACACTGCCACACACACGCTGTCAGCAAGCGGCATATAAAGGACCCAAATGCACAGCGCCAGGACACGATGCGGATGATGAAAAAATGTGGGTTTATTCCAAAAGCGAAGTCACAAGGCAGTCCGGGTCATACACAGGTTAACAAACGGCTCAGATCTCAGGGACAGAATTGACAGGCGTAGACAGCTCCAAAAACAGGCAGAGATCGGCAACAGACGAGAACAGTGGTCAGAGGTACGAAACTGGGTCAACAACGGAATAAGCCGAGCTAGAGAATGCTGGAACATGAGGTAATAGAATCAACGATCTGGCGAGGTACTGGTGTGAGAAGGGGTGCTTAAATGCAAGGTGAGTGATTACTGATGAAGTGCAGGTGTGTACAATGACCGGGTGAAGCAGGAACAGCTGTGACGTGACGTAAACCGGAAGTGAAGCTAGAACAAAAACAGAAACCGGGAGACTACCAAAATAAAACAGGAAATGGAAACCCAAAACATGAATATATGGCTGATGAACAGAGTCCTTACAAAATAAAACCGAAAACAGAACCAGAACCTGACAGTACCCCTCCCCCTAGGGCGTCTTCCACGGCGCCCACGGAAGCCCCCCTCCCCAAACCAGGGCGGGCGGAGGGTGGTCTCAGGAGGAGGGACCGAATCCCTCTCCCGCAAGGCAAACAAGCAGGGTGGGCAGAGGGAGGACCGGAGGAGGGTCAAATCGAAAGTCCACAAAACCGAAACAGAAAGTCCATGACCCGGAAAACAGAGTCCAGGGATTCCCTCACGAGGGTGGTGGCAGGAGAATACGCCTTGAAGGCTGGCGGGGTCCGGGAGGGCAGAGCCGAGTCCAGCCCCCTCCCGACGGAGATGCTCTGGGGATCCCAGGGTCGCGGCGGACAACGACGGCAGAGGCCACGCCATCGTCGCGGCAGGAGGGGATGTTCCCCAGGCGAGCGGCCATGACGATGGCGGAGCCGAGGCGGACGGCGCCGCAGGAGGCAGCGCCACCCAAACGACAGGAGGCGCTGAGGGCGAGGCCACTAGTCCGGCCGCCGAGGCGAGACTCCCCATGGGACCAGAGACGAGGACGGACGTGGAGACGGGACCAGAGACGAAGACGGACGTGGAGCCGGGACGAGAGACGAAGACAGACGTGGAGCCGATGCAGGTGCGGCCGGAGCCGAGCCGCCAGGAACCGATGCAAGTGCGGCCGGAGCCGAGCCGCCAGGAACCGATGCAGATGCGGCCGGAGCCGAGCCGCCAGGAACCGATGCAGGTGCGGTCAGAGCCGAGCCACCAGGAACCGATGCAGGAACTGCGGCAGGTGCGACCTCCTCCTGGAGGTCGGCCGGAGCCGCGACAGGTGCGATCTCCTCCTGGAGGTCGGCCGGAGCCGCGACAGGTGCGACCTCCTCCTGGAGGACGGTGGGAACCGCGACAGGTGCGACCTCCTCCTGGAGGTCGGCGGGAACCGCGACTGGTGCGACCTCCTCCTGGAGGTCGGCGGGAACTGCTACTGGCGCGACCTCCTCCTGGAGGTCGGCGGGAACTGCGACTGGCGCGACCTCCTCCTGGAGGTCGGGGGGGACCGCGGCAACAACACCAGCTGGCGCGACCTCCTCCTGGAGGTCGGCGGGGATCGCGGCAACAACACCAGCTGGCGCGACCTCATCCTGGAGGTCGGCGGGGACCGCGGCAACAACTCCAGCTGGCGCGACCTCCTCCTGGAGGTCGGCGGGGGCCGTGGCAGCACTTCCAGCTAGCGCGACCTCCTCCTGGAGGTCGGCGGGAACCGCGGCAGCACTTCCAGCTGGCGCGACCTCCTCCTGGAGGTCGGTGGGAACCGTGGCAGCTCTTCCAACTGGCGCGACCTCCTCCTGGAGGACGGTGGGAACCGCGACAGGTGCGACCTCCTCCTGGAGGACGGTGGGAACCGCGACAGGTGCGACCTCCTCCTGGAGGTCGGCGGGAACCGCGACTGGTGCAACCTCCTCCTGGAGGTCGGCGGGAACTGCTACTGGCGCGACCTCCTCCTGGAGGTCGGCGGGAACTGCGACTGGCGCGACCTCCTCCTGGAGGTCGGGGGGGACCGCGGCAGCAACACCAGCTGGCGCGACCTCCTCCTGGAGGTCGCGGGGATCGCGGCAACAACACCAGCTGGCGCGACCTCATCCTGGAGGTCGGCGGGGACCGCGGCAACAACTCCAGCTGGCGCGACCTCCTCCTGGAGGTCGGCGGGGGCCGTGGCAGCACTTCCAGCTAGCGCGACCTCCTCCTGGAGGTCGGCGGGAACCGCGGCAGCACTTCCAGCTGGCGCGACCTCCTCCTGGAGGTCGGTGGGAACCGTGGCAGCTCTTCCAACTGGCGCGACCTCCTCCTGGAGGTCGACGGGAACCGCGGCAGCACTTCCAGCTGGCGCGACCTCCTCCTGGAGGTCGGCGGGAACCGCGGCAGCACTTCCAGCTGGCGCGACCTCCTCCTGGAGGTCGGCGGGGACCGCGGCAGCAACTCCAGCTGGCGCGACCTCCTCCTGGAGGTCGGCGGGAACTGCCAATCCGAGACTGACAGGAAAGACCTCCATATGGCCGACAGGGACAGTAACGACCTCTACTTGGCCGACGGGGACAGGAACGACCTCTACTTGGACGACGGGGACAGGAACGACCGCTACTTGGCCGACGGGGACAGGAACGACCGCTACTTGGCCGACGGGGACAGGAACGACCGCTACTTGGCCGACGGGGCAGGAACGACCTCTACATGGCCGACAGGAACGTCATCTACGTGGCCGACAGGGACAGGAACGGCATTTACGTGGCCGACAGGGACAGGAACGGCATCTACGTGACCGACAGGGACAGGAACGGCATCTACAGTCGTAGCACTTCAAAGCGACCACCTTTTTTACCGCAGTACGTGCGCGTCGCCAACGCGCCACGGGTGCGTCCCCGACTAAGGATTTTTAATCCTGCAGCAAGCTGAAAAAAATCAGGGTGCTAGTCTCGTGTTAACCACCAGGTGGCTCAAAGATGTGAGGTCCGACTGTTCATTTCTATCTGTGTCTGCACATTAAGCACAAAAAACGATGGCATGGTATTGTATCATTAAATGTAGAGTAGTTCATTTTATATTATATTTAAATTTTTTTTTAAATTAATTATTATAAATAGTTAGATTATTATGCGCCTTTGCTCACTAGTGTGGGCTAGTGTTTGTTGTCAATTGCCGAAGCTGCTGATATTTTTACACAGTTTTCAGGCCAGCCGAGAGACACAGTCCCTCCTCCAGCCAATCCAATAGAATAATATAAGTATAATAACATAAAATAGGAATCTATGTTTATTCATCAATCTGTGTTATAAATGTATTTTATATGCATATTTGCACTCGTCTTCTGGTGTGTTGATCACGAGGAAAAAATACAAAACAAACTGGATTCGTTTCGTTTCGTCCTCTCTTTATATGAGCGACAAACGGAATTCAAGTGTTGTTGTTTTTTCGACACAAGGCACGGAGTTGGATTTAAAGCTGATTTTTCGTTTTGAGAAAAAAGCAGAGAACGAAAAACTAAGTCGTTCTCTCGTTATAGCAGCGTTTAAGTTTAACCAAACTCTTAAAATTTACTCCGACCGCAATGACCTTTAGTTTGCTCTGACTCTGAATGAAAAGCCCGAATGACAGATGATGTGTCCAGGTAGAGCTTAACCAGAAATGTATGCATGTGATAATGCAGGCAACGAGAGAATCGGGGAAGTGGCGTCACCGTCTGAAGCAGACAGTGATGTGACGTTCCAACGATGGTGCTGAGGAGCCGCTTATTCATAGGCAGATGACTTGGATCAAGCGATGACATGTATAGCCGGCTGTCATCGCTCCACCGCTGGTTGTCTAGGTGGTGTCCTGCAAACGATGTGGGCTTTGTGGGTAATTGGAGCACTTTTTGGGGAAAACCTGGGCTGATTAGAAGAGACGGCGTCCATCCCACGTTGAACGGAGCCTCTCTGCTCTCTAGTAACATGGCCATGTTGCTTAGTCCCCCCACTCCGTGACAACTCAGAGTGGAGCCCAGGACGCAGAGTCGCAGTCTTACACGCCTCTCTGCATGTTCTCTACAGCCGCGACCCACTCTTAGTCTTAGTTATCGCATAGAGACTGTGTCTGCTTCTCGACCACCTAAACTATACAAGTCACAAACAAATCAAAGAGGAGTGAATTACCAGAATTTAATAAACATCAAAACAGTTCCTCTTACGGAACAAAGTAATAGTAAGCTAATGAAGTGTGGTTTATTAAATATCAGATCTCTCTCATCTAAATCCTTTTTAATAAATGACTTGATAAGTGACCATCACATAGATCTGTTCTGTCTCACTGAAACCTGGCTGCAGCAGGATGAATATGTTACTTTAAATGAGTCGACTCCAATGAGTCACATCAACTATCATGTTCCAAGAAGTACAGGTAGAGGTGGAGGAGTAGCAGCAGTTTATAAATCAGATTTATTAATTACTCCTAAACCTAAACATAGTTATAACTCATTTGAGAGCCTCACTCTGAGCCTTTCTCACCCAGACTCTAAAACTCAGAAACCAGTTGTGTTTTGTATTGTTTACCGTCCTCCTGCTCCATATTCAGAGTTCTTAACTGAATTCTCTGAATTCTTATCTGACTTAGTTCTTAGCACAGATAAAGTCATTGTAGTGGGAGACTTTAACATTCATGTAGATGTTGACAGCAACTGTCTCAGCACTGCTTTTAACTCCTTAATAGACACTATTGGTTTTACACAGCAGGTAAATCAACCCACTCATCGTTTTAACCACACTCTAGATCTTGTCCTGACATATGGAGTTGAAATTGATAATTTAATAGTTCTTCCCCAAAACCCTCTGTTATCTGACCATTTCTTATTAACTTTTGAATTTAGCACAACTGACCCTATAACAGCTGGAAAGAAATGTTACTATAGCAGATGTTTATCTGACAATGCTGTTGCCAGATTCAAGCAGATGATTCCATCATCTTTTGCCTCAATGTCTTGCAGATACACAGAGAACAGTCACCTTAATCCTTATGAACAGGTTGACTGTCTTGTAGATGATGCTGCAGCTTCTCTACGTACAATGTTAGACACAGTGGCTCCTCTGAAGAAGAAGACAGTGAATCAGAGGAGGTTAGCTCCGTGGTATAACTCAGACATCCGCAGTCTAAAGCAAAGGACTAGACAACATAGAAAGACAGTGGCGTTCCAACAAAATAAATGTAAACTGCATTGCATGGAAGGACAGTCTAATGAAATATAAAAAAGCACTTTGTGCTGCTAGAAAAACATATTATTCCTCCCTAATTGAGGAAAACAAAAACAACCCCAGGTTTCTTTTCAGCACTGTAGCCAGGCTGACAAAGAGTCATAGCTGTATTGAGTCTACTATCCCCTTAAATCTCAGCAGCAATGACTTTATGAACTACTTTACTAATAAAATTATTATCATTAGAAAAAACATTCAGCAGCGACTTCTTCCAAATGACAGAAAGCACTGTCTAGATCCATTAACTTTAAATTTATTAAATCCTCTGTCTTACCTAGACAGCTTCTCCCCCATAACTCATATGGAGTTAACCTCAATAATCAACTCTTCCAAGTCGTCCACTTGTCTTTTAGATCCAATCCCAACCAGATTACTCAAAGAAGTTCTACCTTTAATCAGCTCATCCATATTAAATCAAATCAACCAATCTTTACAACTAGGCTATGTACCACAGGCTTTTAAGGTGGCTGTGGTCAAACCTCTATTGAAAAAACCAACCCTTGACCCTGGACAACTAGCCAACTATAGGCCCATTTCAAATTTACCCTTTATTTCCAAGATTCTGGAAAAAATCGTGGCTAAACAATTATCTGACCACCTTAGTGGGAAAACCCTGTATGAAGATTTTCAGTCAGGATTTAGAAAACATCATAGCACAGAAACAGCTCTGGTTAGAGTCACTAATGATCTTCTATTAGCTTCGGACAATGGTCTAGTTTCTGTCCTTGTCCTGTTAGATCTTAGTGCTGCATTTGATACAATTGATCATCACATTCTATTACAGACACTAGAACATAGAATCGGGATTAATGGAACAGCATTGGGATGGTTTAAATCCTATTTGTTGAACAGATTCCAGTTTGTTCATGTTAATGATAAATTCTCCACACGCACAAGGATTAGCTATGGAGTTCCACAGGGTTCTGTGCTGGGTCCAATTCTGTTTAGCTTATACATGTCTCCTCTAGGTGAGATTATTAGAAAGCATTCTATTAATTTTCATTTTTACGCAGATGATACTCAGCTATACATGTCCTTGGAACCAAATGAAACAGATCAACTAGTCAAAATTCAGGGTTGTTTAAAAGACATCAAATCCTGGATGTCCCAAAACTTCCTTCAACTAAACTCAGATAAAACCGAGATTCTTATTGTTGGGCCTAAAAATCTGAGAGAGACACTATTGAGTCAGATAGCCACCCTGGATGGCATAACATTAGCTTCAGATTCTACTGTGAGGAACCTTGGTGTCATGTTTGACCAGGATCTCTCTTTTACATCATACATTAAACAAATCTCCAGAACCGCCTACTTCCACCTTAGAAATATAGTTAAAATCAGAAGCATCCTCTCTCAGAGCAATGCAGAGAAACTGATCCATGCATTTGTTACCTCTAGGCTGGACTACTGTAACTCCTTACTCATAGGATGTCCTAACAGCTCCTTAAAAAACCTACAGCTCATTCAAAATGCTGCAGCCAGAGTTCTGACAGGACTTAGAAAGAGAGATCACATTTCTCCTACATTAGCTTCTCTGCACTGGCTGCCTGTAAAATGTAGGATAGAATTTAAAATTCTCCTACTCACATACAAAGTACTCAATGATAAAGCTCCTTCTTATCTTAAAGACCTTATAGTTCCTTATGCTCCCAGCAGAACACTTCGTTCTCAGAGCGCTGGGCTACTTGCGGTTCCTAGAGTGTTTAAATGTAGAACAGGGGGCAGAGCTTTTAGCTACCAAGCTCCTCTCCTCTGGAACCAGCTCCCTCTTCAGGTTCGAGAAGCTGACACACTCTCCACCTTTAAGATTAGGCTTAAAACCTTCCTTTTTGATAAAGCTTATAGTTAGAGATGGTTCAGGTCACTGGCAATTATTGTTAGTCACAGGAACCATCTCTTAGTTAAGCTGCAATAGACATAGACTGCTGGGGGACTTAATTTATACACTGAGCTCCTCTGTTTCCTTCTACCCTCCTCTGTCCCATAACCTCCCATCATTGTCCCATGTTTAACTAACCTTGTCTCTTTCTGTCCAGTAGTTGTGCTTCTCTCCTCTCTCCCCCCCCACCCCCACTCTTTCTCCCTCTCTGTCCTCACCCACAGGTATCATTGGACTCAAAGTTGGGTGTCTGTGATGGGCAGCTGCGGATCCAACCATCCTGCCTGCATCCAGTCCCTGGTCCTACCATCCTGCCTGTGCTCTGTTGTTGCTTGTTGTTGCTTGTTGCTGTTGCTGTGCTTTTCTATCTCTCTATCCTCTCACCCCAACCGGTCGAGGCAGATGGCCGCCCACATCCAGTCTGGTTCTGCTGGAGGTTTCTTCCTCGTTAGAGAGGGAGTTTTTCCTCTCCACTGTTGCTGTCAAATTAAATGCTTGCTGTATGTGGGATTTGTTGGGTTTAGTTGTGTGAGGTTTTAAACCTTACTTTGTAAAGTGCCTTGAAATAACTTTGTTGTGATTTGGCGCTATATAAATAAAATTGAATTGAATTGAAGTTGTCAATGCGTGCTAGTGTTTGTTGTCAAATGCTGATCTCGCTGCTGCCTTTATACAGTATGTCCTCGTGTGTAAGTACTGTGTCGGGTCTGTGTACGTTCTACCTTTGATTTCCCCCTCCAGAATAAATCAAGCCGTTTTCTAGGTAAATTATCCAGAAAATAAAATACAAAGAACATCCGCTTGCTTATTTGTCTTGATATAAGCGAAAAACGGAATTTAATCACAGCACCGTGTTAAAACCAAATAAACGAGCTGAAAACAGTGTTTTCAAAACTAGACCTGGAATTAGATTTAAAGCCGTTTCCCGTTTTCTCGTTTTGTGGAAAAAAAGATTTTATTCTGGGGGACAAATCAAACAGTTGGAACATACACGGACCGTTTTCCGTTTCTCAATTAAAAAGAAACAAACGGCATTTATTCAAAGCAGCGTGTTAAAAACGAAAAATCGAGCTGAAAAGATTTAAAGCCGCTTTCCGTTTTCTCATTTGGTTTCAACGATTTGGTGCAATTAAACAGTTAAAACACTAAGACATAGGCAATGTGCCCTTTAAACGGAAGCTGCAGTATTATACTTTACCGTAATGACATTTACCACAATATCTGCAGAAAAACAATGTTTTATTACACAGGCAACACACTGGATTTGGAACTCGCTCCGCGCGAGTTACGGTGTCTGATGTTGATTCAGTTGCAAAGCAAACTTCAAACCCCATCCCCTACTACGTATTGGCACAGAGACATTAACATATTGTCTCCACTCGGTCAATAGGTGTAAAATACTTTAGCTCCGAGACAAAGAAAAAGCTCTATGGGAGATCGAGCGCGTGATCAGCTGCACCTACAGCTGTGAGACGCCAAAACCTTTCACTTGACTGTTTTAAACGCTCATTTTATGGTATTTCACACAAGTCTGGCAGACTACCACTGCTAACTTGTAGAGAATATCATATAATAAAAATAAATAAATTGTTTCTCTGCTGCTACAGCCTCGGCTGCGTTGGGTTGTTAGTGTCCCTTTCACCTGTACCATATGAAATGTGTTCCTACGAAGTTGATCAGCCGCTTTCAGAATCAGAATCGTTTTTATTCCCCAGGTTTAAAAAGGGCAAACATTATTTTTATTTACAAAAAAAAATAAAACGTTCACATGTGATTTGTCCGCTTTGATATAGACAAAACTCTTGAAAGCATTTTACTTTACATTCCGTTTATTTTGTTAGTCCCACTTTCATATGTGTCTGATTAATAAAAGTGGGCGGGGCTATCAGTCCCGTAGCAAAGGTAAGCATTTACTGTGGGGGCTGGGCGCATCAACATACAGGACAAAGATCTCCTCTGCTTCCTCTGCTTCAGCCTCCTCTTTCAGCCTGTTGTAATTGCAAATGCTGCACTGAGCTCTCTTTTACTTTGATGAGTTTTGTGTCTACATGAAAGCGGGCAGAACAACGTCCATGCGTGCGTCACGCTGAAAGCGGCTGGTGAACCTCTTGGGAACATGGCTCTAGCTCTGCAATGACTTTATGTGGTACAGGTGAAAGGGAAAATAACGAAATAAACGGAATATAAAAAGGAAACGCTTTCAAGCGTTTTCTGTTTATATTTTTAATGCACATTTATTAAAACTGTACTATCGTTTTTTCGTAATTTTTGGTGACGTTACAGTGCAAACCGTATGGGATTTTTTTTAAACAAATAAAAATAATGTTTGCCCTGTTCAAACCTGGGGAATAAAAACGATTCTGATTCTGAAAGCGGCTGATCACTTTCGTAGGAACACATTTCATATGGTACAGGTGAAAGGGAGACTAACAACCCAACGCAGCCGAGGCTGTAGCAGCAGAGAAACGCAGATCTTTGTCCTGCGTGTTGATGCGCGTTCCCCTTCCCCCAGTGTCCCCGCTCTGGGACGTGGATGGCCACGCCCACTTTCATTCACCAGACGGACATGAAAGAGGGAATAACGAAATAAACAGCTGGTTAACTTTGTAGGAACACGGCTGTAGCTTTGCAATGACTTTATGTGGTACAGGTGAAAGGAATAATAACGAAATAAATGGAATATAAAACGGAAACGCTTTCAAGCGTTTTCTGTTCACCCAAACTTGATGGGTGTACAGTCATCTTTTCAGAAAATTTTTAGCATTTGCATGTTGTTGTAAATGAATAACGAAATCAACAAAATCTACGTTTAAAAAAACAGTGAAGACTTCCGTGTCTACATGAAAGCGGGCAGAACAACGTCCGTCTATGACTCACTGCCGAAAGCGGCTGGTGAACCTCTTGGTAACATGGCTGTAGCTCTGCTAAATAATACAGGCAGCCAGCCCTATTAATCATTTGTTATTTTCTTGTATGCCAAAAAATAAAAATGTTCAGCAATTACAATTCTACTTCCACCGGGATTAGAACCCAGGGTAAAAAGTGGACACGTCAAGGCTGTTAACAATAAACAAACCATTACACCACGGAGGCGTTGTGACGTGGCTCTACATGGGCCTATATAACATAAGTTTAAGACAGCCTCATAAAGGCCAGTGTGGGGGTTGATCGCCACCTATAGGCCAAATAGACGCAACACAGCTCCAACGCGCTGAAAACCCGGTGATACCGCGCTGAAAATGCAAACAGATTGCCGTAAAGGCTGACACATTGAAGTGCTACGACTGTACGTGGCCGACAGGGACAGGAACGGCATCTACGTGGCCGACAGGGACAGGAACGGCATCTACGTGGCCGACAGGGACAGGAACGGCATCTACGTGGCCGACAGGAACAGGAACGGCATCTACACCGGAGCCGGCAGTGCTGCTCTCTGGCTCCTCACTGGAGCCGGCAGTGCTGCTCTCTGGCTCCTCACTGGAGCCGGCAGTGCTGCTCTCTGGCTCCTCACTGGAGCCGGCATGGACTGAGACGGCGTCTACTCTGGAGCCGGCTTGGCTGCTTGCAGCCGCCGAGCTCGACAGAGCAGACGTCGGGCCTGATCGGGTGTGCATAGCACTTGTTCGACAGGTGGTGACCTCTGGCTGGGACAAGACCTGAGCGTGACTGGACTGGACTGGGACATGAACGTGACTGGACTGGGACATGAACATGACACGACTGGGCTGGGCCCTGGACGTGACTTGACTGGGCTGGGCCCTGGACGTGACTCGACTGGGCTGGGCCCTGGACGTGACTCGACTGGACCGGGGCTGGGCCCTGAGCAGAGCAGGACTGAACCGGACTCTGAGCGTGGCAGGACTGAACCGGACTCTGAGCGTGGCAGGACTGACCCGGACTCTGAGCGTGGCAGGACTGAGCTAGAACCTGAACGGAGCACGACTGAACTGGGACGGGGGCCTGAACAGAGCACGGCTGAACTAGAACTGGGGCCTGAGCAGAACACGACTGAACTGGGACTGGAGACTGAGCGTGGCTTGACTGACCTGACTGAGATGCAGGATTTGGTGTGGCTGCTGGCCGCAGGCCTGGGAGTTGCAGGGCCTCGCGCAGGGCAGGTTCCCTCAGGACGAGAGCGGCTGCCTCCCCAAACAATTGTTCCCTCGTGCCCTGGTCTGCTGCCGAATTGGCGGTGTTCATGAGGTGGGCGAAGAGGAACGCAACCGGAGGAGAGCAGAGGAGGTGGACCCGTCGGGCGACGCTGTCTGGGATACCTGCTATCAGAGGGACACAGTCAGTCGGGGAACCAAGGGACTTCTCTGCTGGAGAAGAGGGCTGCTCGGTCCCCATGACCGAGGTCTCGGGACCCGGGGTTCTGGATCGGCGCCGTCGCCGACATCGTCTGGAGCGGCTGCGACTGTCCGTCGTTTGAGGCGCTGGGAGCGGCGTGGGCCGGATCTCTGTACCGGGGTCCGCGTGGTGAACCGAGGCTGCGGCGTCTGGAGCTTGGGCTGGAGCCGCCGGAGCGGCGACGGGAACAGGAACGTGATCCGCCGGCGCGGCGACAGGAACAGGAACCGCCGGCGCGGCGACAGGAACAGGAACCGCCGGAGCGGCGACAGGATCTACAAAATTTAAGAACAAAGGAAAATTAAAGAAAAGTAATGCAACGCAAAAAGAGAAGGTGAAAGAAGTTTAAAGATAGAGGGAAATCCGATTCGCCTAGGGTGTCACTGGCTTAAATACCCCTGGGGCAGTGGTCACTGCAGGGCGGAGAAATGAGAAATTCAACCAGTGGTGAGAGTTCCACCTCTTCAGATCAGCTATTTGATTTGGATTGCTCCTAAATCTGGGATAATTAAGCTTTCCTCTTTTCATCAAGCTCATAGTTCCATCACACCATAACACAGTACGCATGTAACAGTCACTTTGACACTCAAATGAGAAGTCAGAATGGTTAAACAGCAATATTAAATACATAGATAATTTAGGTTTTTTACGTGGCCCCTAAAATGGTGAACAAATGAAATGTTATTCATCATGACTGGTCTTGTCCTATGTAAGACCAAGTAAACACTAAACATACATAAATAATAAACGCGAACAAAATCAAATTATAGATGGCTTAATCTAGACATTACTAATTAAACAACTGTAACACTTAAAAATGTAATACAATAATGAGGATACACATGTTGCACAGATTAAAAGAAGTACAAAAGGTGAGTATCTGTATTTCAACTTTATACATTCACACAACGAAAAAGCATGGTGATAAGTCCCTTTTTAACTTGAGGAATTTCCTGGCAAATCTGTAGATCAAGCATTAAACATCACACAGAAACCAATCTAGTATCAAATGATAGCATTTTGTCCACAGAATACAATGGCATCAGTCTCATGGAAGTTGAAAGCTCTGGTTCATCTGAACCAGAACTTGTGTCCAAATGAAGTGTCTTGTTCTCTTAATGAGCACATTCCACATTTTATGGCTGGTGGTCCCAGTTCTGGGAGAGACAGCTTCTCAGTGCTAAATGTGACAGGCTGTCCTTTTGGAATGATAAGCAGAGGTGGAATCCTGTGTGATTTAAAGGTAGATCAACAAAGTGTTCTCATGGTTCTTTGATATGGACATGTGAGATGCTGGCGCCAATTGGTGCCTGTCGAGATAGAAACCAGTCTCCTGTGGTGGAGAAAGATTCAGGGTTGTCACGATCTGAGGTTTTGTTTCTTGTTGTGTCCCGTTTTAGCACCGTAGTTCCTGTTTTATTTTGGTAATCTCCCGGTCTCTGTTTTTGGTTCTAGCTTCACCTTCCGGTTTACGTTACATCACAGCTGTTCCTGCTTCACCTGGTCATTGTACACACCTGCAGTTCATCAGTCATCACTCACTTTGTATTTAAGCACCACCTCTAAGCCCAGCACCTTGCCAGATCGTTGTTTCGTGTGTCATCGTTGTTCCCCCAGTTCATTGTTCCTGTCCGGCCGTGTTTTCATGTATCCTGGTTTTGCTGATCGATCGTGTATGAACCTTGCCTGTCCCTGACGCTGTCTCTGCCTAAACCTGGAATAAACCACCCTTTTGATCACCGTCAACCTGTGTACGCTGTGCATTTGGGTCCTCACCCGAGCGTTCCTGACAGAACGATCTGGCCAGACTTGGACCCAGCCAGCACTCAGCCTCCGGTCAGGTCAGTGACTGTTTTTCTCGCTTCTTTTTTTTAAACGGCGAGTATTATTCACCCGAGGGAGCATGGAGTTTACCTGCGCCGAGTTACCTAGCGACCTCCAAGTTTATTTTAAAATCCTCGCGGAGGATTACCGACGAGCGCGTAACCCGGAAAACCAGCGCAGCGCCGTGGAGGTGGCGATACTGACTCTGGAGGACGAGGACAGCGTGTTAGAGCGCCCCAGTGTTCGTCGCCTCTATGAGCGATTGTGCGCAAGGTTTGATGAGTTAAGCGAAGCGCTCCGCACCACGCCAGCCCCGGACGCACCGCCGATGGCCCCGGTTTCCTCCTCCCAGCCCCGTCGGACCGTCGTGTCTGCTTCAACCTGCCCAGCTCCATGTTTGCCCCGCTGGGAGGATTTCCTGCACTCATGCGGTCCCCCGTCTCCAGCCCAGCCGCGCGCTGTTCAGTCTCCAGCCCAGCCGCGCGCTGTTCAGTCTCCAGCCCAGTCGCGAGCTGTTCAGTCTCCAGTCCAGTCGCGAGCTGTTCAATTCAATTCAATTCAATTTTATTTATATAGCGCCAAATCACAACAAAGTTATTTCAAGGCACTTTACAAAGTAAGGTTTAAAACCTCACACAACTAAACCCAACAAATCCCACATACAGCAAGCATTTAATTTGACAGCAACAGTGGAGAGGAAAAACTCCCTCTCTAACGAGGAAGAAACCTCCAGCAGAACCAGACTGGATGTGGGCGGCCATCTGCCTCGACCGGTTGGGGTGAGAGGATAGAGAGATAGAAAAGCACAGCAACAGCAACAAGCAACAACAAGCAACAACAGAGCACAGGCAGGATGGTAGGACCAGGGACTGGATGCAGGCAGGATGGTTGGATCCGCAGCTGCCCATCACAGACACCAAACTTTGAGTCCAATGATACCTGTGGGTGAGGACAGAGAGGGAGAAAGAGTGGGGGTGGGGGGGGAGAGAGGAGAGAAGCACAACTACTGGACAGAAAGAGACAAGGTTAGTTAAACATGGGACAATGATGGGAGGTTATGGGACAGAGGAGGTAGAAGGAAACAGAGGAGCTCAGTGTATAAATTAAGTCCCCCAGCAGTCTATGTCTATTGCAGCTTAACTAAGAGATGGTTCCTGTGACTAACAATAATTGCCAGTGACCTGAACCATCTCTAACTATAAGCTTTATCAAAAAGGAAGGTTTTAAGCCTAATCTTAAAGGTGGAGAGTGTGTCAGCTTCTCGAACCTGAAGAGGGAGCTGGTTCCAGAGGAGAGGAGCTTGGTAGCTAAAAGCTCTGCCCCCTGTTCTACATTTAAACACTCTAGGAACCGCAAGTAGCCCAGCGCTCTGAGAACGAAGTGTTCTGCTGGGAGCATAAGGAACTATAAGGTCTTTAAGATAAGAAGGAGCTTTATCATTGAGTACTTTGTATGTGAGTAGGAGAATTTTAAATTCTATCCTACATTTTACAGGCAGCCAGTGCAGAGAAGCTAATGTAGGAGAAATGTGATCTCTCTTTCTAAGTCCTGTCAGAACTCTGGCTGCAGCATTTTGAATGAGCTGTAGGTTTTTTAAGGAGCTGTTAGGACATCCTATGAGTAAGGAGTTACAGTAGTCCAGCCTAGAGGTAACAAATGCATGGATCAGTTTCTCTGCATCGCTCTGAGAGAGGATGCTTCTGATTTTAACTATATTTCTAAGGTGGAAGTAGGCGGTTCTGGAGATTTGTTTAATGTATGATGTAAAAGAGAGATCCTGGTCAAACATGACACCAAGGTTCCTCACAGTAGAATCTGAAGCTAATGTTATGCCATCCAGGGTGGCTATCTGACTCAATAGTGTCTCTCTCAGATTTTTAGGCCCAACAATAAGAATCTCGGTTTTATCTGAGTTTAGTTGAAGGAAGTTTTGGGACATCCAGGATTTGATGTCTTTTAAACAACCCTGAATTTTGACTAGTTGATCTGTTTCATTTGGTTCCAAGGACATGTATAGCTGAGTATCGTCTGCGTAAAAATGAAAATTAATAGAATGCTTTCTAATAATCTCACCTAGAGGAGACATGTATAAGCTAAACAGAATTGGACCCAGCACAGAACCCTGTGGAACTCCATAGCTAATCCTTGTGCGTGTGGAGAATTTATCATTAACATGAACAAACTGGAATCTGTTCAACAAATAGGATTTAAACCATCCCAATGCTGTTCCATTAATCCCGATTCTATGTTCTAGTGTCTGTAATAGAATGTGATGATCAATTGTATCAAATGCAGCACTAAGATCTAACAGGACAAGGACAGAAACTAGACCATTGTCCGAAGCTAATAGAAGATCATTAGTGACTCTAACCAGAGCTGTTTCTGTGCTATGATGTTTTCTAAATCCTGACTGAAAATCTTCATACAGGTTATTCCCACTAAGGTGGTCAGATAATTGTTTAGCCACGATTTTTTCCAGAATCTTGGAAATAAAGGGTAAATTTGAAATGGGCCTATAGTTGGCTAGTTGTCCAGGGTCAAGGGTTGGTTTTTTCAATAGAGGTTTGACCACAGCCACCTTAAAAGCCTGTGGTACATAGCCTAGTTGTAAAGATTGGTTGATTTGATTTAATATGGATGAGCTGATTAAAGGTAGAACTTCTTTGAGTAATCTGGTTGGGATTGGATCTAAAAGACAAGTGGACGACTTGGAAGAGTTGATTATTGAGGTTAACTCCATATGAGTTATGGGGGAGAAGCTGTCTAGGTAAGACAGAGGATTTAATAAATTCAAAGTTAATGGATCTAGACAGTGCTTTCTGTCATTTGGAAGAAGTCGCTGCTGAATGTTTTTTCTAATGATAATAATTTTATTAGTAAAGTAGTTCATAAAGTCATTGCTGCTGAGATTTAAGGGGATAGACTCAATACAGCTATGACTCTTTGTCAGCCTGGCTACAGTGCTGAAAAGAAACCTGGGGTTGTTTTTGTTTTCCTCAATTAGGGAGGAATAATATGTTTTTCTAGCAGCACAAAGTGCTTTTTTATATTTCATTAGACTGTCCTTCCATGCAATGCAGTTTACATTTATTTTGTTGGAACGCCACTGTCTTTCTAGTTGTCTAGTCCTTTGCTTTAGACTGCGGATGTCTGAGTTATACCACGGAGCTAACCTCCTCTGATTCACTGTCTTCTTCTTCAGAGGAGCCACTGTGTCTAACATTGTACGTAGAGAAGCTGCAGCATCATCTACAAGACAGTCAACCTGTTCATAAGGATTAAGGTGACTGTTCTCTGTGTATCTGCAAGACATTGAGGCAAAAGATGATGGAATCATCTGCTTGAATCTGGCAACAGCATTGTCAGATAAACATCTGCTATAGTAACATTTCTTTCCAGCTGTTATAGGGTCAGTTGTGCTAAATTCAAAAGTTAATAAGAAATGGTCAGATAACAGAGGGTTTTGGGGAAGAACTATTAAATTATCAATTTCAACTCCATATGTCAGGACAAGATCTAGGGTGTGGTTAAAACGATGAGTGGGTTCATTTACCTGCTGTGTAAAACCAATAGTGTCTATTAAGGAGTTAAAAGCAGTGCTGAGACAGTTGCTGTCAACATCTACATGAATGTTAAAGTCTCCCACTACAATGACTTTATCTGTGCTAAGAACTAAGTCAGATAAGAATTTAGAGAATTCAGTTAAGAACTCTGAATATGGAGCAGGAGGACGGTAAACAATACAAAACACAACTGGTTTCTGAGTTTTAGAGTCTGGGTGAGAAAGGCTCAGAGTGAGGCTCTCAAATGAGTTATAATTATGTTTAGGTTTAGGAGTAATTAATAAATCTGATTTATAAACTGCTGCTACTCCTCCACCTCTACCTGTACTTCTTGGAACATGATAATTGATGTGACTCATTGGAGTCGACTCATTTAAAGTAACATATTCATCCTGCTGCAGCCAGGTTTCAGTGAGACAGAACAGATCTATGTGATGGTCACTTATCAAGTCATTTATTAAAAAGGATTTAGATGAGAGAGATCTGATATTTAATAAACCACACTTTATTAGCTTACTATTACTTTGTTCCGTAAGAGGAACTGTTTTGATGTTTATTAAATTCTGGTAAGTCACTCCTCTTTGATTTGTTTGTGACTTGTATAGTTTAGGTGGTCGAGAAGCAGACACAGTCTCTATGCGATAACTAAGACTAAGAGTGGGTCGCGGCTGTAGAGAACATGCAGAGAGGCGTGTAAGACTGCGACTCTGCGTCCTGGGCTCCACTCTGAGTTGTCAAGCAGTGGGGGGACTAAGCAACATGGCCATGTTACTAGAGAGCAGAGAGGCTCCGTTCAACGTGGGATGGACGCCGTCTCTTCTAATCAGCCCAGGTTTTCCCCAAAAAGTGCTCCAATTAGCCACAAAGCCCACATCGTTTGCAGGACACCACCTAGACAACCAGCGGTGGAGCGATGACAGCCGGCTATACATGTCATCGCTGGTCACATTGGGGAGGGGTCCAGAGAAAACTACGGAGTCCGACATTGTTTTGGCGAACGAACACACCGACTCAATGTTAGTTTTAGTGACTTCCGATTGGCGTAACCGGGCGTCATTAGCTCCTGCGTGTATTACGATCTTAGCGTACTTACGTTTATCCTTAGACAGGAGCTTAAGATAAGACTCAATGTCGCCCGCTCTGGCCCCAGGCAAACACCTAACTATGACCGCTGGATTCTCTAACTTCACGTTTCGGACTATGGAGTCACCAATGATCAGAGTGGGTTTCTCAGCGGGTGTGTCGCTGAGTGGGGAAAATCTGTTTGAAAACGTGAAGCGGTTGGTGGTGCACCGTGGGCGCCTGCCTAAAGCTACGTTTCTTACGAGCCGTGACCCAGTCGTTGCCCAGCTGCCTGGGACCTGCCGGGGGACTGGTAGCAGCTAAGCTAGGAGGCTCCGCACCGGCTAAAGGGACCTGGCTAGCTGGCCTGTTTTCTAAAGTGCGAAGCCGAGACTCTAAGTCTAACAACGTCGCCTCCAACCCTGCAACTAGCGTACACCTATTACAGATACCATTACCATCACTAAAGGAGGCGGAGGATAAGCTAAACATAAGACACACCGAGCACCGAACAGAGCGAGAGGGAGAGGAAAAGGGGGAAGCCATAGCAGGAAAGTAAGCTAGGAGCTACGCTAGCGGAGAAAACACTTAGATAACAGTGTAAATTAGCAGGACGTTTAATGAAAGGAAAAGATGCTTGAGTGTTACAAGCTTGTTTTGCAACTTTTAGCAGTCGCTATCGGATATAAAACGATAATATTTAGAAAAGAGCGGAGAGTAACGCTGTACACACACAGCGGCAGCAACCTCAGTAACCGGAAGTGACGCGATACGCTTACCGTCAGTCAGCCGTGAGTCAACCTCGTTCAGTCTCCAGTTCAGCCGTGTTTTGCCCAGTCTCCAGTTCAGCCGTGTTTTGCCCAGTCTCCAGTTCAGCCGTGTTTTGCCCAGTCTCCAGTTCAGCCGTGTTTTGCCCAGTCTCCAGTTCAGCCGTGTTTTGCCCAGTCTCCAGTTCAGCCGTGTTTTGCCCAGTCTCCAGTTCAGCCGTGTTTTGCCCAGTCTCCAGTTCAGCCGTGTTTTGCCCAGTCTCCAGTTCAGCCGTGTTTTGCCCAGTCTCCAGTTCAGCCGTGTTTTGCCCAGTCTCCAGTTCAGCCGTGTTTTGCCCAGTCTCCAGTTCAGCCGTGTTTTGCCCAGTCCCCAGTCCAGCCGCGCGCTGTTCAGTCCCCAGTCCAGCCGCGCGCTGTTCAGTCCCCAGTCCAGCCGCGCGCTGTTCAGTCCCCAGTCCAGCCGCGCGCTGTTCAGTCCAGCCGCGCGCTGTTCAGTCCCCAGTCCAGCCGCGCGCTGTTCAGTCCCCAGTCCAGCCGCGCGCTGTTCAGTCCCCAGTCCAGCCGCGCGCTGTTCAGTCCCCAGTCCAGCCGCGCGCTGTTCAGTCCCCAGTCCAGCCGCGCGCTGTTCAGTCCCCAGTCCAGCCGCGCGCTGTTCAGTCCCCAGTCCAGCCGCGCGCTGTTCAGTCCCCAGTCCAGCCGCGCGCTGTTCAGTCTCTAGTCCACGTTCCAGCCCAGTCGAGTTCAGTCCAGGTTCCCGTCCAGTCGAGCCCCGTCCACGTTCCAGCCCAGTCGAGCCCAGTCCGGGTTCCCGTCCCAGTCCAGTCGAGTCCCGTCCCAGTCCAGTCGAGCCTAGTCCAGGGTTCCGTCCAGTCGAGTCTAGTCCAGGCCCCCGTCCAGTCGAGTCACGTCCAGACCCCAGTTCAGTCGAGTCCTGTCCCAGTACAGTCGAGTCCTGTCCCGGTCCAGCCCAGTCCCGCGCAGGTCTTGTCCCAGCCAGAGGTCATCACCTGTAGAACAAGTGCTATGCACACCCGATCAGGCCCGACGTCTGCTCCGTCGAGCTCGGCAGCGGCAAGTAGCCATGCCAGCTCCAGAGGAGACGCCGTTTCAGTCCCTGCCGGCTCCTGTGAGGAGCCCGAGGGCAGCGCCGCCGGCTCCTGTGAGGAGCCCGAGGGCAGCGCCGCCGGCTCCTGTGAGGAGCCCGAGGGCAGCGCCGCCGGCTCCTGTGAGGAGCCCGAGGGCAGCGCCGCCGGCTCCTGTGAGGAGCCCGAGGGCAGCGCCGCCGGCTCCTGTGAGGAGCCCGAGGGCAGCGCCGCCGGCTCTAGTATGGACGCCGTTCCTGTCCCTGTTCCGGTTCCTGTCGGCCATGTCGAGGCCGTTCCAGTCCCTGTCGGCCATGTCGAGGCCGTTCCAGTCCCTGTCGGCCATGTCGAGGCCGTTCCAGTCCCTGTCCCAGTCCCTGTCGGCCATGTCGAGGCCGTTCCAGTCCCTGTCCCAGTCCCTGTCGGCCATGTCGAGGCCGTTCCAGTCCCTGTCCCAGTCCCTGTCGGCCATGTCGCGGCCGTTCCAGTTCCTGTCCCTGTTCCTGTCGGCCATGTCGCGGCCGTTCCAGTTCCTGTCCCTGTTCCTGTCGGCCATGTCGCGGCCGTTCCAGTTCCTGTCCCTGTTCCTGTCGGCCATATCGCGGCCGTTCCAGTCAGTCTCGGAGTGGCAGTCCCGGCGGACCTCCAGGAGGGGGTCGCGCCAGCCGCAGTCCCGGCGGACCTCCAGGAGGGGGTCGCGCCAGCCGCAGTCCCGGCGGACCTCCAGGAGGGGGTCGCGCCCGTCGCAGTCCCGGCGGACCTCCAGGAGGGGGTCGCGCCCGTCGCAGTCCCGGCGGACCTCCAGGAGGGGGTCGCGCCCGTCGCAGTCCCGGCGGACCTCCAGGAGGGGGTCGTTCCCGTTGCAGCTCCCGCATCGGTTCCTGGCGGCCCGGCTCCGACCGCACCTGCATCGGTTCCTGGCGGCCCGGCTCCGGCCGCACCTGCATCGGTTCCTGGCGGCTCGGCTCCACGTCTGTCTTCGCCTCTGGTTCCTGCCTCGTCCCCACGTCTGTCTTCGTCTCTGGTTCCTGCCTCGTCTCTGTCTCTGCTGCCGGACTGGTGGCCTCGCCCTCGGCGCATCCTGCTGCTTGGATGGCGCTGCCTCCTGCGGCGCCGTCCACCTCGACTCCTCAACCGCCTGGATCAGCGTCCGCCAGGAGGACATCGCCGTTCGGGGGGATCCCCGTGGACGCTGGCCCAGCCCAAGGGCACTGGGTGTGCCCCTCTGCCTCAGCGGCGGCTGGGCAGGATCTCGCCGCGTCTCCACCCGCCTTAAGAGGGAGCAGCGAGACGTCGTTGTTGTTGTTGTTAATGCACCCTGGACTTACCTCATGGACAACCAATGCAGTTTTCTTTGATTGAGACTCGTTCTTTGTTTTTCTGGTCGGTCAGGTTCGGCGTGTGTTTTGTTTTGATGGGGGTTCCCGTTTTGCCCTCCCCCAGTCCGCCCTCCGCCCGCCCTGTCGGTGTTCCGTGCGGGTTGTTTTTGGTTCTTGCCCTCCGCCGGTCCTCCCTCCGCCCGCCCTGCTCGTTTTCCTTTTCTTTGTTGTGGTCGTCTGGAATCCGCCCTTGGGAGGGGGGTACTGTCACGATCTGAGGTTTTGTTTCTTGTTGTGTCCCGTTTTAGCACCGTAGTTCCTGTTTTATTTTGGTAATCTCCCGGTCTCTGTTTTTGGTTCTAGCTTCACCTTCCGGTTTACGTTACATCACAGCTGTTCCTGCTTCACCCGGTCATTGTACACACCTGCAGTTCATCAGTCATCACTCACTTTGTATTTAAGCACCACCTCTAAGCCCAGCACCTTGCCAGATCGTTGTTTCGTGTGTCATCGTTGTTCCCCCAGTTCATTGTTCCTGTCCGGCCGTGTTTTCATGTATCCTGGTTTTGCTGATCGATCGTGTATGAACCTTGCCTGTCCCTGCCGCTGTCTCTGCCTAAACCTGGAATAAACCACCCTTTTGATCACCGTCAACCTGTGTACGCTGTGCATTTGGGTCCTCACCCGAGCGTTCCTGACAAGGGTTCCTTATCTCTGGGGAATGGAAAGGACGTAGAGGCTCTTCAATGAGGGAGTTAGGTTCACATGTAGGTCAGGTTACCTCAGTCCAGACGTGGATTGCTACAGTCACCTTACCTTATTGTGTACATAATGTTGATAACCTGTGGAGTTCTAAGTTCTAATTTATAATAATTATTGTGCTATTATTATTATTTTGCAAATTATCATTTAACTTATATTGTGGCCAAGCCTAGGCAAATAAGTTAAATGAGTTCCATCCATCCATCCATTTTCATCCGCTTATCCGGGGCCGGGTCGCGGGGGCAGCAGTCTGAGCAGAGAGTTCCAGACTTCCCTCTCCCTGGACACTTCCTCCAGCTCTTCCGGTGGGACCCCAAGACGTTCCCAGGCCAGCCGAGAGACATAGTCTCTCCAGCGAGTCCTGGGTCTTCCTCTGGGCCTCCTACTGGTGGGACATGCCCGGAACACCTCCCCAGGGAGGCGTCCAGGAGGCATCCGAACCAGATGCCTGAGCCTCCTCAACTGGCTCCTCTCGATGTGGAGGAGCAGCGACTCTACTCCGAGCTTCTCCCGGGTAACAGAGCTCCTCACCTTATCTCTAAGGGAGCGCCCAGCCACCCTGCGGAGGAAGCTCATTTCAGCCGCTTGTATCCGTAACCTTGCCCTTTCGGTCATGACCCAAAGCTCATTACCATAGGTGAGGGTAGGAACGTAGATTGAAGTTAAATGAGTTTTTCAACACAATTTATTCTGCCCAGCCCCCAGTCTCCATCTACATGGCTCCCTCTTCACAACTCTACAGTCCAGGCGTCTCCTCCCAGCTGCAGTTGTTCACACCTCAGCACCACGCAGCTCACTCTGCCCTTCCTCCGACCACAACAAGGTTAACTCCCTCTGCCTCTACTACCTATACTAATAATTTTGACTTATGCTTTAATTCTGAAAGGATTTGGGGCATGTGTGTGCTTAACTGCTAAAGTTAAAACTGTCACAGTCTGGGTGCTTTGTCACACATTTCCTGTTCTATTTTGTAGTCACTTCCGGTTCCTGTTCAGTCATGACCTTTTTCCTGCTTTACGTTTTAGTCACGTGATCACACAGTTGTTTTCAATCCGGTCGTTAGTTTAGTATATAGCCAACAACATTTTTTTTGTTCCCTGCCATATCATGAGTTTTGTAAGAGTTCCATTCCAGCACTTTGATTACTTGCCTGCCTGTCATTGTTTTTGCCTGTCTGACTGTGGTGAGTGAGCTCTGCTGCTCACTCGAGACGTGGAACGCCGTGCAAAAAACAACCAAAACAAAGATGGCTTGCTCGCAGATGGTGAGTTTATTCAGTCCAAAAGTATAGTGCAGAAAAGAATTAGGTGCAGTATTTACAGTTGCTCCAAAAACCCCGCGGGTGCAACAGACAAAAAAAAAAAAACAGAATGATAAGGACAACTATGGATGAGGAAATCAACCTGAAAAAAAAAACCTGCTCAAATAAAAGGAATGTCTCTTCTCTTCGTCAACACTCTCTCACCAACCAACTCGCTCTCCGTCCAGTCCACTCTCCCCCACAAGGGAGTTTGGCCACTCTTCTTAAAGGCCTGGCCCCGCCCCCTTCAACTGGGTGGAACCATTCTCCAGAACGTTCTGGAAACTAAATATTTATAATCCCAATATTCACCTTTAAACAAGTATAAATCAATCACCCATATTCCCACAATAATTCTCAGATTCATAACACAAGAATACCCCACAAATAATGACTAGGACCAAATAATAACAACAAACAAAAGTGGTTTCGTCTGACCCGCGCCTCGCGCCGAGGCGACACTGCAATGACGTCAAAAGTGAGCGTCGCCCAGCTGTCCGGTCTTGCCGGCGCGACGCGGGAGTCCGACTACTCGACACGTAAGTACGGACACAAGAAACCAAAACCAACAAAAGTGACAAGTGTATGTGGTTAGTCTAACGGCGTAACAAGATGTAATGGTGGTGAAATGTCCAAATGGCCGCACGATTGCGTGTGCACCCGCTCTCTGCGGCCAATCAGCTGGTGCGTGTGTTGTGTGTGTTTGTGTGTGCGCACAGTCCGGGGCTGCTCAGTGGGAAACAAACTGGCGGTTTGTCACACCACCTTCCCCCTCTCCTAGCAGAGTGCCTGTCGGGTTCCTTGACAGGTAGTCTGCTACCACATTCAGGCGTCCAGGTCTGTGCCGAATTTTAAAGTTGAACGGCTGCAACGACAGGTACCATCTCATGACCCTGGCATTGTGTTCCTTTGTGGAATGCAGCCAAGTCAACGCTCTGTGGTCCGTTTCAAGGTCGAATGTCCTTCCCAAGAGGTAGTACCTCAAGCTTTCCAAGGCCCACTTGATGGCCAGGCACTCCTTCTCTACCGCTGAATAGCGGGTCTCTCTCTGTAATAGCTTGCGACTGAGGTAAGCTATCGGTTTTTCTTCTCCCTTGGGCCCCTGGACCAACACGGCTCCTAGACCCACCGCTGACGCGTCTACTTGGACCAGGAAACCTTGGGAGAAGTCCGGGCTCTGCAACACTGGCCTGGAGCACATCTTCTCCTTCAGGGCCCTAAATGCTGCCTCGCAGTTCTCAGTCCACCGAATGGGGTTTGGTACCCCCTTACCCAGCAGATCTGTTAGGGGTGCTGCTATGGAGGCGAAGTCTGGGATGAACCTCCGGTACCATCCCACCAGGCCCAGAAATGACCTCACCTCCTTCTTGGTCTTCGGCCTTGGGCTCTGGCAGATGGATTCCACCTTATTGACCTGGGGTCGTAGCTGTCCATTGCCCAGATGGTACCCCAGGTATTGTGCCTCCTGTTTTGCCCATTCACATTTCCCCATGTTTAGGGTCAGGCCAGCCTCAGCAATCTTCTGCAGCACTTGTTGCAGGTCATCTACCCGTGGCATCGGGTAGGCGTCGAACTGGGATTGGGTGTTGATCTTCCGAAAGTCGATGCAGACACGGATAGACCCGTCTTTCTTCGGGACAATCACCACTGGGCTGCACCACTCGCTTGTAGATGGCTCAATCACTCCCAGCTCCTTCATCATCCTAATTTCTTCCTTCAATGGAGCCACCAAACGTTCCGGTACCCGATACGGCCTCTGCCTGGACGGCGTGTTATCTGTGAGGTGGATGGCATGGTGGATCAGCGCTGTTCGCCCCGGCCTCTGACGAAGCAACGCTGGAAACTGGTCTAATAGACCCTGCAACTCCTGGCACTTGATGTCGTCTAGGTGATTCAAATCCAACACAGACATCTTTCTTTCCGCAACTTCCACACTGTCCTCTTCCTCTTCACCCGTCACCTTCCGTACCAGCATGGCTGAGGTTTCTTCTCCGGTGACTCCTTCCACTCCTTCAAAAGATTGACATGATATGTCTGCTTTGCCTTTCCCTTGTCTGGGTGATGGACCTCGTATGTTACTGGCCCCATCTTGCGTACCACGGTATATGGGCCTTGCCATTTTGCCAGAAGTTTGCTCGTTGAGGTAGGTAGCAAAAGTAGCACTCTCTGGCCTGGTTGGTATTGCCGTAGTCGTGCATGCTGATCATACCACCGCTTCTGGTATCGTTGTGTTGCCTGCAGGTTCTCCCTTGCCTGGTCTCTGTACTGCTCGAGTCGCTCCCTCATCTCCAGTACATATTGCACGATGCCTCTCTCCTCTGGCTTGGCTGTCATACCCTCTTCCCAGCTTTCCCTCAGCAGATCCAGTGGTCCCCGTACCTGCCAACCATAGAGAAGCTCGAATGGTGAGAACCCGGTGGATGCTTGGGGGACTTCTCGGTAAGCGAAGAGGACAAATGGCAGCCATTTGTCCCAGTCTTTTCCAGTATCCACCACAAATTTCCGTAGCATGTTTTTCAGTGTCTGGTTGAACCTCTCTACTAGTCCGTCTGTCTGTGGATGGTATGGGGTTGTCTTGATGGCAGTGATGCCCAGTTGCCGGTACAACTGCCCCATCAGCCGCGATGTAAAGTTGGTGCCTTGGTCTGTCAGGATCTCTTCAGGTATTCCCACTCGGGAGAAAAGTTGTACCAGGGCAGGGACGATGTTTGGTGAAGTTGCTGTGCGCAGTGGAAAAGCTTCTGGATATCTTGTTGCGTAATCACTGATGACCAGGATGTAGCGATGTCCCGCACTGCTTTTCTCCAGCGGTCCCACAATGTCCATGGCGATCCGCCTAAAGGGCTCAGAGAGCACAGGGAGAGGGTGCAATGGGGCCCTGTGCTGCCGCGGCACAGCACTGGTCTTCTGACAGGTTGGGCAAGAGTTGCAGTAGGTGCGAACATCAGCATACAATGTTGGCCAATGAAACCGAGAGCTAACACGTGCAAATGTTTTCTGTTGGCCCAGGTGACCAGCCCACGGGACAGAGTGTGCTAGGTGTAAGACGAGTGGGTGGCAGCTAGCCGGGACAACAAGGCGAGATTTATCCCCAGCTTGTACATACAAAATGTCATTCTTAACCACACTTTTTTCTTCACACAGGTTAGAGGGTTGATCAGACATCGCTTTTTCAAACATAGCTTTTAACGTCACATCCCCTTTCTGTAGCTCCGCTATATTTTCTGGTTCTTGCCAACCAATACCCTCCGGGTGCTCTGCAGCAACCTCCGAGGTTGGTGTGCCCAGGTACTTCTCCAGACGTTTCAGTCTGCGCGATTTTTTTGGGCCTCTGTCTCCACCCTGCAACAGACTTTCATCCATGTCTGGTAGAGGTTGGAGTCCTGCCCTGGCTTGTGCCCGCGTAAAGGCCGGACATGACAGATGACCTGGTAACACAGAGTCAACATTTCCCGTGCTCCTCTCGGTGCTTTGTAATAAGTCACACAACACTGGCAAATCACGGCCCAAAATCATGTCTGTCGGTAGACTAGCCACTACAGCCACCTTTAGCAGGTATGTCTGCCCTTGTACTTCTAATAGTACTTCGGCCTGCGGATACCGCTTCACATCCCCGTGAACACACTGCACCCCAACTGTATTCACATAGTCTACATTTGACCCAAAACCTGATTTGACCATTGATAATGCACTCCCCGTGTCCAATAAAGCCTGTAGGCAGCATCCATTCACAGTCACATGACATGCTGAGAGACTCTCACGGCCCCTGCGCAGCTCGACATCCCCTTCTCTTGGGACATAGCAGTACCCCGACAGTTTAGCTTTGCGCGCTGGACACACAGATGCTTTATGCCCTGTCTGCTGACAGTAAAAGCACACCAGTTCTTTGGGCCTTCCTCCTGGCGGATTCCAGCCTGGTGCAGAGTCTGCTGGCATCGCACCTCTCCGTTCCACCCCCGGATGGGTGCGCCCAGTACCTGATGGTGGTTGAGTGCGAAGAGTCCCGCGATGAGCGTTCAGGTACTGTTGAGCCAGTTTCGCTGCCGCCACTCCTGCCGTTGGCTCATGCTCGCGAACCCAGGTGCGTGTCTCAACCGGAAGAACCCTTAGGAGCTGCTCCAGGATTATGGCCTCCTTGGAGTGTTCCCTCGGTCGAACCCAACGCTCGTACAGGTTCTTCAGGCGGTGGTAGGTCTCCGTCGGCGATTCCCCTGCCGGAAATGTGGCTGACCGGAACCTCTGTCGGTACGTCTCAGGTGAAATGTCGTACTTCTCAAGTAAAGCCTTCTTCAGCTCATCGTACACCTTTGCCTGCTCCTCGTCCATCGCCAGGTAAGCCTCCAATGCTCGTCCTGTTAGCAGTGGAACTAGCCGACAACTCCACTCCTCCTCAGGCCACCTCCAGGTCCTGGCTAGGCGCTCAAACCGTCGAAGGTAGTTCTCGATGTCATCGCCAGGTTGGAGAGATGGCATCGTTGGCTCCATCCGCTGGGGCGGCCCTCTCAGCACTGGCACACCTGGGGAGTCTCTGTGGTAGCCCGCTCTGCGCTGACTAGCTACCCTCGAAGCAGCTGGCGTTGGCAGCTCCAAACGTGGACTCTCTCCATCTGAGTTCGGCCTAGCTGCCTCCACAATGGACTCCCGTAGGCCCCGGAGCTCCAGCAGAAACCGCTCTTCTCTGCGCTGCTGTGCGTTCAAGAAGTGTTGCATCAAAGAGACCATTCCCTCCTCAGGTTTGGCACCAGGAATCACCGACTCTGCACTCCCGTCCGACTTCCAGTCCTCATCATCCTGCATCACAGCTGTCACCTTCCCCTGCGACCGCAGCCTAGGTCCAGGTTTTCTGCCTTTCGGTGCTGTCTTGCGAGTAGCCATCCCACTTCTGACACCAACTGTGGTGAGTGAGCTCTGCTGCTCACTCGAGACGTGGAACGCCGTGCAAAAAACAACCAAAAAAAAGATGGCTTGCTCGCAGATGGTGAGTTTATTCAGTCCAAAAGTATAGTGCAGAAAAGAATCAGGTGCAGTATTTACAGTTGCTCCAAAAACCCCGCGGGTGCAACAGACAAAAAAAAAAAGAAAAACAGAATGATAAGGACAACTATGGATGAGGAAATCAACCTGAAAAAAAAACTGCTCAAATAAAAGGAATGTCTCTTCTCTTCGTCAACACTCTCTCACCAACCAACTCGCTCTCCGTCCAGTCCACTCTCCCCCACAAGGGAGTTTGGCCACTCTTCTTAAAGGCCTGGCCCCGCCCCCTTCAACTGGGTGGAACCATTCTCCAGAACGTTCTGGAAACTAAACATTTATAATCCCAATATTCACCTTTAAACAAGTATAAATCAATCACCCATATTCCCACAATAATTCTCAGATTCATAACACAAGAATACCCCACAAATAATGACTAGGACCAAATAATAACAACAAACAAAAGTGGTTTCGTCGGACCCGCGCCTCGCGCCGAGGCGACACTGCACGACGTCAAAAGTGAGCGTCGCCCAGCTGTCCGGTTTTGCTGGCGCGACGCGGGAGTCCGACTACTCCCGACACGTAAGTACTGACACAAGAAACCAAAACCAACAAAAGTGACAAGTGTATGTGGTTAGTCTAACGGCGTAAAAAGATGTAATGGTGGTGAAATGTCCAAATGGCCGCACGATTGCGTGTGCACCCGCTCTCTGCGGCCAATCAGCTGGTGCGTGTGTGTGTGTTTGTGTGTGTGTGCGCACAGTCCGGGGCTGCTCAGTGGGAAACAAACTGGCGGTTTGTCACACTGACCTTGTTACCTTTTGGATCATCCCTGCTGGTACCGTAGCATACATACACCATACATGTATTGTAATCACATTGTATGCATTTATCCATTTTTGTATAAACGATGTAACATTTATTCTTTTTAAAAAAATAAAAGCTTGTGAATTTGTAAAAAAAAAAGGCTACTCATTACTGCAGCAAATGAATAAACTTATAACGCAGTAAAAAGTGTGCAGGGTGTTCAGAGTTGAGGTTTTTGGCAAAGAGAGAAGATGCCTCCTAAACTTGAAAACTTGATGAAGAAGATTTATTACAACCCGTCTCATCCGGGCAGTTATGGCAGTGTGGCTCCTTTACACAGAGCCGTAGAACAGGATTCTGGCAAGAAAATTAGTGTGGATCACATCAAAGACTTTTTAGCAAAACAAGATGCATACACGCTGCATAAGCCTGTAAGGATCAATTTCCCCAGAAATAGGGTGTTTGTGTCCAGACCTCTGAACCAATTTCAAGCCGATCTCTGCGACATGCAGTCCCTAGTGTCGACGGTTATAAATTCCTGCTGATCGTTATTGATGTATTCTCTAAAAAAGCGTACGTAAGGCCTTTTAAGAATAAGTGTGCAAAAGATGTGGCGACCGCTTTTGAGTCCGTTCTTGCTGAGAGTGTGTCAGGTTTTGGCCTTGGTTCCTGTTTTATTTTGGTAACACTTCCGGTTCTTGGTCATTATGTTAGTCTTAGTTTGTCATCCGTGTTTTGGGTTCCAGTTTTCGGTTTTATTTTGTAAGCACTTACGTTTCTTGTCACGCCACAGCAGTTCCCGCTCTACTTCCGGTTTTCAGTTACGCACCTGTGTCTCATCTGTCATTACTCACCAGGACATTTAAACACCACCTGTTTCCTTAGTTCTCCGCCAGATCGTTTGTGCATGTATGTCATCCGTCGTTCCAGCTATTTCCCTGTCTTGCTTACCTGGTGTTGATCCTGCTTCGTATCGCTGTAGTCCGACTCCTGCATACTCCCATACAGTACCGTAGCCTGATTATCTTCCGTTACCAAACCTTTGCCTGTTTTTGGAACCTGATCTAGCCTGCTCCCATTTACCGAAATCCTGAGACCTTCCGTGTATGATTTGGACTGACTGTGTTCCTGTGATAGCAGGTATCCCCGACAGCGTCACCCAGCGGATCCACCTCCACTGCTCCCCCCCGGTTGCGTTCCTCTGCCGATTCGGCAGCAGACCAGGGCACGAGGGAACAATTGTTTGAGGAGGCAGCCGCTCTCGTACTGAGGAAACCAGCCACACCCGCTCCCGCGTCTCAGTCAGGTCAGTCATGTCACGCTCAGGTTTCAGTCCAGCCATGTCATGCTCAGGGTCCAGTCCAGCCTTGTCACGCTCAGGGTACAGTCCAGCCGAGTCACGCTCAGGGTCCAGTCCAGTCGAGTCAAGCTCCGGTCCAGTCGAGTCACACTCGACAGGGGGCACCACCCGTCAGACAAGTGCTAGTCATACCCGGTCAGGCCCGACGTCTACTCCATCGAGCTCGGCAGCTGCAAGTAGCCATGCCTCCAGAGAGGACGCCGTCCCAATCCCTGCTGGCTCCGGGGAGGAGGCAGCGAGCAGCACCGCCGGCCCCCACGAGGAGGCCGCGAGCAGCCCTGCCAGCTTCAGCGAGGGAGCCACCCCCGTCCTAGCACTGCCGGCTCCATAGAGGAGTCCGAGGGCAGCACTGCCGGCTCCAGTCCCCGTCGACCCGGTAGAGGTCGTTCCCCTCGGCCCGGTAGAGGTCGTTCCCGTCGGCCCACTAGAGGTCGTTCCAGTTCCCGTCGGCCCGGTAGAGGTCGTTCTAGTTTCTGTTCCTGTCAGCTCCACGGTGGACGCCGTTCGAGTTTCTGTCAGCCTCGGAGGGGCCGTTCCCGCTGGCCCGAGTCCCGCCAACCTCCAGGAGGAGGTCGCGCCAGCTGGAGTTTCTGCCGGAGTCCCCGCCGACCTCCAGGAGGAGGTCGCGCCAGCTGGAGTTTCTGCCGCAGTCCCCGCCGACCTCCAGGAGGAGGTCGCGCCTTTTGCGGTTCCGGCCTCCAGCCGCATCTGCATCGGTTCCTGGCGGCTCGGCTCCGGCCGCATCTGCATCAGTTCCTGGCAGCTCTGCTCCGGCCGCATCCGCATCGGTTCCTGGCGGCTCGGCTCCGGCCGCATCTGCATCGGTTCCTGGCGGTCCGGCGCCGACCGCGTCTCCACGTCTGTCCTCGTCTCTGGTTCCACGTGTGCTCTCGCCTCGGCGTCCGGACTGGTGGCCTCGCCCTCGGCGCCTCCTGCCGTTTGGGTGGCGCTGCCTCCTGCGGCGTCGCCCGCCTCGGCTCCGCCGTCGTCATGGCCGCTCGTCGGGGAACGTCCCCTCCTGCCCCGACGATGGCGCGGCCTCTGCCGTCGTCGTCCGCCGTGACCCTGGGATCCCCAGAGCATCTCCGTCGGGAGGGGGCTGGACTCAGCTCTGCCCTCCCGGACCCCGCCAGCCATCGTGGCGGACTCCCCTACTACCACCCTCCCGTTGGGGACGAACTCCGTGGACTTTCTGTTTCTGCTTTGTGGACTCTTGATTCGGTCCCTCCTCCTGTGACCACCCTCCGCCCACCCTGCTTGTGTCCCCCCTGGGTGGGGGGGGGGGGGCTCCGTGGGCGCCGTGGTAGATGCCCTAGGGGGAGGGGTACTGTCAGGTTTTGGCCTTGGTTCCTGTATTATTTTGGTAACACTTCCGGTTCTTGGTCATTATGTTAGTTTCCGCTTTTGTTTTGATAGGTCTTAGTTTGTCATCCGTGTTTTGGGTTCCAGTTTTCGGTTTTATTTTGTAAGCACTTACGTTTCTTGTCACGTCACAGCAGTTCCCGCTTTACTTCCGGTTTTCAGTTAGATGAATCCTTGATCCTGCGTCGTATCACTGTACACCGACTCCTGCATACTCCCAGACGGTACAGTAGCCTGATGATAGGCTTCCTGTTTTTGGAACCTGATCTAGCCTGCTCCCATTTACCGAAATCCTGAGACCTTCCGTGTATGATTTGGACTCTTTTGTGACTTCGATTCTGGAATAAACCCCCATTTTTTCACCATATTCATCGTGTCCTGGCGCTGTGCATCCTCTCTCTGCCGTTCCGTGACAGAGTGGAATCCCTAAACGTATTCAGACAGATCATGGTAAAAAGTTTTACAACAAGCTATGTAAGGCTCTGATGAAAAAACATGAAATCACGCATTTCAGCACATCCAGTGAAGTTAAAGCGTCGGTCGTCGAGTGCTATAATAAAACTTTAAAACATAAACTGTACCGTTACTTTACGGGTAAAAACAACCTGAGATATGTGGAGGTTTTGCAGCAAATTATCAACAGCTACAATAATGCGTCTCACTCCAGAATTAAAATGAAGCCTGCTCAGGTGACGTCTGAAAATGCTTTAGGTGTCCTCCTTTGAAACACAAGAAGGCCTTAAAGATGAATTATAAAGTCAGGGACATTGTGTGAATATTAAAGCTGAGAGGCGTTTTTGACAAAAAATATTTCCGGGTTCACGGACAAGCTTTTTAAGATAACAGAATGCATTCCTAGGATACCTCCGGTCTACAAACTCTGTGATTACGATGATGAGCTCGTCGAAGGATCCTTTTATGAGGCAGAATTGCAAAAAGTAACAGTGTCCAGTGACAAGGCATTCAAGGTGGAAAAAAATCTGGGCAAACGCAAAATTGGAGGGGTGGAGCATGTTCTGCTTAAATGGTTGAACTGGCCCAAAAAGTTTAGCAGTTATATAAAGGCGTCAGAGATTGTAAACGTATAAGATATGGACGAGGATGGTTTTTACATCACCCTTCCATCCAACGCCAGTGGATGGCCCACAATACCTCAGGTGCTCGCCTATTTTAATTGGATGGATACGACCCTGTTTGAACTCTCAGAGCACCCCGCCACCGAGGACAAGGCAAAGCACAAGGTGCACCGAGAGTATTTTTGATATGGGTCCTACGATAAAGAGAGTCTTATGAGGAAGCTGAACAACAGGTTTAAAAAGCCTTAAAATGGACGTTGATCTCGGGTTTGAAACACATGTACATTATTTCGCATGGAACGGCAGCGGGCGCTATAAACTCCAGTTTTCTACCGGGCCTGGAAAACAACTGTCACAGCGTCCTGCTGATTTAATAGTATAGAATAGAATAGAATGCCTTTATTAGTCCCACAGCAGAGAAATTCCCATCAGCAGCCAGATTACCCAGCGCTAGTCCGACAGTGGAAGCAATTGCAGTACAAACAATAAAAAACACACACACATACAGTGGCACACAGTACAAGTGGAAACCTTGCTGGAGATTTTTCTTGGGTTCATCAGGACAGATAGATAAGGTTGGAGAGCAGACAGTGAGACTGTAAGGTGGGGTGGGAGGGGGTGTATCTGCATCAGTGTAGTGAAGTGTTGTTTATAGAAGTATGACCGAGGCCGACCAAGATGTTTACAGGTCAGTCCAACAGTTGTCCTTGAAGGGAGTCACAACAGGGGAAGAGGACAGATAGAGGCACAGCTGGTGAGCTAGATTGGACCCGGGAAGGGAGGGGTGAGAGAGAAGGGACAGAGTAATACACAGCCAATTCTAATACATTTTAACAATCCATGACTAATTTGTCTAGATCAATACTCCAATCGGTCAGAACTCAGGGCTTCATCGCCTCTTGTGGGACCATGGGTCACCCATGACATCTCCTCAAGCCTGTCAGACAAGGCTGTCACCATATTCACCAAGTGTTCAGTCTGTCTGCAGATGTTATCCCCCAGTCCCTTGTCTTCCTCCATCCCTCAATCCGGGTCATCCTCTGATGCAAATCATCCGAACGAGCTGAGATGTTAATTATCAGTCCTTCAATCCGGGCCATCCTCTGGTGTAATTCCGTCAGCCGAGTAACCATTGCCCCCATCGGCGTTTGCAGCTCCACGGCCGGTGGACATGACAATGAGCTGGCCGCAGATTTTCCAATCTTTCCAATCTTCCGATAAAGCAGGGCACCACCAAAGCCAATCATGAGTAGCCCTGTTATCAAAGTCCAAAATATGAATAGATCCTCTGTATCCTCAATGGACAGAGGCTCCAGACACACGGGGCACCAGGAATCCCACGCATCCCGCACGTACCCGGAGGCAAAAGTCCCCGAGGGGCAGAGTGGTTCTCCCGGAGATTCTTTCCTTTGTGAAAACATTTTGTCCAATGTGAACAGTTGATTAGCTCCATGTTCAAAAATTTTATTCCAGAATAGCAGATCAGGGTGCTCAGAAAAAGACAAGGACACTGCAAGCAAAAGCAGAGTGGGAGCAGAGAGAAAACACGTCTGCACTCCTCGAGAGGCGGAAGTACTGTAGAAGTCGGATTTTACCATTTATGGTTATTCGGCACCAGGTGGTTGGTGACTCGTTCGCTCCTCTGTGTCAAGTAACGACAGAGATCGGACCCACATGCACAGCGACCAGACGACAGACAGATGGTACAGTCCAAGGGTTTAATGCAGTTCTCGTAGTTACAGACGGTCCAGATCATGCACGGCAAAAACACGGGATAGAAGTACAGGAGGAGCAGGCGTGATCGGTTTCAATAACGGTAGTGGGTCAAAAAAACTCAGGGCTCAGATTTCCAGGCTTGAATCGGTAGGCTAAGACAGTTCCAGTAAACAGGCAGAGTTCGGCAACATAGACAACGAGTTTACACTACCGGTCAGGATCAGACGAGAGCGGTAATCAGGAACACGGAAACAGGTCGGCAACAGGGTAAGCTGAACGAGAGAATGCTGGACGGTGAAGTCATGGATTCAACGATCTGGCGGAGAACTAAGGAAACAGGTGGTGGTTAAATACAAGAGGTTGATTACTGATTTAAAACAGGTGTGTGTAATGAGGACCGGGAGTAAAGCGGGAACTGCTGTGGTGTGACCAGAAAAGGAAGTGCTTACAAAATAAAACCGGAAACTGGAACCAAAACCTGACAAGGTAAAACAGAAAAGTCCTTTCAAAATAAAACTGAGAACGAAAACCTGACACACTGCGTGACGGCTCAGGGTCAATACGGAGACGTTATCACAAAGACGTTCAATCCTCCGCATTACCTGCCACTGTCCAAGCATCATAGAGAGAACGTCTACATAGAGATTAAAAACGATCAAAACAAGCCCGTCAAATTTGCATACGGCAAGACGATACTCACGCTGCACTTTAGGCCCGTAAAAACATGATGCGCCGGAGATATAACCCGTATAGATTTGTCAGCTATTATGACGATCAGGTGGGGTCCGGCCTTTCAGGCTTTGCCGGAGCCCCCGCGCAGTATGGTAGAGGCATAGGTTCAATGTTTTCCAAACTTTTTCGTTTTGTAATGTCTCTGGTAAAAAGGGGATTTAAGCCGGACAGTCTTTTTTTTTCTTTTTGTTCTGTCCAGCAGTATAACAAGCAGCATATATTACGCTGAATGCCATATTGTATTGAGGAGTATATATAAAATATACATACTCTTCTTGATTTATGGTTTATTTAATGGTTTATTTAGCTAATCCCAAATATGTGAGATGTTGCTGTGTTGGTGGACAGGTTACGTTTCTGCTTTAGGGTGTGTGTGCGGGAGGGGGGTAGGGGTGCAACCAGCTGCTGAGACCAAGCAAATCTGTTAAGTAAACAATCGGTGCAAAATAAATAAGAAGCAGGCTTCACATTCATAACTAAACAACTGTTGTACTGTGGTTTACCTTGGAGATTAATACTAATACCAATAATAGTGTTAGGGTATGTGCACATACTCAATACAAACATATACATATCATATACATACACATATGCATTCTTATACATATCCCATACTACTTAATAAAAGTCATGACATACAAGAACTCACAATTTCCATATTCACACATTCTTGATATTGGTAGTGATAAGTATCAGTAATACTTACAGTTGGATTTGGAAAGCCTGTTTATCAGCTCAGGTGTTGAGTGTCCCACTACAAGGTTACTAAAGCTGTAGCTTACCATTATTCACCCAAAGGGTGAGGCAGACGTTGGTGCATGAACAATGCCACTTGTGGAAGCCAGGGTGATGTGAGGAGCTCGGCCACTACGCCCATCCAACAAGCAGAGGAGGCCAGTCTGAAGAGCCGCAGGAGGGCTCCGGTATTATAGTCTTAGCCCAAAGAGGCAGGAAATGTCCCCCCTGGGGCAGCGTCTACCGAGTCTCCAAAAGAAGATCCGCTCATAATAACAAATCAGTCATCCCGGGCGGGCAAAAAAAGCGGAGGTCCGCTGTAAAGAGCGGGGATATTTTTGTAATCATCATCACTCTTTTACACAAGAAGTCGTCGGAATGCGTCATGTCAGAGTTGGACTTGTTTTAGGGCCCGTTTTCACAGCTCACACAATATCTATGTTTGTATATGACAAACAATATGTGGAGAGTTCCCCAATCTCCTCCATAACAGACGGTGGTCCTTTTGAATTTTATGTACGGCGGAGGGGGAGCATTACCTAGATCTGAATGAGACGCTGCTGCTTTTAAGGCTGAAAATTACAACCGCGGATGGAACCGATCAGCATCATCAACTATTCTCTGAATACAAAATTCTACCGATGCGACGTGACTCTGGAGGATCGGCTGATCTCCCAGTCAAGCGCCACTCACGCTTACAGATCACTGATTAAGGCTTAGCTGAATTACTCCTCAGAATCTCTGAAAAGTCAGTTCAGTGCCAGCCTGTTTTATCAGGACACGGCTGGTGCCATGGACTCTCACGTGGTGAATCACGGGCCAAACAGCGGCTTTGTTCCGAGGGCCAGGTTCAGCGCTCAGTCGCGCGAATTCCATCTCCTGGGCCCCATACACACGAATATCTTTTTCTGCATAAGGCTGCTGTTAAATTCTATTGATTCAAGAATTAAACTCACAAGAGCCAGCAATGCCTTTTGCCTGATGCACGCGGCAAACGCTGATTTTAAGCTGCATGTGCTGGGCGCTTCTCTGTTTGTAAAGAAAGTGACTGTGTCCCCTGCCTTGCGCATAGGACACTCATCCGCACTGACCAAGGGCAACGCTTTGTATCCTTTCTCACGTGTCAATGTTAAAACATTCTCCATTCTGGTCAATTCCAAAATATGCACGCAGGAAAATATTTTTCTGGGCACTCTCCCGAAATATGTGGTTATAGGGTTGGTTAACCACAAGGCTTTTACAGGGCGGAGTACTATGAACCCTTTCAGGTTTATCCACGCCAATCTAGAGTTTCTAGCTTCATGCAGAGACGGGAGACAGATTGCAGGAAAAGCGCTGCAGCCTGATTTTGAGCACGGCTCCTCTATCAGAGAGTATTACATCTTAATCACCGCTACCGGGCGGCACCTGAAAGACTAGCCTCTGTGTTTTAATAGAAGAGATTATGAGCAGGATTATACACTTTACGCTTTCAACGTGGCCCCAGAGGAGGAGGGCGGAGTTTTTCCAGAATGTAGCCGGCCTTCTTTTGAAAATGAGGGTTAACGCCCATCACAACATCCTGCACAATTTTATCAAGGGGTTTCTTGTGAGAGGACCCCGCGTCATCGTCTGCCACAGCCGGCTCCACCTCCTTTGGCAGAGACAGCACAATCTCGCGAGAGGCGGCCCTCTTCTTTGCTTTTCTAAATTAAGGTAGCGATGTAACAGGAGAGTGTATTTTTTAATCTTTTTGTCGGGGGCTGAATTTTTCTGCTCTAAAACAACTCATCTGCTCTTCCAGGTCGCCCTTTGCCCTATCTCTGATATCACCACCGCCCCCTCCGGCGTCGTGAAGCCGGTTCAGCTGTTGGAGGGAGACCAGATACATTTTTCTGGAGGCCATCTAGCGGCGGCGCGTGAAACCACCTAGCGAAGGGCTTGTATTAGGCCGCTCACCAGATGACCTAGGATTGGTAGCACGGCCGTGGGTAGCGGAAACAGAAAGCCACCTTTTTGAATGAGCGTTCTCTTTTTTGCTAGAGCGGTGCGACTATCGCAGGATTCTAAAGCTGCGTTGCTGTCGTTTCAGCTTGGTGTACTGATTGCTGGACAGAGCGATGTTACTTTTGAGGAGGTTAAACGTTAGTTCGCAGATGGTTTTAACCAGATCGGGGAGCAGGCGGCCAATAGCGCTCGGCGCTGCCTTGGGGGACTGGAAACCAGTACCTTTAGGATGGGGGGATTGCGCCTGATACGTTCAGACATGGTGTTTTCTTCCGGGTAGATAGACGCAGGCGCTATCGTGTGGCAGCTCACCCGCCCTCAGCCTGAACTTGTCTGGGCAGACGGCTGTCAGATCAATCAAAAAATACCTGTGCGGCTGCCTGTTGGTGTCTTCAAAACTTTCCATAAAATACACCTTCTGCCCCGGGAAATATTTGCTGAGCCAGCGAGACATTTTGAGTTAAAGGTCCCTGCAAATGCAAAATTCACTTTTTGGACATTCTGGTACGTTTTTTCAACTCCCTGGGTCGCGTTAAGACATTCCTGGTGTATTAGAAGTACACCCCCTACTTATTTCAGATTTTTGAGAGTTTATCCAATCCTGTTCAAGAACCATCGTTTCAAATTTGGCGGCCTGGATACGTCTGCATTCGCGCTGACCAATCACAGAACCAGCTTCGCCCTCCCCAGACAACCCTGGACCCCTAAATGTACCTGAAACATTTCGTTTCAGTCCCTCCAGTCACAGACAAAAGAAGAAAAGGTCACTCACTGCGCAATCTACCATAGGAGGTGGCGCTAATGCACCTTTCAGTTGGTTACCACCCGCCATTTAAAAGACAAAAAGAAGAAGTCACTCAGGTTGAAGAAGCGCCCACTTGCTGCTTCTTCCCCAAATGTAAGTATATGCTTGATACTTATTTGATGTATGTACTCTAGAAGTTTCTCTGTAGCTTCCCTCCTGTGTAAGGAATGCTAATTGCTAGAACCGTTGAATCTAACAGCTACAGCGACAGCGAGAGAGACAGTGTTGCAAGGTGCTGACACGCAATTTGGATGAGTCCAAGCCTCTCCAGCATTTTTCCGGTTCGAATCGTGTGATATATGGTACTGAGGTCATTCACTCAGCTCACATTATAGCTGCTAGCGCGATGGTAGCGCAGCTTTAGCGGCTAGCGTTAGCGGCTAGCGCTAGTAAGTTGTGAGAGTCACCTGTGTTTCTAATTACTACCGAGCCTGTCGTGTGTATGTTGTAGCCCGAGTAGACCCGTGAATTTGGGTTATTGCAAGTTCCATCTAAGTCTAACGTGTGTTGTTGCTTATCTGGTCAGCTACTTTTGTTACGAACGAGGGTCAAACCGGACTGAACAAGATTCTAAAACACGCTCCTTGAGTGTGGAGACAAACTACAATGGCCACCAAACTGAACTGGGAGGACCCAAATGCACGACCCAGAGACAGGACTGACGACAAGTGGTTTAATAATAAAAAGAACATATAGACTGAGGACAATACAAACTAAGGACGCTGCAACTGCAGGATGAACCAGAAAACAAAACATGCAAACTAACACCTAAAACTCACAGGTAACTCAAAATCGCTGCAGAGCAGAAAACTAACTAACTATCCTAACACAAAACATGCAAACAACAGTATCAAACGTAATCAGCGAACAAACACACAAACCTGGACTGAACACGATGGCACGGTAACAAGTGACGAGTAACACATAACGAGTAGTGAGTAACAAGTAACAAGTAATACACCAACAAAGACTGTGCACAAACTGAGACCTTAAATACCAGACAAGACAGGTGAACCCAATCAAACTAATACAGGAAACACAAGACAGGAAACAAGGACACAAGAGCAAAAGGGTGAAACCAGGCTGCCCCTGGTGGCGTGGAAGCCGAGTCACAACAGAGCCCCCCTCTCAAAGCCGGCTCCCAGACGGCGAACTCGCACAAACTAGACGAGCCGGGCGGGCGGAGGGAGGCGAGGAGGAGGGCCAAACGAAAAGACAAAAACACAGACAGAAACGAGAACCCAACATGACAACCAGACAGTAAACACTCCAAACAAAAATAACCCATAACATCACAAACAGTTGTATGATCAAAACACAACCCCACTAACGTAACTCCCAAAAGTAACCAAGTCCAAAACAAACTGAGGAGTCCTCCACCAGTCTCATGGTGGGTGCCAACGAGGCAGGGTCCAACCCAGCAGCCGCTGGGAGTCGACTGGCACTCCTGGTGCCCCTGAACACAGGCCCAGCTCCCTGGGTGGGCGTCGACGGTAGAGGCAGAGCCAGCGTAGCAGCGGGTGATTACGGCGGCAAGGCGACCAGTCTGGTGGCCTAGCCCCCATGAGGCCCAAGGCCACTCGTGGACCACCGCGACGACGAACGGGAACCAGCGGCGTCCTCCTTGGACCACCGCGACGACGAACGGGAACCAGCGGCGTCCTCCTTGGACCACCGCGACGACGAACGGGAACCAGCGGCGTCCTCCTTGGACCACCGCGACGACAAACGGGAACCAGCGGCGTCCTCCTTGGACCACCGCGACGACAAACGGGAACCAGCGGCGTCCTCCTTGGACCACCGCGACGACAAACGGGAACCAGCGGCGTCCTCCCTGGACCACCGCGACGACGAACGGGAACCAGCGGCGTCCTCCTTGGACCACCGCGACAACGAACGGGAACCAGCGGCGTCCTCCTTGGACCACCGCGACGACAAACGGGAACCAGCGGCGTCCTCCTTGGACCACCGCGACGACAAACGGGAACCAGCGGCGTCCTCCTTGGACCACCGCGACGACAAACGGGAACCAGCGGCGTCCTCCTTGGACCACCGCGACGACAAACGGGAACCAGCGGCGTCTTCCATGGACCACCGCGACGACAAACGGGAACCAACGGCGTCCTCTTTGGACCACCGCGACGAAACGTGGCCTCCACTGGACCACCAGGAACCTCAAGGGTCAAACGTGGCTTGGCGACAGGAACCGTACGAGGTGCTGCCCTCGGGGAAACAAGAAGCAGCCCCACCATCAGAGAAGCGCCCTTCTTGGAGGGCAGACGTGGAGCCGGAACCGGAGACGAAACCAGACGTGGAGCCGGAACCGGAGACGAAGCCAGACGTGGAGCCGGAACCGGAGACGAAGCCAGACGTGGACGTGGAGCCGGAACCGGAGACGAAGCCAGACGTGGAGCCGGAACCGGAGACGAAGCCAGACGTGGACGTGGAGCCGGAACCGGAGACGAAGCCAGACGTGGAGCCGGAACCGGAGACGAAGCCAGACGTGGAGCCGGAACCGGAGACGAAGCCAGACGTGGACGTGGAGCCGGAACCGGAGACGAAGCCAGACGTGGAGCCGGAACCGGAGACGAAGCCAGACGTGGACGTGGAGCCGGAACCGGAGACGAAACCAGACGTGGACGTGGAGCCGGAACCGGAGACGAAACCAGACGTGGAGCCAGAGCCGGAGCCAGAGACGAAACTAGACGTGGAGCCGGAACCGGAGCCAAACATGAAGAGGTGAAGGCAACAGCTGATGTGCTGTCGCGCTGAATTGCACTGAAAGGCGCCGCCACCTTATGGCACCGTGGTGCAGGTACTGGGAAGTTCGGCTGCGGCGTTGACGTTCCACGCCGAGGGGCCGAAACCAGAACCAGATGTTGTGCAACGGGACTGCCCCGCTGTATTTCCACGCCCTGCGTCTCCTCCAAACGCTGGGGCCGTGGAGTTGGCACAGCAGTAGTGAACTGCCGATCTGCACCCGTCGACGCTTCCTCGTTGAAGTGCCTTGGTGCAGGTGTAGGAGTCTGAACAGCGGCATCCTCACGCTGTGACTCCCCATCCAGTGCTCCCTCCCAAGAGCACTGGGTAAGAGGGTCTCCCGCTGACACGGTTGCTGGCCGACGGCCAGCGGGCTCCGACACTTGGTCCTCCAAGTGCCGGTCTGGAGGAGCGAGAACAGCAGCCCTCCATTGCTGTCTCGTCGAGCGCAGCGTCCTCCGCCTTGAACGCTGACGTCTCGGGGGCTGTGCAACAGACGCAGTGAAGTTCGTTGTGCGAGCCGAATCAGGGACGCCCATCTTCGCGCCAACCCACGAGCTGGAGATGAGCGACTGTCCATGGAAGTCTGGGGGCCCGGTACAAAAACGAAACCCCGAGTCTGGAAGAGGGGGGCGAAATAGTGCGCGTTGTAGCTCATCGCGCATCGCACCCACCTCAACCCACAGCTTTGCCACACCCGGGAACTCAAACAACCAGGGTTCCTCCCACAAAATGTCATCCAGCAGCTCGACTGCTACTAACCTGGCCTCCGGCCTAGGAGCTTCAGTGGCTGCTTTCAAAATGACCCCGTAGCGCATCAAAAAGTGTGGGGACAGATCTGGTCTAGCTGGATCCATGGCACTGAACTCGAACTGGTTACACACACAGACAAACTAAACAAGTTGTACAAGCACGAAAACAAGACTAGCACCCAGTGAACACAAACACACAGCCTCACAAACAAGACAAGCTAACACGGACTAACACTTAGCTGGCTAGCTAACCTAAACCAAACACGAACTAAACAAACTATGGGTCGGCTGGGTCCAAATGGTTGGTGTATTCTGTTACGAACGAGGGTCAAACCGGACTGAACAAGATTTTAAAACACGCTCCTTGAGCGTGGAGACAAACTACAATGGCCACCAAACTGAACTGGGAGGACCCAAATGCACGACCCAGAGACAGGACTGACGACAAGTGGTTTAATAATAAAAAGAACATATAGACTGAGGACAATACAAACTAAGGACGCTGCGACTGCAGGATGAACCAGAAAACAAAACATGCAAACTAACACCTAAAACTCACAGGTAACTCAAAATCGCTGCAGAGCAGGAAACTAACTAACTATCCTAACACAAAACATGCAAACAACAGTATCAAACGTAATCAGCGAACAAACACACAAACCTGGACTGAACACGATGGCACGGCAACAAGTGACGAGTAACACATAACGAGTAGTGAGTAACAAGTAACAAGTAATACACCAACAAAGACTGTGCACAAACTGAGACCTTAAATACCAGACAAGACAGGTGAACCCAATCAAACTAATACAGGAAACACAAGACAGGAAACAAGGACACAAGAGCAAAAGGGTGAAACCAGGCTGCCCCTGGTGGCGTGGAAGCCGAGTCACAACAACTTTAGCTGTAAACGTGAAGTGTTTTTTTATACAGGCTGACGCATGCCAGCTACCGGAACGCGAGGAGGTTGCTTCTCAAACTGACACGCGGCTGGCTACCTTGTAGAAGAATATTAGAGTGCTCACCTCAGGAGCAAACGTATGTACATTTAACAGCAGTATATCATATCATTTGTTGGCCAATATGCAGTTTTATTTGACAGAGATTTTGCATTTCACATTTCAGTATTTTCGGTATTCATAATATGATCTATATTATTGTCTATGTATTTACTCTGTATGCAGTTGGTCAACTTATTTTGATATTTTAGTCTGTTGACGGGTAATTTGTAACTCTAGTGTTATGGTGCAGATTATGTGGAAAATGTAATGTGACCATCTTCAATAAAGTCCTGCTGGACTCAGGTTGTTCTATGGAGGATCTTGTAAACATCCCTGTCCCACCGGCCCTCTGGGCAGAATTTGAGCAACCTGACAGAAAGGAGGTCATTAATGTCATGCTAAGATTTAACAAACCAGCACTATAAAATAAGTTGAAAAGTCAAAAAGTATCCTCATATTAATAAAAGTAATAAACACATACAATATCTTGAAAGCAATATTTGCTGTCACACCATGCCTCTGTAGGCATTCACTGTTCCTACATTGGCACTTAATTACAGACAAATATGGCAAAATATAAGCTGCAGCTGAAGATCGCATTATAGAAAAAATATTTTTACACAGCAGCAGAACGAGAAATAAAAAAACATGTAAAAATAAGTTTATATTAGTTTATCAAGCTATGCTCCCAAACAAGCTGTAGTCGTGTTATGAATATTCTGTTGTATTAATTCAGGCTGCTAATTTGGAACCATTAGTATTAGCATTAGCAGCTAATCAAGTTGCGTATTATATAAATCAAATTCAATTAAACGTGAATCTGCCAGTTAGACGTACCTTGCGCCAGTTGAAGTGTAACCACTTCAACAGCCTCCCATTCCACTTCAGAGTCAGATTTTGGATCAAACGTATGGTTAAACTCCACTACGAGGATGAGCCAGTGTCACTGTTACAATGGATTCAGTGACCGTGACGTTTGATTCCCGCGGCGGATTACGGCTATGCGCTTCCTCAAAGGGGTGTGGCAATCAGTTTAGCTTCCGACACACTCCGAAAATAGAGCGTTGTGGACGAGAGCTTAAAACACACATTTTCAGACGGGCCATGTGGGCCATCTACAGAGCTTTTTGGCAAGAAAAGTTACAGACACCTTACTGAGACATCAAGGTTCAATTCTTTAGCAATGTGGAGCATGAAAAAAGCGTGTGCTTGGATCTTTAAAAACATAACGGACATGTTTCGATGATGTCTTTATTGGGTAAAGATTTTAACCACTTCAGGGTGCTCCAGAGCTTGAAACAACACATTGTCCAAAACGATTAAATGACTCTGCCCTCGCGGAAACAGCGTCTCGTTGTTGAAAGAATCAGGCAGTCCTTCCACAAATTTTATTCCTTTATTCATCCTCTGCAATTCCTCGTACATGGGTTGAAAAGACGTATATCCACATCCACATGATAACAGTTTTCCAAAAACTTTTTTACAAAAAATGTTTTACCTGCGCCACTAGGGCCCGCTATAAGACAGGAGAACAAAAAGGGACAAATCCTTCCCCCACTTCTTGCATAGCACTGATAGCCAAACAGACACTGGCCCACTCCGGGAAGCAGCCGGCGCTTGTCACCACTCTAAACTGCTTGTCGACCGAGACGTTTTTTTAAATCAAAAAAAAATCTTTTTGTCGCGGGGAATGTTGTTTTGAGGAGCCGTCAGGATTCCGCTCTCACCCGTTTTAATAAGTTCTCCACCAGGCTTTTAACAGAGTCTAAATTGATGCTCTTACAACACACTGTTGTCTGTGTGATGCCCTTGACTTTAACCGTCACTCTGCCTCCTCGCGTCTGATACTCGTAGCTTTTAGGTCCTGCGGAGACAAACTCTGTATTAGAATCAGACTTTAGCTCATCCGTCAAATCTCCCAGGTAATTACCCAGAGGGAGCTCGCCTCGCCAGGTTCAGTACAGAAGATTACGCTATCGGTGTTATAATACAGAACACGCCTCTCAAGCTGCTCCAGGCAGCTGTACAATTTCAGTCGGGCGTAACAGGTGGTCAAAGCGGTGACAAATACGTTTGACCGTTTGGGACGAGCTACGACACGCTCGCTGCTGCAATGTTGAATCAACGCCACCTTGTCGTTTAGAAAAGTAAAATACTTTACCTCCCTGTCTCCTGAAAACAGTAGCTTGAAAAAATATTCGGGCCTTTCCACTGTTTCAGTCTGAACAAAATTACACCTCTGACTCAGCTTCCCCCAAAAACTGTTCAGGCATAATTTTGCTACTTGTCTTTTAGCAGGGTTTAACACAATATTTGCTGGATCTAAGATGATCCCCTGATTTTTGGCATAGTCATCAATGTATTTTTGCCTGCTCTCTGCATCTGTAGCATTCGTCGGATAGCTGCTGGCTTCCTGCTTCCCCTTGAGAAAGGTTGAGATGTATTCTTTAAAGAGAGAGCTACTCTGCTTTTTGAAATGCCACAGTTCTATGACCCCCCGCTACTCTGTAACCCTTATAACCCTTGTAAGCCTTCAGAATCTCGGGGGAAGGAAAATCAGAAGCATCCTCTCTCAGAGCAATGCAGAGAAACTGATCCATGCATTTGTTACCTCTAGGCTGGACTACTGTAACTGCTTACTCATAGTATGTCCTAACAGCTCCTTAAAAAGCCTACATCTTATTCAAAATGCTGCAACCAGAGTTCTGACAGGACTTAGAAAGAGAGATCACATTTCTCCTACATTAGCTTCTCTGCACTGGCTGCCTGTAAAATGTAGGATAGAATTTAAAATTCTCCTACTCACATACAAAGTACTCAATGATTTCAATGGTTTCTTCCTCGTTGGAGAGGGAGTTTTTCCTCTCCACTGTTGCTGTCAAATTAAATGCTTGCTGTATGTGGGATTTGTTGGGTTTAGTTGTGTGAGGTCTTAAACCTTACTTTGTAAAGTGCCTTGAGATAACTTTGTTGTTATTTGGCGCTATATAAATAAAATTGAATTGAATTGAAGGCCAGACTCCTGTCAGAGCGTGCTCCCCATCGCTGCGGTCACAGGGGCCGTCCTGACAGTTCAGCTCAGCACAACTTCTGCATAGAGTAAACACGAGGCGCCCTTTGCCAGATCTGTAAGGGAGCACAGGGAAAAACAGGCCACGGGGAGGATACAACGTCGCCTTAATGAGCCCAAAATAAGATCCTAGCGACCGGAAATCTCTGAATATGATCTCCGGGTGTCCCAGAGGATAAGGACATGTGTAGTTGACATAAGGATACAGAGATGTAAAATCAATGTATCTCACGACCTCATCTTCTCCCGCAGAGTATCTCAGCGTCACGAGCCATGTGCGCCCCCCGTACAGAGCATCACGTGGGGCTAGAGGCTCAGGGGCCTTGTAAGCTTTCAGGAACGCTTTCACACCCTGGTGCGACTTTTTCAGCAAACCCCAGCAGTGCTCCTTCATGATAATCACATGGAGCCCATACTCTGACCTCAGCTTTGCTAATCTCTCATGCGTCTCGAAGTGTACTTTTTCAAAAGTTTTCCCTGTTAAGGCATGAACGCTGCTGCCTGAGAAACACTCTAAGCAACCGTGGTAGAAGCAGCCCAGAAATTCATACACTGTCATCATCCCGCCTGACTCACAATAGCCATCTACCCCCATGTGCCTAAAGCTCCGTTTACCTCAGTTTAGAGCTTGCTAGATAAACATTTGTCTCTGACCATCACCTATTCTGTGTGTGTGTGTGTGTGTGTGTGTGTGTGTGTGTGTGTGTGTGTGTGTGTGTGTGTGTGTGTGTGTGTTTGTGTGTGTGTGTGTGACACCGAGCTTCAAAGACAAGATGCACTAGATTTACGGCTTTGGTTCTGGTGAGGGATAAGATAGGAAGGAGCCAGAGACCAGAGGTAAAAGGCAGACCATAAACAATTGGTCAGTTAAACACAACGTTAGATGTCAGCACTTAATGTGCAACAGAACCTTGAGAGGGAGATAGATTGTTTGTCTAACAATGTTTAGTGCTGAGCCCAATCAAGTACAGAGCACATGGCTGCTATACGTAATGAGAAAAGAACACAAGAAGCATAAAAGTAGAATTTTTTCCATTACAGTGTGTGTATATGTGTGTGTGTGTGTGTGTGTGTGTGTGTGTGTGTGTGTGTGTGTGTGTGTGTGTGTGTGTGTGTGTGTGGGTGTGCGCCTAAATGCCATATGACTGCAGACCGAGAGGACCCCTGTGACCAACAGCAGAGGTCTATCAATGATGCAAGGGTATATGCTTTGCAAGTTGCGGATGTTGTTGTTGTACACCAACAGCGTACTCTAATACTACAATGCAAGAACCTTGTTTCAAAATCAGTGTTTTCCGACTTGACAACTAAACCCAGACGTAGGAAGGAGGTAGCGGATGGGCAGGACACCCCAGGCCTGCGAGCTCAGACGGCTAAACACACACACGGAGGAAGGCGTCGCCCCGGTGATACGGAGAGCACAGACTAAAGGAGGATATACAGAACGCACCGGCGGCTAAGCCCTTGTAGCAACGTCTTTATAAAACAGCATATATATTTGCATACATAGGGGCGTTCGGATGATCATGGCGCCTCTTAACACAGAGGATGAAAGATCAGCAGACCTTTGACATTCAGGGTCAAAGAGTAGATACGCTTTGACACTCTGGGTCAAAGAGCAGGTACACTTTGTCATTGCAAGGTCGAGGGTGAAAAGATCAAGTGACCTTTGACCTAGAGCTGTCAAAATATGAATTGATCAAAGGTTGTGTATTTTACTCTCTCATTTTCAACAATATAGCCTAAATATTTCCTGATGCTTCAGGTTTTTTTACTATATTAGACAATGATGAACATACAAACGCGCCTTGATGGCTAGTAGTGCTACATTCAGAACTGCACAGATGCATCAATGTACTGAATGTCATATGTGCAAGAGTTTGTGATCTGAACGTACTATCTTTGTCTTCATCCAGCTGATTCACTGCTTTTAATCCTCATGTCCACCCTGCTTCACACTCAATAGCACCTGTATAGACCAGAAGATTACTGAGATAAGTTATAGTTTATATGCTTATATGTAACTGTTGTTATGGTTGCTGGAACTGGTTTCGGTGGGAAGTATACTTTTACCACACGGGATGTGTTGATTTATGGGTCTGGACTAAAGCGACAAGAGTCTTACTTATGCAGCCTGGCTTAGTCATACACAATCTGGTACTTTTTACATGAATGAGGAGAGGACATGAGCTCAGGCAACCCTTGTCCTAATAAAATTAAAGTGCTGTTACTTTGACTGCAAAGTTGGTGCTTTATTTAGTCAAAAGCATAAGCTAACAGCAAGTAATAAAAATGATTAAAATCTCAAAATCATAATACAGTCAATAAACCATGTTCATTCTTTCCCTATGTCTACTCTTAGTCTACTCACAACCCCTTTGGCTCTGGAAGTTCAAGGCTGGCTGGAAAGTTGACGAGTCAAAACGTGTAGATGCTTGGTGGGGAGTCTCTTTCCAAAACAATCTCGGCTCTGAACTTGATTTTCTTTGTGATGCTTCACCCTGCTTGGATGAAGGGGCTTGGCTGCGCAGAGGCAGATATTTCCTCCAAAGACTTCATCCTTTCTTTGTTATTCCCCCATTTTCTGTGGCCTTTTTGCCGTTCTTTAGCTTGTACACAACATTTCAAAGTTGTAGCTTGAGCACACAAGATTGCACAACCTGCATCTGACTCCTGCCCTCAAACATTAAACTTTATTTCACCCTGATTACAAGCTCACAAAATGCATTAGAACATGTATTAAAAATGTTTCATCATTCAAACATAATCACATTACTATATTGGTAAAAATCATCTGAATCATCAAACATCATCTTATCGTTTGTTCACCTCAGCTCATTCTTCTGACTGCTTGCTCTTGCCTATGTTGAATGTCATTACCATCGATGTCTGTTATTCTGGGCTCTAAAATAGGTAAAAGGAACACTGATGAATTTATTTATTTTCAGATATTACAGTAAATTTGAGGAATCAGAAATTAAGATTAAAATTGAGCCAAGGCTGAGGAAAATGTTCAGAAGCAAATGGAGAGGGAAAAGAGACAATAGTTTCTTTATAATTATAATAAATCAGCGAGTCAGTAGAAGAAGGAGGAGAGATGAAACAGTAATATGACGATTCAGATTTGGAAACGGTGAACCAACGGTATTAGTCCCCACCAGTCGGTGGGGATACTTTACTAAGTTGTTGTTTGTCGACCGCCAATCAGAAACAAGAAGAAGAAGGAAAGCCTATTAGCGTTCACGTTAACATCATAAACCCGGAAATGAAAAGCTCAACGTAAAAAGAGCGCCTCAATCATAAGTGGAGACGTTACATGTGGTAGGTCCTGATAATGTTTAGGACGATTTACTCAAGTTAAACATTTCTAGTTGATACAGCTGTTTGTTTCTCTTGCTACGCACAAACACTTGCTGTTTTTGGTATTTTGAGGCGATGACTTTTAGCGCTTCTTCGTGACCTGTAAAGTTTTAGTGCTTAAGACTTAAACAAGACGCTACAGTCTTACCCAACTCGAAACAAGCGCTTGTCACGTACAAAATGGAGCTGCAGATGTCAGTTTTTTATCTTAATTGAATATTGACACTGTTCTACAATTGCTCACATTATACAGATACACATATAGTGTGCCTGGATGAGCTGCCTGAGTGAAATATATGTTTGTTCACATGCTCAATATTAACATTTGAACAATAATAAAAAAACAAGTTAACAATATTGGTCTAAAGGTAGAAAAGGTATTCACATATGCACACAGTTATACATTATAGATTCAGTGAAGTTTACTTAAAGCAGCTCTGATTTAAAAGTCTCAGCAGCAGGGAGAAATATCTGTAGACATGTTGCATTTCTTGCATCATTTGAGAGTATCCTAGTTGCACTGTTAAAGTCTATTCAAAGAGTTCACGCATTTAAACAATTTCATTGAGGAAGTTCTTGTTTGAGCAAAGATAAATTTTAAATAACTAAGTTGGCAGTAATTCAAATTATTTTTTTACTAGGTCTAAACAAACAGTCCCTCTTAACACTCTTTACATTTTTTCATAGAGTTTCATTTCTTTTTTGATTAAAGTGGGAATTGTCTTCTTGGTTTGTATGATATATATGTGATAGTCTGCACTTATCTTGTTACTGTGCCTGGTGTTGATGCAACAGGGCTTGCAACTAAGGGGCAGTGGGTTTCTGTACCCAATCATTGTCTGATGGTTTAAAAAGCACAGCAAAAGTATCTGGGAAGTCTTCTTCTCATACCAGACCATTTCTAGTCCATACATCTCCACCATGGTTTTCACTTACTTGGCTTTTGTTTTAGGCTCTTCTACGTATGTTTGACTGTGACTTTTTAACCTGTGACTTGCTGTATTATGCTATTGTTAGCCTGGATTACTGTATGAAAATAGTGCACCAAGTATATGTTGGGGTACAAGGACCACTTAGCACATGGCTGTGGTTCAACACAAAATTGAAATACAGAATTGTGAAACCATATACCTCTGAATAGCAGGCATATACAGTAGCAATCCTGTTTATCAAAATGCCATTTTTATTTTGCAGTATCCGTCACCCTATTGTTACCATGAATTGCAACCCTGGTCCACAGAGCAGTATTCAGCAGCAGAGGGAACACTGGAATAGAAACCACAGTACATCAGCCAGAAAATTGGTGCAGACTGAACAACTATACAACCATCAGCTTCAGCAGATCATCACTGTATGTACCGTAGCAATGATTTAATATGTGTTAAATTGTTTTGACATAGTTGTATAGCACTAAAAAGGTTTCTCAATAAATATGGTTAACAACATGTCAGTATAATATTTCGGTGTAAAATGGGAACCATATTCAGACTGAGTGTTGAATGGGCAAATGCTACATGGCTTTAGAAATGTCATAAAAATAAAAGTTTAAAACATACTCTACGGGTAACTATATGCCGTATGTAACCTACACAGTCGATATAGAATTCTTGGTTCTCTTTCTCCATGCAGAGGGAACTGACATCTACCACTGCAGCCTTATTTCTAAAGAATTACTTACCCCCAAATGATTATAGTTGTATGCCCAATGTAAATTCAAATGACTAATGTGCACTTTAAATTACTTATACAGTAGTTATCTGAATAGGTCTCTGTTTTGGTACATAATTTCTCTGCTCTTGTTGAGGTCAGCTTATTTGTGCCATGTGTAATACTTTATGATGTTAACAGACATTTTTTGCCCACATGCAAATCCTATATCATTCTCTTCTCATAGTACTTTGTGGATATCCTGAATGCCAAAGGAACCCTGAAGCAGGGCATAAGAGAAAGCATCTTTAGTTCAATCAAAGAAATTCATTCCATAAACCAGTAAGTATCAAGTACAGTTTTAAGAATATATCTGCTGTAGACATGGGAAACCATTTAAATGATTAGGTATAAGCAGGTTGTCTTGTGTTGTACTGCAGCCAGGAAAATCTTTGTTACTAGAAGATACTTTCTTTGACTTTTACTGTTGGTGAAAATAAGAATTTGTATTAGCAAACAATGTGTTTTCTTTCCGGAGCTACTGCATATCGGCTGCAATTACGCCGAAAGATATAACCAAAGCAAGAAAATATAATTATTATCTGAATTACCTGCTTGTTGTTGCTGTTGGGGAAGAATTAAAAGTCAAAGCTGAAGAAATCTGATCTTGGCATGATGTTACTTTCAAGGTGCTGCAAAACACAGAGAGGGGGAAAAAACAGAGGAGGCTTTCCTGCCTTTCGCTCTTGTTTGAATTCTTTTGACTGCTTCTGTATCTTATAAGTATAATTGTATAAATACAGTAGTTAGTTATTAAGTTATTCTGATCAATTTACCATACGCAGTACTCAAATTACCCACTTGAACCATTTTATTTTAGCGTATTGGCATTATCAGTGAGACAGTGGAAGTGTGGTTGCAGTAGTAATGGTTATATTTGTAGTCCCCACATGTATTAGTTGCATGATATGGTAAATGTCATCAACATGCCCTCACTCCAATACTCAGAGTTCAACTCCACAAGTCACACCGACATCAGATCAGACTCTTATAAACGTAGATTCGCACAATAGACAAATTTTAAAGATCAAAGCTGTAAAGGTATCCACATTCAAAAGAAACTCGGACAGATTAATGGCTTTCAAAAAGTTTGTCAACAGTTGAGAGAACAGTACAGAGATAGACAAAATGAATGATGGCTACATTTAATTTGCCTCATTCTTTTTCCTTCTTGTCTTTTTCTTGCATACACTTTCATTAATTAGCTATTTAGAGTTGAGAATTAATTGTATCTAAGGTGTTGTTTATGTGCCTTTCTGTTGTTTTTCAGGGTTCTTTTGGTCCATTTGGAGAGTGGCTGCATTGGCAGAGGCTTTGATCTGTTCTGTCCCAACCTGCAATACTACAACACATATGTGGACAACATCTATAATGCCAGTAAAGTACTCAGGGTAAGAACAGAGCGTTATGACATGGTGATTGCATCTGGGCCGGCTCACTGGGTGTCTTTTTTACATGGAGGACATAAATGTTGCTTTAGCTCTGTACAAGGGATTTGTTTACTATAGGCACATTTATATATTATTTCTTTTATATAAGTTACTTTAACTGTGTTAAGTAAAATGTAGATATTAAAGTGCTCTGATTCAGTATATTATGACTACTAAAATTCTATGAAAGCAGAACTAAGATACACTGTAGCCTACATTGTGCCAAGGAGGCGCAGCACGTGGCAGCAAAACTCAGCAGCTCTTTCCTTTTGTGTTCTTTTCTTTAGATTTTTTTTAACGTTTTCTTCTATCCTATTTGTGTTTCCTGTTTTTTTGTTGTTTTTTTTTAATAAATTGATATGGAGTCGTGCAACAAAAATTTCATTTCATTACTTTTACACTTTGTTTCATTATCTTTTGCCAACTTTTCGAAGCGGTTCCTGGGTGACCGTTTAAGAAGCGGCTCCATTTTTTACACTCTGGACCAGGTGTTAGCTAGGTAACTGTGGTCTCTGTCAACGGATTTATGCTGGTGCGGGCGGAGCAGATCGCGGCGCAGAGTGGCAAGAGGAAAGGTGGGGGACTGGCAGTGTTTGTGAACAACTGATCAACGGTTTACATCGCTAAAGAACAGCACTGTAGCAGGGACATTGAGCTGGTGGCAGTCAGCGCTCGGCTGTACTACCACTCACTGGAGTTCTACCTGATGTGCTGATAGGCACCGCTTACATCCCTCCGTCAGCCATCGCAAGCCAAGCACCAAAACGCCCTCATTGTCATCTCTGGGGACTTTAACCATGCCTGTCCAACCTCACCCAGTATGTTAACTGCCACACAAGGGAGAATACAACTCTGGCTGATCTACATGCTAATGACAAGAATGCATATACCCTGCCCCCCTTAGGACACTCTGATCACAACCTAGGTTATCTCTTTCTGCTTACACTCCAGTGGTGAAACAGCAGACACTGCAGGTGAAAACAGTCAAGAGCTGGACAGAGAAGGCAACAGAGCAACCCACAGCCAGGTTATGAGTGACTAAGCCTGGGCAAATGAGTTGAATCTGTTTTTTAATAGATATGATTCTGCCTGGCCCCCAGTCTCCAACCACACAGCCCTCTCTTCAGACCTCACCAGTTCAGATGTCTCTTCCCAGCTGCAGCTGTTCGCACCTCAGCACCACTTCGCCCTTCCTCTGAACAGAACAATGCCCCCCCCCCCCAACAACCTACAGATCCAGACCAGCCACCACCCATCCCCCTCTGCCTCACTCTGAACCAGGTAAGGAGGGAGTTAAGGAGGACAAGAGCCAGGAAGGCAAGAGGCCCTGATAACATCAGCTCCAGGGTCCTCAGTGTGTAGCCCAGCTCAATGAGGTGGTCCTCTACATTTTCAACCTGAACCTCAGGCTGGAGAGAGTATCAGTACTCTGGAGGACTTTCTGTCTGGTTCCTAAAGTACCCCGTCCTAAGGAGCCTTACCACTTCAGACCCGTTGCCTTAACCTCCACCTGATAAAGGCCATAGAGAGGATCGTCCTCAGTCACCTTCGTACCCAGGTGAGCTCAGCACTGGACCTGCTGCAATTTGCATATCGACCAGGTGTCGGGGTGGATGACATCATCATCTACCTGCAGCATCGGGTCCTGTCTCACCTGGAGTCTCCTGGTAGCACTGTGAGAGTCATGTTTTTTGATTTCTCCAGTACTTTTAATAGCACCCAGCCATCACTAATGTGGAGGAAGCTTGAGGTGGCAGGCGTGGACCAACATCTAGCTGGTGTGAGAACAACCACCTGATACTGAACACCAGCAATACAAAAGAGCTTGTTCTGTACTTCAGGAGCTCCCCTCCACCACACACACTGGTGAAAATCCAGGGCTCAGACATTGAGATTGTGGACACATTTAAATACCTGGGTGTCGGCCAGAGTCGACTCCGTCTACTGAGGAGACTGTGGTCTCTTGGTTTTGCACAGAACTGCTAAGGACTTCCTATGACACTGTGGTGGCCTTAGCAGTCTTGTATGGAGTTGTGCTGGGCGGGGGGCAGTGCAGGCAGAGACAGGAAGCGACTCAACAAGCTGCTTAAGAAAGCTGGCTCTGTCCTGGGCTGCACACAGGAGTCCATTGAGGAGGTGGCAGACAGAAGGATATTGGCCCAACTAACATCTATCTACTGCTGTACTGTTTAATGTCTCCTTGCTGAAGTAGAAAAAAGAATGTCCCCATTGTGGGATGAATAAAGTTGATCTTATCTTATTCAGCTAAAAAACTAGCATGATGAGAAAAGAAGAAAAAGAATTTATGCATTTAGTATATAAAACAGTGACACAGTGTACAGGAAATTTTCACAATAGAAAATGTGTGTAGCATATACATAGCCCAAAGTACTGCCATGTGTATGCTTAAAAATTACTGTTCTAAGCAAAAAGCTGCAGCTGGTAAATGTATCTGAGAAATGTCTTTTTTTGTTGTCATTGTTATAGATACTACTACTTATCTTTCGGCTTTTTCCATCGGAGGTCGCCACACCATGTCAGTCTGGCCTCTCTGACTTTGTTGCTGCACTCGCCTCTTTTCCACACTCCCCATCACACTGTGAACTGTTGACTTCAAGTACTTAAACACCTGCACCTTCTTCACCTCTGCCCCCTGTAACCTCACTGTTCTACCTTAACCCCTCTCATTTAGACACATGTATTCTGTCTTACTACGACTGACTTTCGTGCTTTTTCCCTCCAAAGCAAACCTCCACCTCTCCAGCTGTTCCACCACCTTTTCTCTACTCTCAGCTCACATTTTGCTCACTGCAAATCACAATGTCATCCGCAAACATCAGTGTCCAGGGAGATTGGTGTAGTCCCACCTTTCCCTTAAACTCCTCTGTCAGACCTACAGCACATCTCACCACCATCATACTCCTCTCATACATATCCTTGACTACTCTGACATATTTCTCTGCCACTCCCCACAACCTCATACAGTACCACAGCTCCTCCCTCGGCACCCTGTGATACACCTTCTCTAAATCCACAAAAACACAATGCAGCTCCCTCTGACCATCTTAGTACTTTTCCATTAACATTCCTCGAAGCAAAAATGTCATCAGTGCTCTTAGGGGGAATGAAACCTTACTGCTGCTTACAAATCTCCACCTGTTTGCTAAGCCTGGCTTCCACTACTTTTTCCAACTGCTTCATTCTGTGGCTCATCAACTTTATTCCTCTTTAGTTAATGCAGTTCTGCGTGTCGCCCTTGTTCTTAAGGAGCAGCGCCAGAATGCTTCTCTTCCATTCCCCAGGCCACTTCTCACTCTCTAGAATTCTGTTGAACAAACTGGTTAGAAACACCACTGTTGTCTCTCCTAGACACTTCTACAGGTACGTCATCAGGACCAACAGCCTTTCCATTCTTCATCTTTATCAGAGCCTTCCTCACCTCATCCATTCTAATCTCTGCTATTTCCTGCTCCAAAACATCCACACCTTCCTCCTTTATTTTCCTGTCATTCTCATTTATCAGCTCCTCTAAATACTCCTTCCATCTTCTCTGCACCCTCTCCTGAGTTGTTAGCACCTTTCCATCTCTGTACGTAATCATCTTTATCTGTTGTACAGGCTAGCCAGACAGAGAGATAGAGATGAGAAAGGTGTACAAGTCCTTCTCTCCTTCCTTCGTGTCTAACCTGTCATACAGCTCATCATAAGCTCTCTGTTTGGCCTTTGCCACCTCCCTCTTCACTCTGCACTGTGCTCCCCTGTACTCCTGTCTACTTTCCTCAGTCCTCTCTACACTCCACTTGCTTTTAGCCAACTTCTTCCTCTGGATGCAATCCTGTACTTACTGCCACCAAGTGTCTCTATCTTCTTTCCACCTTCCAGATAACACCCAGCACCTTCCTACCTGTTTCCCTGATAACCTCTGCTGTAGTTTCCCAGTCATCTGGAAGCTCTTCCTGATCACCCAGAGCCTGCCTCAACATCTGCCCATCTTGTTGTTGTTGTTTTAGATACAACTGAAGAAAAACAAAGCCTTCAGACGTTTTAAGAAACTGCAAGAAACCCGATCAGAGTTCAACAACCATAAACTTGAGGAATTACTTCAACTTCCCGTTCAGAGAATTGATCAGTAAGTCTGTGTTCTGTAACTCTGCAAATGAAAAGGCCACATGATTTGTTAAATTTCTCCTGCAGCAAAAGTTTGATTTTATGCCATAGGCTAGGTTAGTTAGTGCTTTGGCACAAAAAGTGCACTTTGTCAATAAATAAATGTAGTAAAACCAACCAATTATGATGGTTTGTACAGGACAAACCGCAGTGGTGTGAATATGCTTTGACCTTATTTTCCCCAGCTCACCTCTCCATTTGGTGCCCTTTTCTTTAATTTAAGTTTTAATTTGAGTAATTCTTTACTCCTTCACATTTACGAGGAGGGCAAGCTGCTGACTAGAAGCCTGAACGGGTAGGGCCCGTGGCCCTCCACAGCTGCCAAGGTAATTTCTTAGCGGGTAGTGATTAAGGCCACAGCTGGCCTCACTCTCTGGACCCTGTTGAAGACACCATCCCCCCAGGCCCCTGCAATGCAGGTATAACAGATAATTTAGCTCCAGTTTGAACACAGGGTGGGAATGCATTAGGTTGTCATATGTGTACGCAGATATTTTGGTAACTAATCAATCAGGTAAAATTTCAACAATATTTTAAGTTGAGTTTTTGTGTATAAAACCCTAAATATCCATAATGTAAATACACAAAAAGCATTAGGTTTTACTCATTACTGATGACATGAAGCAAATTTAACAGACTTAATTAAAATAAAAGGATAATATATGCATTAGTGCACGAAAGAATCAACTTTTGCTGACACTCAAATTCTCACAGGCTCTTGGGCATAAAAACACATTTTGCACAATAGCATTTTATTAAAGTATATTTAGATGATGACATAATTTTATCCATTAAAAATTTGATGTTGATGTTTTCTTTTATGTAGTGCAATAAATCTATCATCCACCACTTTTGAAACAACCTTCCTTTTGTGAAGGAAAAAAAGAAAAAAAGTGAGACTAGAAAAAGTGACACCTAACTTTACATTGTTGATTATAGAGGCTTCTCAGCGGTGTGTTTCAGAGTGGGAGAAGCAGTTGATGGAGAAATGTGGGTCTGCAAACCATAGAGGATCACTCAGCTCGTGAAGAAGTCTGTCCTTTTCAACCTCTGAACTCAGAGAATAAAGTTGCTGAATCGTGGAACCGCAACTTAGCCAGTGCACTTCTGAATGATAGAACGTTTGAAATTCTCTGTGGTAGAGTGCTCATATTCGAATTATGTTTACCGTTTCACAACAGTGATCACTGTTCAGAGCCTCTTGGTGGACGATACAGTGCATTTTAACAGCCTCACCTCCGTTCTCCTGCACCTTGGAGCACACAAGAGGCCACTCCTTTGCGCCTGTCATAGATGGTGCTCCATCCATTGTAACTCCACAACTTGTTCCAAGTCCTATCTTGTCAATTGCATGTGACAAAGCTTCAAAATGTCTCTTGCGTTTCTTTGGTGTTGTTATTTTCAGTGTGCTTTAGCAAACATTTTCTTTATTTCTTTTTGTTTTGTAGAGGAACTGCATTGATCCACTCAGCAGCTCCACCTAGAGTTCAAACCAAAAAATGCAATACCATCAGGGTTCACTTGCGGCCATATTCTGGTATATTTATGTTTATTTATATGTAGTACGGGCCAATTCAAAATGGATGGATGGGCCATAGTTTGGACATCCCTGATGTAGGACTATGCTTTATACAAGCGTGCACCTCCCAGTTGCGCAGGACCACCTGAGGGATGCCTAGCAGGACCTAAGCTAAGTCACTCTGGACTGGCTAAAGGGGCCTGACTACCTGTATTGTTTTCCCATATTGCAGCCAGAATTACATTTCAGTCAACCTTCTTCTCAGAACTGTTAATATCAACAAATACCATTATTATTTTCTAAGGAGGCAAACTAGAAGCTAAACATAAGAGACAAGGAGCAAGACAAACTACATGTAGGAGCGACAGGGAGACAGATTAGTCATACCTAACAGTTCAGTTAAAATGTTTCAGTAACAGCAAAGCCTCAGTAACAGGGTTTGGGCCCTGATAGGATTTTTACAGCTTGGCTGACAATCTGTCACATTCAGTCTGTGGTACACATATTTACTAACCAGAATTCATATTTTGTATTTCAGAACCATTGCTTTATTATATCATTTACACTGTGACAATGGAATGATGTTACTACAATATGTTTCACACTCGTCAGTCAAGCCAATAAATGGATCAGTAGCATACAGTCTGCCAGCAAACTAGTGGTCTCTCACAGTGGCACCTGATTGTCTCTAAATCAAGCCCAGACTGACAGACCAAGTGGAAATCAATGTCAGTTGTCAATGCTTGCAAGATCACATCATCCTAGTAAAAGGGGTAAAGATTTTTGAGTTGAGGTTCCTCACAACTAAGTTTCAATTTACCAGCAGTTGTCACACTTTCTTATTCACTATTAGGTCATATGTGTAACACAACCACTATGGAAATGCTTATGGGAAACCATAACACAACCAAACACTATTATAATTTTGTCACTCTTGCTTAGAGTCAAATATATATATATGAATTTTATGATATAAAACCAGTTGCAAATTAATTAAAAAAACATACCTCAGGTCCCCACAATTGCTTATTTAAATTTATATGATGATATGTATGTATATCATGGCTACAGGCTTCTCTCACAGACTGTCTCTGGAAAGCCTCTGTAGAACAAGCTGTTTAAGTTTAAGAGCTTTTGTTATGTATTGACTTCATTGTGTGTGACTTAAGTATCCCATGCAGCTCTCATTTACAAAGTTAAGGCACAGAGAGGGGCACTCCAATATTCAGTAGTGGTCAGTGAACAGGTTTCTGTTGTTTTTCTTTACAAGCTTGTAGCTTAAACTAGCTTACAGCGCCTTACAAACTATAAGGGCAAAAAGTCAAGGGCAGCAGTTGCTAATGCCTCGATAGTAGAGAAACTGAATTACTTTAAACCGTTTTGAGACTGGAACCCACTCACTAATTTTACAGGAAACCTTACAAAGCTGCAAAACCACATGTATTAATGGCTTAAATTCTGAAGTTCTGCCTGCCTGAAAAGCAGCCATGATATTTCCTTTGAAAACTGAATATGTATCACTGACCTCTGTAGTTATGAAGTGTTTTGTCGTAATATTAGCAACTGGGTTTTACTGCATGCAGTGGTTTGCCCGCCATTCTAGTTTTGTTCAATATAAAGAGCGAAGGACATGGGTGCTCAAGTCTCATACAGATGTTTTTATGACTCAATAAAATAAGGAGATATGTTTACATCTCCTTGTCCGTTTGATGGATGTATTGTTTCAGTTGCAATGCAAAAATGTATTGATCTTGTTTTATTTTATATTTGCTTACAGATACAAACATTTCCTACAAAATCTTATTGCCAACATAAGTCCAGACAATCCTGAGTTTCAACCGCTTTCAAGTAAGTAAAATTTTGCAACATTAAAAAAAAGAAAAAAATCTATAACAATAACAAAGATACAGATGGAGCAGCTTCACTAGACAGGAAGCGTGCTCCCCACCCCAATCTAATGTAGTTAAAATGTACTGTTGCTGCCTTTTGTAGCGGATTTAAATATAATAGTTTGATAATAATTAAGGAAACATTAATATTCCTCGAAGTTGGGGCACCAGGTTTGTTTTAATCCAGTCAACGCCAGACGTCAATTCAGTGAGTTACTAATTACGAACAACAATAACTACTTTCTTGTGGTAAAACCAAATCAGTCTCTAATGTTGGGGATTGTTGTCGCGGTTCAGGGACCTCTGCTTAAATCTGAAGAACAATGCACACAAAACAGATTCCTTTTAATGTTTTATTAATCTAATACTATTGAATATATAGGAATAAAATAACATGCAAATACTCAAATAAAAATACAGAACAGCAAATGATCAAACAATCGGCAACACCTAAGTGTGTGATGGCTTTGATCAGGCGAAAAGAGTATTTGTTTCTAAAAACCTAAGGATAACTAATAAATTTGGAATATTCAATCTTAGTGCTTTGAGAAACACCAGACTTCTCAGAGGATTAGAGATGTTTGTCTTGCCTTAGTTTGGAGCTGTAGGCCGCTGTACAGCGTCTCCCGTTACCAGCTTGGTTGAGCAAGGCGTGCCCTCTCTGATCCAGGTGCCACAGCCTCTGGGCCAGGAATCATCACCCGCATTGATGATGATGATGCCTCGGGGTCAGGAAGGTAACAGTCAGCCAAGTTGGACTTTCCAAGGTGTTTCTTGTGCTACTTAAACTAGCCCAAAAAGGAAACAGGCTGGAATCGAATTTAATTAGTTCAGTCAAGTCAGTCTAAGTCATCTCAAGAAACTCTCAACAGTCCTTAGTTGACTAACTATTTTTGATTGAAGTATCAAAATTTGCTTTATTACTTCACATTCTTGGATTTACAATCCAGATCTCCTGGGCTAGTGGGAGAGTCCATGAAATGAGTCTTGGTAGAGAAATTATGAGAAGAGTCTTAAGGTCTGGTTAGAGATAAGGCAGAGGAGGACCCTGCTGAGATTTAGGTGGTGTCACCTAAAAGTATCCATGGTCTTTTAATGTGCACTTAGCCATGTGCGTGTTGTTTATGTTAAACTCTCAGTTCTGTTGTGAGAGAAAACACTGTCCTGTGATATAGACAAGATTTCTGTGTATCCTTATCTTCTAGTGAATCACAGCTTTGTCTCTGTGGAAGGGAGTGAAGCTCCTGTCATTTACAGACTTGAGGTACTTGTGAGTATAAGTATGTGAAGAATATGACAGATTCCGATAGATAATTTTATTCAAAGGTGAGAGAACATGTCTGTTCCAAAGGCAGCACAGATAGAGGATGCTAGATACAGGCTTGGCAGGGGTTCATCCTTCTCAGCACTTTGTATACCTTAGCGGATGACACATTAGCTACATCATTTGCTGCTTTAAAATGCTGTAGTCTACTGTAGCGGCCTGGTGTCTCAATAGGTAGAGCATTAGCCTGGGAAGCAGATGATCCCTGTCTCTGGCATCAGCTGTGTCGTAGTGTGGCAGCTCGCTGCTCCCCCAGGGGATAGGTAAAATTTCATTTTTTTCCATCTCGAATTTCCATTCTGAGATAAATAAGGGAAGTTGTTGTTGTTGTTGTTGTTGTTGTTGTTGTTGTTGTTGTTGTTGTTGTTGTTAGATTTTGTTTAAAGGGTCTAGCTGAGAGTGTTTAGGGGAGGGGAGCAGCGAGGCATCTATCACACAATTTGTCCATCCTTTTTCATACAGAGAGGACAGACAGCTCTGGAAAGAAAATCTATTCCAGGGAGGAAACTGTCAGTAGAAAGTGTATTCTAGCCACAGATTCAATCATCTGTGTGCATTACCAGCATTCACATTCAACGTGTCAAATTAATTGATTTTCACTACAGTACAACCACTCATGCTAAACATAAAGTCTAGGATTTTTCTGTCCAAATCTGTAGGACTGTGTTGCACTAAATACCACTTATGCAGCATTTAACCTTTATCAAATACATTGCTTTTAGTTATTATGATTATATGATTACAGGTCTATATAATAACATTTACATAATTAAGTACCGGTAAATAAAAATGAAAATATTTATTTTAAGTGTTAGACTAGGCTACCAGGACATTTTGAATTTCTCTCTAGCTTGTATATGTGAATTTTTAAAAACTTCCTTTTCAGTTGCCCTGAGAGTGTAGTTCTGAAATCTCTCTCTCTGTGCCTCCCTTCATTGTTGCTAAGGAGTCAAAATGTAACAACTCAGTGAAACTGAGTGTAACATACAAAGAACAGAGTGGTCATGGATTTTATCATCTTATGCTAAATGCAATGTTTCATAAAACATCGAACAAATAACATTACTCATTGAATTACATATATAAGTTCTATCACAATAGAAAATACTTTCACATACATGACATTTTCATTACAGTGTTAATCCCTGTTAATACATTGTTTACATGTCCTTTCTGTTTTACTGGTTTAACTATGTAACAATGCATTTTGTTTGATTGTTATAGGGGCGCTGAATGTGGTGTGCACTGTGTCCCAGCGCATTGAGAACAATACCCGCTGCTATGAGAACCACCTACAGCTTTGTAGAGTGCAGAAACTGCTCAAAGGACAACAAATGAAGGTGTTGGCTGCAGGTTAGTCTTGAATCACATGGTGTAATCCACGGGTGTCAAACTCAAACCTGGCCCTTGCTGGTTTTCCAACTCTCCCTACCCAAGAGCCTGCCCATTACCTAGATCAGGTGTGTCAATCAGCAGCTGGATGAGCCAACCGCCACACCTGTTCAAGGTAATCAGCAGGGAGAGTTGGAAAATCAGCAGGGACACCGGCCCTCGAGGACCGCAGTTTGACACCTCTGGTGTAATCTTTTTTTATCAACAGTATTATAGATAAAGAAAAATTCAATTTGACAATTGACTTATACATTTACAATTAGAATTTATGTTTTTTTACGATTTTATGGGTATTTTATGGGATTTTATAAGGTAAGGTACACAGCACACTTCACTACAGCATGCACTGGTGACTCGAGTACTGCCACCACTGTGAACCAGGCCTCTGCTTCAGGTGTACAAAGACTAAACCCACCCCTTGACCCTATACTCAAACAGCACCATGCCTATTGCTATAAAGTGCTTTTTTTGTTTGTTTTGTTTTGTTTTTGTGTGTGTGCATAATCAAATCTGTGCGTGTGTAACCCGATCTGTGCGTGCCCAAACCAATCTGTTCGTGAGTAAACCGATCTGTGCGTGTGTAACCAGATATGTACTTGTAGACATAGTGGCGCTATACCATTTTTACACTTATAATTTGGTGCTTTAAAATTACGCGCAAATCGTGGCTAAATTTACAAGTAAAACAACATGACCCTCCTCGCCCTGATTGACTAATGAACAAGGAAGTTGTCGCAGTCCTTTGACGTGGCACAGCAGATCCTGAAATCTCCACAAGCAGTAGTGACTGTTTATCAGACCACAATAAACCTGTTTGCTTTAGGTGAGCACGTTTACTTTAACAATGCTTTTAAACAGCCTGATATGTAATGCAGTTGTTAGACAGGCTTGGACCTTTGTGCAGAATCACGGTGCTCCTTGCTGAACAACACCGGTCTACAAGGAGACACGTGCCCAGTGTTCCTGCAGAATGTCTCAAGATGTCACCAATACCAAAGACATGGGCAGAAAGCTTGGTCTAAGAAATCATGTAGTTCGCAGCATTCACTTTCAACTGTCAGCTGAGAACTGCAGCTGCACCGCTGTAACTCTGCTTCGCTTCATCCACAGTTTCTGTGGGTTATCTAAACCTGGAGTTCTCCTTGATCTGAACATCCCCTAGGACCAATTAGGCTCAGCTCACAACCCCACACATGGAAAGCCTAAGTGTGTTAATGTGAGTGTGTTTACTATATACAGCACAAGTACGCGTACTGTATGAGTGTGTGTTTGCGTGGATATGCAGGCTTACTTGCAGGCTTGTATGTGTGTATTTTATTTATTTTAAGTGTTAGACTAGGCTACCAGGACGTTTTGAATTTCTCTCTAGCTTGTATATGTGAATTTTTAAAAACTTCCTTTCCAAATTTCCAGACTCTTGCAAGTCTGTTAGCTTCCTTCTTTGCTAATACGCCTTCAGCCCAACCAGACATATCAGAGCACCAGCAAAACCAACTTCTCTAACTTTACCTCTAATCTAGTTAAAAGAAAATTAACTTTAACAGATCAGGAGTGTTAAACTACCTTAAACCTGTACTGGAAATGAAGAGGGTAATTATGAGACACAAAGCCTGAATCAACTCAGGTTAATCAATACAGCAGGCAACCTCTTACACTAGCTAGTCTCAGATTTTCTTTTTGTTATTTCGATTTATTATTTAATTCAGAAAATATCTCATCTTTTGACTGTTGCTGTGTGTTGTTTAATAAGCATTTTTATTTTTGCATCTAATTTCAACATATGTACCTGTACTATACATAAAACATTGGGTTGAATTTGACATTAGACCCAACAAACTGACCCTTACCCAGCAGACTGGAGGGGCAAATTGTCAAACAAATGCAACTTATATTTGTTTTATTTTTTATTTTTTAGTTTAAATTTGTCTTTCTGATAAGCAGTTGTCTATTAAATTTCACTTCTAAGCCAAATTCCGTTTTAAAGTTAGTGTCTATCAATTAAATTGAAAGATTGAAAACATCATACATTCCAATCAAAAGTTGTGTTTTTCAAGTCACAGAAGAATGCAACATCACCTGTGTAGTTTTTTTTTAGGATGTTAAAGAAAGACTCACAGGCAGCTCTTCAGACTTCAGATTTTAGCCTACAGTAGTTTTATTGTTATTGCTTATGTTGTAATAAAGGGTTATATACAATAAGGACACCCAAAGACGACTATCATCCTATTGATCTTGTATGCCTGTAAAGATGATTTAATTAAAGAAAAATGTTACTGCTGAAAGCAAGTTGTTAGAATAAGAATAAGAAAACCTTTAATAGTCCCGGAGTGGGGAAATTACTTCTCACAACAGCAGTACAGATGAGCGAGAATACAGGTACAGAACAGTTTGTGTTGGCACAGTACAAAGCAGTACAGTACAGTTAGAGTGAGTATGAGGTCATTGCAGGGTTATTGCACAGTAATGGGTATAAGATTTGTACCGGTAACAATATACATAATTGTTCACAGATTTACACAAATATTGTGCAGAGCAGGTTGCTATATAAACCACTGATGCAGTGGGTGAGTGACTGTGGTGGGACGTGGTCAACAGTTCTGATTGTACAGTCTGACAGCAGCAGGTAGGAAGGATCTACGATATCTCTCCTTCACACAGCGAGGGTGGATCAGTCTGCTACTGAAGCTGCTCTCCAGAGCAGACAGTGAGTTCTCCAGTGGGTGAGAGACCTGGTCCATGATGGATGTCAGTTTAGCCAGGACCCTTCTCTCACCCAAGTCCTGCACCTTGTCCAGAGTGCAGCCCAGGACAGAGCTGGACTTCTTGATGATCCTCTCCAGTCTCTTCCTGTCCCTCACTGTGATGCTGCTGCTCCAGCAGACCACACCGTACAAGATGGCCGATGCCACCACAGAGTCATAGAAGGTCTTCAGGAGTGGACCCCTCACTCCAAAAGACTGCAGTCTCCTCAGCAGGTAGAGTTTGCTCTGACCCTTCCTGTACAGTGCATCCGTGTTATGAGTCCAGTCCAGTTTATTGTTCAGATGCACTCCCAGGTACTTGTAAGAGCCCACTCTCTCTATGTCCCTTTCCTGGATGTGCATCGGTGGTATGGCAGCAGGCTGCTGTCTGCGGAGATCCACCACCATCTCCTTCGTTTTCCCTGCATTGATCAGGAGGTGATTCCGCTGGCACCAGTCCACAAAGTTCTGAGTGAGTCCTCTGTACTCTGCATCATCATCATCGGTGATCAGTCCGACGATCGCAGAGTCATCAGAGAACTTCTGCAGAACACAGCTGTCCGTGTTGTGCCTGAAGTCTGACGTGTAGAGGGTGAAAAGGAAGGGGGCCAGTACAGTCCCCTGTGGGGCCCCCACACTGCAGGTCAGAGTGTCAGACACACAGTCCCTTGCTCTCACAAACTGAGGCCTGTTTGTGAGATAGTCCATAATCCACTCCGTCAGATGAAGGTCCACACCAGCCTCCTCCAGTTTGTGTTTCAGAAGCATCGGCTGGATGATGTTGAAGGCACTGGAGAAGTCAAAGAACATGATCCACACAGTGCTGCCAGGCTTCTCTAGGTGGGAAAGAGCTCGATGTAGGAGGAAGATGACGGCGTCGTCTACTCCTATGCCGTGTCGGTAGGCGAACTGCAGCGGGTCCAGGTAGGTTCCCACCGCAGAGCGGAGGTGACCCAGGACCAGTCTCTCCAGTGTCTTCATCAGGTGTGATGTCAGAGCCACTGGTCTGAAGCTGCTGAGGTCTTTGGCGTGCGGTGTCTTGGGCACTGGTACCACACAGGAGGTCTTCCAGAGCTGTGGTACCACCCTCAGCATGTTGAAGACATGCTCCATAACTCTACACAGTTCGCCTGCGCAGGACTTTAGGAGTCTGGAGCTGATGCCGTCTGGTCCAGCTGCTTTCCTGGCCTTGATCTTCCTGAGCTCACTTCTCACCTGGGTGCTGGAGAAGGATAGGGGTTGAGGGAGTGTCTCAGTGTGGTGTGAAGTGAGGGGTTGAGGGAGTGTCTCAGTGTGGTGTGAAGTGAGGGGGTGTTGTTGGGTTGAGTCACCAGTTGTCAGGGCTGAGGGTAGAGGGCTTTGTGTAAAGGTGTGAAGGGCTGTGGGGGGTGGTAATGCAGTGGTATGAGGTGACAAAAGGTTTGGAGGCAGCTGCTGGGAGGTGCGAGTGGGTGCTTGGTCAAACCTATTGAAGTATGAGTTCAGCTCGTTGACCCAGCTCAGGTCCCCCTCAGCCTGTGGGTGTGGAGCTTTGAAGCCTGAGATGAATTTCAGGCTCCTCCACACCTCACTGACATTGTTCTGCTGCAGCTGCTCCTCCATCTTCCTCCTGTAGCTGGACTTCCCCTCAAGGATTTTCCTCCTCAGCTCCTTCTGCACCCTCCTCAGCTCCTACCTGTCCCCTGATTTAAATGCTCTCTTCTTCTCCTTTAGCAGAGCTTTAATATCAGGGGTGACCCACGGCTTGTTGTTGGTGAAACACTGAACCCGCCTGGAGGGAACAGTGTTTTCACAGCAGAAGTTGATGTAATCCTTACAGTCTGTTATTGCGTTAATGTCCTTCCCATGTGGGTCGCAGAGCTCTGTCCACACAGTGGTGTTAAAGCAGTCCCTGAGAGCCTCCTTGCTCTCAGCTGTCCACCTCTTCACTGTGCGGGGCACCACCGGCTGCCTGTGTACAACAGGTTTCATACACAGGCAGGAGATGCAGGATGTTGTGGTCAGCTCTGCCTAGCGGTGGGAGGGAGGATGCAGTGTAGGCCTCTTTGGTGTTGGCGTGGAATAAGTCCAGTGGTTTATTGTCTCTGGTGGGGCAGGTCACATACGTACATATGTAGGCAGAGCAGCTGAAGGAGGTGCATGGTTAAAGTCCCCAGAGATCAGGAAAAGGGCCTGTGGGTGCTGTGTTTGCAGCCTGCTGGTGACTGAGAGCAGGGTCTCAGAAGCTGTGTCAGCGTTAGCGGAGGGTGGGACGTACACAGCAATTATTATAACGTGTGTGAACTCCCTTGGCAGGTAGAATGGCCTCATGCCCATCGCTAACAGCTCAATGTCTCTGTTACCCAGCTTCATTTTGACAGTGCAATGTCGTGGCATACACCACCTGATGTTCATAAACACAGCCAGACCCCCTTCCCTTCCTCTTACCGCTGTTCTCCGTTCTGTCCGCACGTAGCAGATGAAAATTGTCCAGTGCGACAGTCGAGTACGGGATGAGTGACGTCAGCCAGGTCTCCGTGAACAGCAGGACGCTGCTCGTTCTGTACTGCGGCTGGTACCGTGTGAGCGCTGCGAGCTTGTCGATCTTGTTGGGGAGAGATCTCACGTTCCCCATGATGACGGAGGGGACAGCGGGCCTGAAGCGTCCCATTTTCTCCCGTCTTAGTTTTCCGGCGCGACGCCCACCTCAGGTCTTCACCAGCACCTCAGCGGTGATCTCGTGTCTGTCTCTGGGCAGAACTACGGCGCTGCGCAGTGCGATCAGCTGCTCCGCGGTGTAAACAATGCGCGCTCTGACCCCAACGCACATCGTAACTTTAAAACAGCGTTTGTACTGCGCCAAACTTTAAAAAAAAAAACTAGATAAAAGCTGTGTACAGGTTGTGTACACTAATGTTACTAACAACACACTAGAAAGGTAAACTTAAATAAGTGAAGAAAGTAATAAATAGAAGTAAGAGGACAGGAGCTGTTGTGACCAGCAGCCAGCTCGACCGGCGCCGGATGAAAAAAAAAAAAACATTGGATATGTTATTAGACAAAGTGTGCAAAAATGTTTAACACTGATGGTCTGTGCCCAGAGAAAACAGGGAAAAGCGGCAGTTTTATGTGTTGTGGTTGAAAACAGTCATATCCTACAACACACAGAATGCATTGTGCTTCCGACCTGCAGTGATTGAACCTACCTGATCCTGCAGGGCGTTAGCCCTCCAGTTTACAGACAAACATTCGGACGATGTTTAAATATAACCTTTTGTTAAAAAGGTATAGCAGTGTGTTTGAATAAAAACATCATTTCTAGGTCGTTAAGCAGCCCTATATTTTGAATCAAACCAGACAGTTGTTAGAAAGTCTCAGATTCTTCATTTAGCCAAAACCCTCTTCTTTTTTTCATCTGCTGTTAGTGGCTGGCAAAACAAGATGGTTTTCCCTTCTAAATGTCTCTTTCAGCAGTCTGGCTCAGCCCCCCCTCTCAACCTGACTTGTAAGGGCAGGTACAGAGAAAACTAGGAAGCACTAGTTGTAGTCTGTGAGCACACAGCAAAAACTCCCCTGATGATGTCTCGGGGGACTTTTGCAAAGGAAAAAATGATAATTTCATGCACATAAAGTATGGAGAAATCTGTGTCCCTTCATTCTGAAATACTACCCACCATCATTTTAGTCAACCCCCACCAAGCATTATTTTAAGTTTTATGGGTCTGTCAGAAGAGTCCTTTTAGTATCAAACATTTTAACTGAGCTTTGATAGGACTAACTTAGTGATGGTCATATGAAAACTTTAACTTGTACCACCAGAGCATTTAATGAGATGCATAATTTTTCTAATATTTCTCCTTATTGAACCTGGGATTGTGTGTCTTTACCATTTCCCAACATCAATGATATTTTAAAATCAATTTACCCCTGTCTGACCCTGCCAATTAATTACAGTGGACTTGGCTGTAGCTTAAAATATTCATTCTAAGCCCCAGAGGCTAGTTGTGATCACAGGCCACAGGTTGGAGCAATTACCCAAACACCTAGTATTTAGGCTGAATGTTCATTTTATCTATCCAACGTCTTGCTTATTAGCTATCAGCCTGCGTCTACCAGTCAGTCTCATGAGCCACACCTAGGAGGACTACTAAGGGCTTTTATTCAGTTTTACACAGTTTTAGTTTGTCTTATGAGGTGCTAGTCTTCAATTGCTATTAAAATTGGTACAGGCTTCTAAATTGGTCACAAGTTGGCAGGGAGTTGAAACAGCTGAGTATGGTGCAGTCAAAACAATCTGGAGCTGACTAAATAGAAAACAACACCCCTACAACAAGTAAGGAAGTTAAACTTCAACTTACTCCTTTTATATGAGCCACCTTCTCAAGTGCTTCAAAATCAGAAGCACTGTAAAAACCCTGCACAAAGCGGAGCCTTGAAAGTTATTTGCCCATGAAGTGCAAATGGTTTGGTGAAATAGTCAAGAGGCACAGTATCCAAGTTATTTGAAATGGTATTTCAAAGAAACCCGCTCTTCATTGCCTAAGCAATGTCACACATTGAATATATCTATAGCATGCCGCATTGTGGTAAGGGAGCCCTGAGAGGAGGGCCTGAGGACTTAAATACATAATAAAGTGCTTATATTAACATACATCCAAAGCTGGACATTTAGTGAACATGTAATAAATCCTAAACATACTGTACGTTGAGGATTTACTACATGTTAGCTCTCTGCAAAGACAGCTGTAGTCTCTTTGCTAAATTAGAACATAGACTTTTACCAACTTCTGTTAAAAAACATAATTTGGTTCTTTTAGGGCTGTTTTAAGCTGGCCTTATGGATTGATGCCAAATACTGCAGGTTATTTAGTCTTACTACTGCTGGTTTAACTGTTTTTTTTTAAACTGGGAGCATGTACACTGCTCAAAAAATAAAGGGAACACTTAACTTCTTAGGCCCCAATGCTTTTTTCTAATGGGTTTCTGAAAAATGGCATAGCTACATTCCAACAAATTTACCTCAGCAACCACAAAGTCTATTTGACTGCAAATAGTAATAGTAGTAATCATAATGTAGGAGACACTTGTGAGATGTGATATGAGGTGTAAAATTAGTGTAGGTGTTACTGATATGATGTTTATGAATAATAGAAAAGTGAAATGTTTCAGACAAAATTTTAGAATGAATATCTCGGTAAAGCAGAGGCTGCTGAAACGTCTAACCCCCATGAAATCATAGCACAATCAGTGAACATCAACTCAGCAAAAAGTTGGTTTCAATACAGTAAAGCAGGACCAAGTTAAAACTTTTTATGAAAACGGGCAAATGAGTTTAGGAGTTTCCTAGTGTAAATATTCTATATTTTTTCCACTACTATCCACCTAAAACAGCAATAAAAGTTATCAATATATCCAAATACCACTTACCTATACCAATCTAAACATACGTGAAGGTGTTCATTCGTTTCCACCATTTCCAATGGGGGGGGGCAGTTGTCTGTGCAGCCATATCTTTGTCTAGCAGTAACTGATTGTGACAAGTAATATGTCTTTTTACTTGTTATAAGCTATGGAATTGGCCTGGTAGTGGTAGCTAGTAAAAATGGCTGATTGTGTTTTATGGCCCTGGTGCAATGAAAAAATCTCACCAAATGATACCCCCTTTAAATCACTTCAGACAAGCTCTGTGGGATTGCTAGAGAGTAACAGTGAGGAAATAACCCCCCAGAAGGTAGAAATAATAGAGAATGGGATCAGTTCACCATTAATATGGACTTTGTGTGATGATATTTAAATGTGTATATTGTTTATTTAGCTAGTGATTAGCTTAGCGTATGTCATTCCTTGGCTCATAACTCACCACGTGATAGCTAGCATGCTTTGGTGCATATCCTTAGATTCCTTTAGATTAGAGCTTTCATTTGAGCCCTTGTTTGTGTGTTGCATAAAGTATCACAGTGGTAAACCTATGAGTGGGTTGCAAACTAGCCCAGGGCTGCCTATAATGCTAATTACATGCCAGCAGTTTATTGTATCTTATCTTCATCTGTGTTTGATGTAGGTGAAGGACTACAGTGTTGTAGCCCTCAGCCCTGCTGTTTAATTTGATGTTAGCTATGTCTATATTCATGCATTTGTTTATTCTGTAAAACACACTGTTTATCCTGTAACCCTGTCTGTTTTGCGTCTATTTACTCATAACATTGACTTGTACTAGACTGGAAGAAGGCAATAACCCAGTTTGTTACTTCTGGCTCTTACAGGGCGGTGGTACATCCGTGAGGGCTGGCTGAAGGTGGTTCCTCCTAAAGGGGCACAGACAAAGCCCATGATGTTCTTCCTGTTTTCTGACATGCTGCTGCAGGCCAAGCGCTGCAGCCCACTGTATCCTACTAATGGAAATAAGTTTGTCGGCCAACATGCCTACCCCCTGCAGGACTGCACAGTGGAGAAGGTATTCGGCCACACAAAAAGCCAGGGAGGCTTACTCAGTGTAAGTAGGCCTACCTAAAAAAAAATGTACCTCCAAAGCATAAGATGGACATAATTGGAGTGGGTGGGTTCGGCACCAGTCCAATCATGATCCAGAGAATATGATGAGAACACTTTACTTACTACTCAAGGGATTAATATATATTGGCAAACTAATGGTCAAAACTATTGACTCCTATTAACTAAACCTTTCTTTCAAATTCAGAAAACATAAACACAGGCATTAAAGTACCCACATGGAAATAAAGAAATAAAGTATATTTCCATTTCTATAAATATATAATTTCTATATAGTATAGAATTCAGAACAAAACAAACATCCTTGATTATAATAGAACTAAATCCACAGTAGGAAATTAAATATGGACAACCATAGGAAAACAACTCAATGGAAACTTGATCTTGGTTTACTTAAAAATAACCCAGTGTGTTACTTTTGGCATACATACTTAAGCCTGAGCATGGTTCTTACAACAAATGTGAAAACACGAATAAAGAAAGTTAGAGTTCCACAAATCTAACAAGCACATACTTGAAAACTGAATCCACCGGATGTGGTTGTGCCACAGCAGATAATTTGAAGTTACTGTGTTCATACAGGGGTATATAGACAACGGAGGAAGGCGCCATTTCTTGACCAACAAGAAATGCGTGTGAGGGCAGGCATAGGGTGTGGCTGGAGTGAGAAAGCAACAGAGCCTGCCTCTTTTTCTCCCCCACAAGCTTCTTTGAAGCACAGTAAGCTTGTCGCTACTAGAAAGTAGGTTTCAAAACAGCTACTGGCTGAGATTTTTTTATACAAAACGATAAAAGGAATAAGTCAAGTAAACAAAATGTTTATGCATCAAGGGTTTACTGCCACTGCTGCATGTCATCAATTTGTTTTATTTATTTTTGAGGATTTGTGCCTAACACCTAATGTTGTGCTGCTAGTGTTTCCTGGTATGCAGAAACTATTACTTATTAGAAGTTGTCAAAGATGCTGGTTTGATTTAAAAAAAGATAAGGATAACATATTTACTATTAGTATATACACTTAGTATAGTTAAAGTGTTCTTGATTAATCCACCTGACATTACAACGTACATTCAACACACTGCAAAGCAAGATAATCTTTGGTAGTTTCTGCCTTGCTACTACTGTAGATGTGTGTGACTTGATTTGTCAAGGGTGAATTAAAATATTTTTTTTACTGACTGAAGAATAGTCTGAATAGTGAATTTAGTCATGGTTTATGTATTGTATACATGATGACTGTCAGGACAAAATTGTTTAATTGTTGGATCAGATTATATTGTGGATCAATCTACATCCTTCTCAAGCCTGCTGTTACTCTACACCAGCCTGATGCACATTATCTAATAGCAGCAATGGCATTTTATTAGCCTCTTATCCTAGCAAGGCACACTCGATAACGTTACACTTAATTTCTCATAAGGACACTTTATTGATCCTGGTCCTCTACCTGAGCTCAAGGAAAAGGGCTGTCAGCACTCCAGGGCCTTCCTCATCTATAACCATGAAGAATTAAAGCCAAATTAAATTTGACAGCTGTAAATGCCATGGCAATATATATGCAAAGTCAGGTGGGAAAGATCATTTTTATTAAAAATCATTGGGGTTTTTTTCTAGTCACCCATGTTTGTAGAAACTGCCTTTTTATCTGTGGCTCTGCCTCTATTTTTTTCTCTTTAATCGTCCTCTGTCTGTTTTGACCTCTCCTGCTATTCCTCTTCTCTGCCACATTCCACCTGCTAATATCCTATCGCTATTTGAATATTTTCCCTCATCCATGACCAATATTCTGTCTTAATGTATAAATAATCAAGCCAAATTATGTGTGTTGAGGCTCTGTGCTCTGTCATTCTTATTATACAAAGTAATTTGTACCTACTGTAAAAGGGTCAGATTTCTTGCCAAATCTCTCTCATTACCACATTGCTATTGAGGTGGAATCAATTTTTACGTAAAGTGACAAGTGCCTAATATCATATGCCACTCAATAAAGCCTTGCTCCCTGAACTCTATAATTAGATAATACATTTGATAACAATATATTTGAAATCTTAATGCATTACTGTATAATTAGAGACACTCCCTTCTCACGGAGTAAAATATCATTGTTTAATGAGCCGTTCTCTTCTGTCTAGAAGGAGATGAGTTGTACATCATTAGTTACTTGTATAGTTGGTCCATGTACGTACACGTTATCGGGTGGGTTATGGTAGCACAGTATTTTTAAGTTGTTTATAGTAAGCAAGCTTCACACTAGCTCCCCGAGCGCCTCATGTGTGGCTGCTCACTGATACTCCTCGTGTGTGTATGGGTCAAATGCAGAGAAAAGAATCTTCCAAAGGGATCAATAAAGTATGACTTTACTCTAACGGACAAAGGAACTGAAACTGTAGTATTCCCAAGTCTCCTGTGATCGAAAGTAGGCAAACTGGCAAACAAATATGATTGGTGTGCCTCACAATCCAAAATCGAAATGCACTAAACTCCAGGAAAAAGCTATGTTTCAGCTGTGAAAGAAGGGCTAAAACAAACAAAGGCATATGGCATAACAATCCTGAGGAAATACAGTCAGGTCTATAAATATTGGGACAGTGACACAATTCCAACATTTTTGGGCTCTATACACCACCGCAATGGATTTGAAATAAAACGAACAAGACGTGCTTCAACTGCAGCCTGTCAGCTTTAATTTGAGGGTATTTACATCCAGATCAGGGGAATGGTGTAGGAATGACAACAGTTTGCGTATGCGCGTCCCACTTGTTAAGGAACCAAAAGTAATGGGCCAATTGGCTTCTCAGCTTTTCGATGGCCAAAGATGAGATCCAAACAGCTGTCAGTATCAGTGAAGCAAGACATCATTAGGCTGAAAAAACAAGAAAACCATCAGAGAGATAGCAAAAATATTAGGCGTGGCCAAAAAGACTGTTTGGAACATTCTTAGGAAAGAAGGAATGCACTGGTGAGCTCAGCAACATCAAACGACCCGGAAGACCATGAAAACAACTGTGGTGGATGATTGAAGAATTCTGTCCCTGGTGAAGAAAACACCCTCCACAACAGTTGGTCAGATCAAGAACACTCTCCAGGAGCTAGGTGTATGTGTGTCAACAATCAAGAGAAGACTTCACCAGAGTGAATACAGAGGGTTTATCACAAGATGTAAACCATTAGTGAGCCTCAAAAACAGGAAGGCCAGATTTAAAGTTTGCCAAACAACACCTAAAACAGTCTTCACAGTTCTGGAACAACATCCATGACCAAGATCAACTTACCAGAGTGATGGAAAGAGAAGAGTATGGAGAAGGAAAGGAACTGCTCATCATCCTAAGCATAAAACCTCATCAGTGAAGCATGGTGGTGGTAGTGTCATGGCGTGGGCATGTATGGCTGCTAATGGAACTGGTTCTCTTGTATTTATTGATGTGACTGCTGACAAAAGCAGCAGGATGAATTCCGGGCAATATCATCTGCTCATATTCAGCCAAATGTTTCAGCACTCATTAAACAGCGCTTCACAGTGCAAATGGACAATGACCCAAAGCATACTGCAACAGCAATTAAAGGCACATATGCAAACTGTTGTAATTCCTACACCTTTCACCTGATTTGTATGTAAATGCCATGAAATTGAAGCTGACAGACTGCACTTGAAGCACATATTGTTTGTTTCATTTCAAATCCATTGTGGTCGTGTATAGAGCCAAAAATCCTTTTGCACAAAAACAAAAGTAAGCAAGCGAAAGTTAAAATGTGACAATACTCACAGGCTTGAATTCTTCTTGGCATGAACAGAAAAAATGTTGTGGTTGTATATCTCTGGTAATGGCAGATAAACAGAGAACATGGTTGTTATAAAACAACAGGTGAACTTGATAAAGTATGTCTAATCTAATCTAATTACCTTGGTTAAGTAAAATGGAGAAATGGAAATTCAAAATAAAAGCACCAAAACAAGAAGTGGCATAGACAATGGGTAAATGTGAAAGGTCACCTAATTAAATTCTCCACACCTGTTATATATATATATATATATATATAATGTATTTTTTTAGTATAATTACACTTCATTGAAACCTATTTGTTTGCTGGTATTTACAATCTTAGGCTAGTTTTATCAATGTGCAGCTAGATGGGGTAAGACTACCATTAACTCAAACCAAGAAGGACACAGGTCCTTAACCCTTTGCCTGTCGCCAGGGTGCGTCCCTTGCTGCACTATACTACAGTATGTGACGTCACATTCATTTGTTTTAAAGTGTGCATATGTCTGAAACTTTTTTGCCACTGCAATTTTTATTTTAATGTTTCACTTATTCTCAACTATATTACTCCCCCTTCAACCATTACAATGTTGTCAAACATGCCCTTCCTGGAGGACTTGTGAAGTTGTCTTGATCTTGATGGAAAAAGATGAAAGGGCAGCATGAAAAATATGAGAAAGGGTTGTGTCTGACGTTAAGAGAGAGTGGATTTACCTGTACAGACAAGGCTTCTCTGATATCTCTTTCAAACCACTTGTTTTTTCTGTCAGAATATGAACAATGTTATCCTCAAACAAGTGAGCTCTGTATTTTAAAATGAGATACACTGTAGATACTGGACCTTATCTATTATTTCTTCTGTGCTGGGTCGTTCTCTTGTGTAATGGATATGAATCTTTTTAACTCTAGAAGAAAGACTTGAGACTTTCAACAATTTTTAGACATCATCTGGATGACTAAGAATCTTCACCACCATATTGGGCTTTAAACTGCTTTTAATCTGTCTATTCTTTTTCTACTGTGCAATGGACTGGGAAAGGACAACATGCTATATGGATGTTAGTCCCATTATAACAATCAAGGATCCCTATGTTAACTGTATTGCTGTCAGTGCAACATTAATCCAAACAGTTATCATTTCACATTGCCATTAAATCTCCTAACTACTACCCTCTATCTCTTCAGTTATCCTTTCCTAAAGCCAAACTTCTATTGATGTCCAGTAACCAAGTGGATCTTAATGAATGGTACAAAAGCCTGACATCAGCAATCAGGTATGCACCTGCTACACTTATACAGTATTTTAGGTAAATACATAGTTCGAGATTTGTGAATTTTGGCACTCTCTGCTTAGACTGCTGTACCTGCAACCTGGCTCCAGATAAGTGGCTGAAAATGGATGGATGGAGATTTGTGTTTCAATTTTCTGTGCTCTATTAGGAAAGATAAATTTTGACTACTCATGTGCAACATAACATCAGGTTTCACTGCACAGGTAGCAGGACCTCAAGTCAATCAACTTGACATTAAAAGCAGTATATACCTTTGTATTCTGAAAGGTTCTTTCCATTAAAGTTTTCTTTTAGTAATTGGAAACTACAGTAATACTTTTTTCAGCTTTACAAATGGAATGATCTTCCATTTTTACGGCTCTCCTGCATTGTGTATGTAGCAGACATTCTCAATGGAAAACAGTCCTAGGCCAGTCAAATGCACACACTATAAAGGCAAACCAAGTTTTGCTTTCTCTCTTTGGAAGGAAACTGTTCTGCTATAAACTGTTTTATATATTTATGGTTTCGTTAACATCTAGTATTCAAATGCAAAGTTCCATATATGTTAAATTTACTCTTGTGGCACAATATAAATTTGAAATTTAATTTTTAAAAATGATGTTTAAAGTGCACAAGTAAAAACATGTCCTATGTTATTGTCTTTTGACACATTTTGTATTAGCATGAGACAATATAAATTTAAAACTTAAATCTCATACCTTAATCTGGTCTTTTTTCCCTTCTAGATACAGACTAAAATGTAGAGGTGAAATAAGAAATATAAATATTTAGCAGTATTTATTCATAATATTAGTTTCCTGGATATGAGTGAAATTTATTAATAATCATAACATTATTGTGATGTGCATACTTTCTAACTTTCACCAGATATAAAAGGTGTCATAGTAAAGTTTCCACAATGTCCGATACTGTCCCTCAGGCCTGACTGTCTGAGAGACATCATTGATCAGCTAGGCCTCAATAAGTTTTCTCCCAGTTACCCTGGCTGCAGCTCCCTGGAGGTGGCTCAGAGTCAGCCCCATTGTGAGGGGACAGGCTATGCTAAACGCCCTGACCCATATGTCCCTGGCCAAGCTTATTAGTTTATCACTTTGGCAGGGAGGACAAAGAAGGCTGTACAAAAAGCCCAGACCACCCAACAGATGGGGGCTGTGGCTGCAGGGTGACAACTCTAATCTCAAGGCAGTGTCATTAGTGTTGGTGGAGGATTGGGGAGAATACAAGCTGGGAGGACCTGAGGTCAGCAGAGTGTAGAGCTGAGGGAGGGACTGTCCAGACTGACAACTTTGAATCAATCAGTTGATATCACTGATATGACATATGAGACTTGAAAAGTAAATGTCATTTTAATGTTTTAAGATTTCAATTACATAATACTAATTTGTAACACCATTAGGCTGTTTTCTTAATGCTTGTTTTATCTGTTATACGAATACAGTATTTATTTCCACATCCACGCCTCAGCCAGGCGACTTAATCAATGCGTAGCTCAATGTCTGAAGGTTTAGTCATATCCTTTAGTCAGTTAGACTGAAGAGGCCACCTGGTTTGGTGGTTAAACTTTCTACTGTCAAGAGGTCGTTCAGGTGACATGACTCATTCTTCCAATAATTTCACCTGGATGACTGAGAATCTTCAGCAATGCATGGCTCAATGCTGGGGATGGGACCACTGGGAATGGTAATGTAAAGAGTAATGGCAGGTTAACACTTACTTACCTTTGTATCTGCAGAACTCTGACCCTCTTCACTTTCTTATACATAGAAGATATTTAATTGATCAGCAAGTGGTTTTGTTTTGTTTTGGTTTATTTTTTGAGACAAATTTGGTCTTCTATGCGACAGTTCAATCAATCCAACACAGTTATTAAAAATAAATTTAAATAGAGTAAAAGAGTAAAGAAATTTACTCAAATACAACCAAAATCCTTTTTTTGTACCTGAACCTGATTGTTTGCTCAATAACTGTCTGGTGTGGTCATAGGAAATTGCATTCTACACAGACAGTGGTCCATCAAAGAGATGAGTTTTGCCCGAGAACTCTCCGTGAAGCTCCTGAGAACAATAGCACCAGCAATAGTACCACCACAACCGCCATCCCTCAAAGAAATAGAAACTTGGTGAGTTATATACTTACATAGAAACAGTTATATATAAATTCATACATCAGTACAATTAAAACAGGTACAGATATAGCAATTATACCTTTTTGTTACAATTGTTATACCATTTCTAAATCAGATTAACTACATTGTCCAAGGTTTATGATACCTGCACACATCATTTTACATAGATATGTGCCAATGAGCAAATCTAAACATGCTTGGATCAAACTTTATGGACACGGCAGTATATTCATGTTTATATTTTTAGCATGAGCTTTAACGTGTAAGGCATTGCTTGTAGTAAGAGTTGGAGTGTTGTATTTTCACATGAAAATCTGGGCTTAATTTAAAAACTTTAAATGTAAAGCTGTTGTTACACTGTTTGTGTTGGCAGACTTTTGTTGGTCACATCAGATTTAAGCAAATATTTTAGCGGATCTATAATTTAGGGGTGTTATTGTACAGTTAAAAGTGTCTAATGTTAAATGTTTCAGTGCCTGAAATTTAGCTAATTAAAATAACATTTCTCATTTATAGAAATACATATTTCAAAAATAGTTAAGCAAATCTCTTTTCAATCACAGCACAAAGCTGTCTTGCCTCTCTGTTTAGGGGAGCAGTGAGAATGATGTTAAAGTCCACAAGTCTTCAGTTGAGTGTAAGAGCAGCGCCCCCAAGAGGATGAAGCAATCTCAAACTCCAGAACAGAGGTTACATATTTTATTGTCTATATTGTTCTTTTTGCCATTTTCACTTTTATCCACTAAAGAAGGGACATATCTTCAATGTTTTTTAACCAATAACCAATTTGTGTCAGCCTTTTTTCTTTCTGTCCAGCAGGGTGGATACATTCTCATTTGGTTGTGTGATCCTCTGATGGACTACCTTTCTACTATAGACCCAAACAGGATGGATTCAGTTCAAACTGTGGATTTCACTTCAGGATGTTTTGAGTTTCATTTGATTTGGCAAAGTCTCTTCTGAAAATTATACTTTTTAATAAGTAAACACAAAGTCAGGAGCAGTTTGGCTTTATCCTAACATCTTTAGCTTTTGATCCTTCTGTGCAGTAAAAACTATTCTGAGCAAATATCTGAACGTTTAACCATCAACCAAAGATTAATGAATGTGGTTCAACAAGCCTTATAAAGTGGAGTTAATCTCTAGAAGTGCATCTTGCCCAGTCAGGACAAGTAGGAAGCCCTTCTGGATTTATGCATGGACCTATTTGATGGAGAGGTAATTATGTTGCCTTCACTTGCTACTAATCTAATATCTGAAATTTGTGTGCATTGCTCACATCCATGTTGCAATGTTATAGTGATGTCATGTGGTTTAGTGCAAATACCATGTCTGAAAATATCTGTAATATAAATATATTGACGGAATGGTCCTCACTAGGTACAAACAAAGAAACAATCAGTGTTGCAGTAATTCACTGCAAAGTAGAAACCTATTTTAAAATAGCTATTTAAAAAAGGGTAACGTCTAATATTTCGTAATAAGTTCACTAGTTTTCATAGGTTGCAAGCTCATTTTACTGTGATATAATTTGTTATTTATATCACATCATGCATTTTATTTTTGTATTATTTCTTATTCATATTACACTGTGAATTTTATTTTGGTATTGTTTCTTATTCATATCACACCATCTTTCCTTTACTGAACAGTTGAATCACATGCCTGCACATTTTCTGCATAGTACTTCACATATTTTACTAATAATATTATACTTTTTGAATTTTTAATATTCTATTGTATACCTCCTAAGATAAATGAATGCCTTTACACTGATCATAAAGGGACATAGGTAATAGAAATATGTATAAACATGAATCGATCAAAGCAAGTCATTGCATGTATTTTACAGCTGCCAGTAGTTTCACATGTCAGAAATTTATATACATACATAATAATCGATGGTAGTTTTAAAACTGTATGTCTGTAAAAACAGCTTCTCATTTTTACAACTCTTTATTAAATATTACACATGAATTGAAACTGTGGCTCTAATAATTCCTCATACTGGGTAAGATTGTCTGAGTAGGAAAGGCAAAATAATGAAATAAATCGTATCCACAGCAACAACAACAAAAACACTATAGGTTCAAAGGTAATTACAAACTGAAAGATGGAGGGAAAAAATATGGCTGTGGTTGAAAAGCCCAAGAACACATGAGTAACTAAATGTGGCAGGCTTTAACAGAAACACAACTCTGATTCAGGTGATTAGTTGCACTCCAGAGGCAGAGACTCTAATGCTGATGAAGATATTTTAAATATTTAACATATCTATAGATGGACTGCAGTGCTGAGAGTGATTGGGTTTCTATTTTAGAAGACAAATGATGGGTGGTCACCATAACTCCAGAGAATACCATTCCATGACATTGATCTGTTTCTATTCAATAAAGCATTATCAGTCAGACTATATTGGGCTTCTCTGAACCCTATGCTGGTTTTCTGCAGTACTGCTCTTTCAAGTGAATTTGGAGCTGGTTCCAGAGGAGCCTGAATAGTTAAAAGCTCTGCCTCTCATTCTACATTTGGCAGGACAAGTAGAAAAACACTAAAAGTAGACTGAAGTGTTCTTTTGGGATCAAATGGAACTATGAAGTTTTTAAGGTATGATTGAGCATAATCATTACAGTAAGTGCTTTGTATGTAACAAGAAGGATTTTAAATTCTATTCTAGTCAGTGGAAAGATGATGACGTAGGAGATATGTAATCTCTCTTTCAGAATTGTAGGGTTTTAACGAGAATTAGGACATACCATCAGTAAGGAGTTATAGATGTCCAGCCTCAAAGTAACAAATGTGTGGACTAATTTTTCAAAATCATTTTTAAAAAGCTCCTAATTTTAGCAATACTTCTAACATAAAACTTGGAAGATTTTCTTCCTTTATATAAAAGGTAAAGGAAATACTTTGGCTATGTGCTGGAAAGAGGCCAAAACACTGCTTTACATGTACCATCGCATCTCCTCGTGATTCACCATTACAGTAAAATATTATACAAATGTTACCCAAAGGAGACATGTAAGTGAAAAAGCCCAAGAAGATTGTTGAGAAAAAAAGATGTAAACTTTGGGGAAACTTCCCTTTGGATTTGCCTGAATTATTGGAATGCCACCTCCTTTCGAACTCTTAAGACTTCTGCTTTGAGGTGCGGATCTCTGAATCTTACTATGGAACTAACCTTCCAATTCACTGCCTTCTATTTTTTTTTAAAGGGCCACACTATCTAGCACTGTAGGCAGTGAAACTGCAGCATTAGAAACAAGATAATCAGAACTCATGCTGTCTGTTCTGTATTGTATGGGGTGCCAAATGTAAAAGGAGCACCTATAACTAGTTTTCTCACATTTAACTAAATGACACAACATGTTTTCTCACATTTAGTTAAATGTGCAAAAGTCTAAATGTAAATGTTAAATGTTAAATGTAAATGTTAAATGTTAAATGTAAATGTTAAATGTTAAATGTAAATGTTAAATGTAAATGTTAAATGCTAAATGTTAAATGTAAATGTTAAATGTAAATGTTAAATGTAAATGTTAAATGCTAAATGTTAAATGTAAATGTTAAATGCTAAATGTTAAATGTAAATGTTAAATGTAAATGTTAAATGTTAAATGTAAATGTTAAATGTAAATGTTAAATGTTGGCCGAGTGTAAAACTGAATATTCATGAATGGGCAAGTAGACTCCATCCCTACCCTCAAACAGCGCTGGTCTCAGATCAGAGACGCGAACTCAATCACCTCAAACTGTGCGCGCAAACCCCGCCCACATCTGATCTGGAAACTTTTGTTTTTAGCCTGGACGTAACTTCGGCTAGCTAGTATAGTTAGCCAACTAATTCTCCACCGGCGCCACAGAAATATTCTTTTTAAACCCACTTGACTCCTCATTAATGGTGTTTACGACAGAACGGCAGTTTGAAGCGGAGCCTCAGCCCGCACACCTGCCGTTACAGCCCGTTCAATCTCCCCCAACGGGAGGGAGTCGGAGCTGGCGGCCATGATGGCTTCGACTTCAGGCTTCTCTCCAGTATTTTCGTGCACCGATCCAGAGTCAGATGTGGGCGAAGCTATGCGTACTGTTTGACGTGTTTGAGTTCGCGTCTCTGATCTGAGACCAGCGCTGTTTGAGGGTAGGGATGGAGTCTTGCCCATTCATGAATATTCAGTTTTACACTCGGCCAACATTTAACATTTACATTTAACATTTAACATTTACATTTAACATTTAACATTTACATTTACATTTAACATTTAACATTTAGATTTAACATTTAACATTTAGATTTAACATTTAACATTTACATTTAACATTTATATTTAACATTTAACATTTACATTTAACATTTAACATTTACATTTAACATTTAACATTTAGATTTAACATTTAACATTTACATTTATATTTAACATTTACATTTATATTTAACATTTACATTTAGACTTTTGCACATTTAACTAAATGTGAGAAAACATGTTGTGTCATTTAGTTAAATGTGAGAAAACTAGTTATAGGTGCTACTTTTACATTTGGCACCCCATAGTATTGTATGTTTTCTGACTACCATGGATCTTGTCCTGGGTGTAGATTGTGGCCCCCAGCTGTGCCAGAGGCTTGGCCCTGTCCCAGAGGCCCAGCGTCGACGACCATTTAAACAAATGGATTTGGTGAAGAGCTGAAAAGATTGTAGTGCAGTGTCAATAGGAAATCCAAAACTGACGAGAATAGACAACTCTCTGGCTTATGCCCTTCTACTTGCTCTAGCTAACCAACTCTAGCAGAGTGTCCATGTGTTTATACTTGTTGTATATTATGTTACTGCATGCAAGATTGTATCACTAAACAGGAGTCAATATGCTGATTCCTGGGTGTTCCCTCTCTAGCTACTGCAGCCTGGAAAGCTCCCTGGAGGGCTGAGACTGGCTATCCGTGCAATTCATGGCCTCTGACCTACTGTAGACCTACTGGTTCTGGGGGTAGATACTGTAAAAGCCCCCATTGCAGGGTTTCTGCTGCTGAATCTACTGTAGTATGGGAAGGCAGGCCTTTCTGTCTATTCATTTGTATGCCCATTGTTTCATAATGACATTAAAATTCCAATAAACTGTTTATTAATATTTTCAAAGCCACATTTTATCATACTCAACATGGCCAACTGACACACATGTCTGGTCCTGTTTGCACTTCAAATTTTAGAAAATTTGTAAAACATTCAAGATATCTAATGCCTCACAGTAATAAGGCCCAGATCTGTTTTTGAGTTGAGTTTGCATCTTTTCCGCTTCGCCTGTATGCGTTTTCTCAGGGTACCCAGGTTTCCTCTAACAGTCCAAGACTGTGTACGTAGTTTGATTGGTCTTTCTAACTTACCTGAGTTTAGAGTGAATGATTGCATTATGTGGCCCTTTGACACACTGGTAACCCTTACAAGGACTGGAAACAAAAAGGAAAAGTGGTTAAGTGACATCCAACATATAAAGTTAAGCCCACAATTATTCATACCCCTGGCAAATAAAGTTACTTTTATTCAACTAGGAAAACGTTTCTTTGGTGTAAAAGAGGCATCATTGTGGACAAAAATATTACTCATCTTTTATTTAAGAGACCCTCCAACCTGAAACAGTTGGAGTTTATCACTAAAGATGAATGACCAAATATACCATTAGAGAGATGCAAAAAGATGGTCAGCAATTACAGGAAGCATTTTATTGCTGTAATAAATGATGAATAATGTAAAAATGACACTTTTTTTCAATAATAATTATAAAATACTTTTTTCTACAATGTACATTGTCTTATTATCTTTTGCCATTACCAGTCACACAAAAAATGCTGTTTGAATAAAGGAACTAAGTCAGAATTTGTCAGGGGCATGAATAATTTCAGCCTAGACCATATGTGACCAGCCATTAGCCACAGCCAGTTTTGAGGTTGCTCACAGTTTAACTGGTCTCAGACAGGTAAAGTTAGTGGTCAAATAACTTGGAGGTTTATGACGCAGAGCAGGAAAATAATTTATTTGATATTTTTTATTTCATACAGGACAATTTGTCCTCACAGCCATATAGCTACAATAATTAGTTGTAATCTGCGGTGTCCTGTGTCATGACATAAAGTTAACCAGTTACGATCTTTGATGAAGTTGCTTGAGTGGTCTCCAGGTATGTGCTCACGCTTTTTCTGCTTACGTACTATGTTATTTGTGTTAGGACGTCACTGCTGTTCTTGGGTGGATGGGGGTTTAGCGCCATGAACGCGGACTGACAGGTAGCGATTATGTTTGATTGGCGTGTTTTGCTTGCAGGCAACGTTACCGGTGGGAGTAATGACGTTCGTGTGACTGATGGACCTGAGAGGCTGGTGGGGATTTATTTGGGTGACCCTCCTATCTTAATGCTGCAGCATTAACGTAATTTTGGCTCTGCTCACTGTTTTCTTTACAAAGCCACTGCTGAAAAATGTGCACTGTGTATGCACGCTTTTTAGAGTTTTACCCACTCTCAAGCACAGGATGCACTCACTCATTCACTTCCTCAGCTTCTGCAACTGAGTCTTCCTCTGCCACCCGGTGGTGAATATATCAAAGTACCAAGTAAACGTTCCTGCTCTCTTTCTGGTTTCAGTTTAGATATTTTAAATATAACAATACACAATACAGTAAAAGCTTCCAGCATTCAAGGTATTGTTTTTCTAATCTTTATTATTATTATTATTATGTTTCTTCTGTACGTTTTTTTGTGAGGTCATTAGTCCCGCATACTTCAGCTACAGAAACCGTTCAAAAATCAAAATATTTTTTAAGGAGAAGTGTGTCTCCATTTAACTTTTTCATATCTTTTATACAGTATTTTTCAAGTTATTAAACTTTTTTCAACAATTTCTCCCCATTGAAATGAATGGAAAACCATTTTAAATATTCTTCAGCATTGTCTTCTTTCCGATTCAACTACTTTAGCATACTTTAAGCTACAGACACTGTTCAAACTTCAAACTATTTTTCACGTTCAACTATTAATCTTCCAGACATCTTTTAAACAATTTAATAGTTTCGGATTTAGAGCAGTTTAAATTTTTGGTGGTTTTTGGTTTATTTTCAGCTTTTCCATTAGTGTGTATTGCATGAACTAGAGTGCGTGATGTAACAGCTAGTGTGCGAGGGCTCGTTTTTTTAAGCGAGAACTTTTTTCTTTAACTTTTTTTTTACACTTTTTTACAGCCACAGTTTTCACTCTACAAACATATTTTTTTCACTCGTTTGTAGTCATACTTAACTTCTTTCTAATGATGTGTCTGCTTAAACTCTTAGACATATACTTTATGTTATAACTTTGGTGAAATTAATTAAGCATCTTGTTCATTTATGGTTATAATGTATTCTTGTTGTTTTGTGTGGTATACCATGAGTGAGGAGATTGTGTGTGGGAATGACCCTCAGCGAGCAGTGATATGTTGTGTGGGATTTGCTCTACTAAGGGAGAACCCCAAGAGGGACCATCTTTTCATGTCTGTTTGCCTGCAAGATTAATCTGAATTCTTGCAGCATTTGAGACCTAGATAATTTCACCTTTAGTTAAGCACAGGAATTAACTTGACAGTCAGTTAATTGGCCTTGCTTCTTGCGTATCAAGAAGGACTCTCTCAGTATTTATTTTATTGAATGCTGCTACAGTCTGGAAAGTGTAAACCTAAGCCAAATGTGCATAGTTTAATACAAATCATGCATCAATATTTCTTTTCTACTGTATAAGGAGAAGGTCAAAGTGAACAAGCATTCTGTGATTTAAAGAAGAATTACATAAAACTTTGACAATTTTGACATACTTCAAAATATTGTAATTGAACATAAAGATTAATCTTTTATTTAAACATGAAGATCCAAAATCCAAAAACTCTTCATTAGTCATTGCAAGGGTCACTCCTATTAACACTAGCTTCTGTTATGGTGCATCAACCCACAACAATGCATTGTGCTTTAAATTTGCATATATTGCTGAATGCAGCTGATTGGATCTGCAAAACAAAATGTGCAAGCCACTGAGTGAAGCCAGTGAGCCACAGGATATCAGCTAAAAGACATAGCTGAAGAGCTGTCTCCACGTACGTGTGTGTGTGTGTGTGTGTGTGTGTGTATGTGTGTGTGTGAATTTAACATATTTATTGGTTCAAACAAAGACTAGAGAGTTGCAACATTCACAAAAGGGTAAACCTCAGCAAATGAGAACATTTTAATACAAAATCATGAGTCAATCATTGCAATTTCAATTTTAATATTGTAGTGGCCCACAGCGGTTAGTCCGGTCCTGAGCCGCTAAGGCTTATGGGTAAAACAACCGTACTTTTCTTTGTAGTGTTACAGTTAAAATGAGGATTCAAAAAATGTTATAACTTTGGTGAAATTAATTAAGTATCTTGTTAATTTATGGTTGTAATGTGTTTTTTTTTTGTGTGGTACACTGTAATGGAAAAATTGTGCCTTTGTGCTTTTTCTTATCCAACACACTCGTCATGTGCTGGTTTGGTGCAATACTGAACATTCTTACACAAACAACTAATCTCTTGTGCCCTATCGTAAGTCAAACTCAAATCTTAACTTGGCTCGGCCCGGTGAGAGAGATTTCTTTGTGGTGATTGATTTGATTTGGAAAAAACAAAAAGATTGGAACTTTTATTTTTAATTTGGCTAAAACATTTCAATTGGTTGAAAAAAAAAATCTTATTTGGTTGAAACACCAAATTTGATTAAGAAAATGAATTAGATCAAAAAAAAATATTAATCTCAATAATACATGTTCTTAATTAGGTCAAAGTCTGCTCTGGCTGGTGAGACGATAGTTGCTAAGGGTTGGCTCGTGGAACTGAGCTTTCGTCTGTACTGAGGATACAGACCAGTGCGCATATCTGAGCGCAGTCCACAACAGGAGTGGGCAAGAAAAAAGACGGCTTCTGAAATACGGAGCGCATTTGCAAAGGGAAGTTTGACGCTGAAGGATTACTTCCGCGAAAACTCTGTTGCTAGATTTGAGGGGTTCCCTTTCTATGGAGACGTCTGCAGCCATCACGTTCTGGGCTCATCAGACTCACCAGCTACTACAAGCCCTGCACCAGCATGAAAGAACTGTGTCTGAAGCTTCAGAGGCCGTGAAACTGTCATACAAGCCTTTGTGTCTGACACAAAGACCTGCTTATGACAATCAGCAAAGGAAAACAACGAAAGACAAACAGCAGAGTGAGCTCCATCTGAAAAGACGTGCTCTGACACAGACACTGGTTTTTTTTTTTTTTTGTTTGTTTTTTTTTTTTTTTTTTTTTTTTTTTTTTTTTTTCTTTTTTTTTTGTTCTGTCCAGCAGTTAAGCAAGCAGCATATATTACGCTGAATGCCATATTGTGATGGACAGCTTTGCTTTAACAAGAAGAGTATATATAGAATATATATACTCTTCCTGATTTATGGTTTATTTAATGGTTTATTTAGCTAATCCAAAATGTGTGTGATGTTGCTGTGTTGGTGGACAGGTTAGGTTTCTGCTTTAGGGTGTGTATGCGGGAGGGTGGGGGGGAGGGGGGGTAAGGGGTGCAACCAGCTGCTGAAACCAAGCAAATCTGTTAAGTAAACAATCGGAGCAAAAAAAAAAAAAATAAATAAAATAAATAAAATAAATAAGAAGCATGGATGTACCTTAGGCTAACACATTCATAACTAAACAATTTTTGTGCTGTGGTTTACCTTGGAGATTAATACTAATACCAATAATAGTGCTAAGGTATGTGCACATACTAATACAAACGAATACATACAATATACATACATATGTGCATTATTATACATATCCCATACTACTTAATAAAAGTCATGACATACAACACCACAAATTCCATATTCACACATTATTCATGTTGGTAGTGATAAGTATCAATAATACTTACAGTTGGATTTGGAAAGTGTCCCACTACAAGGTTAGTAAGGCTGTAGCTTAACATTATTCACCCAAAGGGTGAGGCAGACGTTGGTGCATGAACAATGCCACTTGTGGAAGCCAGGGTGATGTGAGGGGCTCCGCCACTACGCCCATCCAGCAAGCAGAGGAAGGAATCCTAGCAGCCAGGGAGCACACACACCTTCAGTTCCAGGAGGGCAGGTGTTGCGACCCAAGCCGCCCACACAGAGCCCCCCAGGCAGAGCTGCAGCAGCCACAGAGACAGCACCCGAGGCCAGAGTGGGCCACCGGGGGTCAACGCTGTCCGCCCCATGAGAACCAGGGGCAAACACTCCCCCCGGCGGGAGGGTCGGCCTGAAAGAGTAGAGCCCGAGGACCCACGGTCCGTAGGGAGCCCGCCAGAAGATGCCCCCGCGCCCAGAGTGGGGCCCGCCCCCAGTCCACCACCCCCACACGGGCGGAGCGGGGCCTACCCCATCGGCCCGACCTCATCCCCTGGCGCTACAGCGGCCTGCAGCACAAGGCCAGCAATTGGTGGGGTCAGCAGAAAAGAGACCACCCAGGCAGACGATCATCGTACCCCGGGCGAAAAAACCGGACCCCCCACACTTCAACCGCACCACACGCATACCAACTCACACAAACACAGATGCATACACCCACCCACATGTGCAACACACATCATCACATCAACACACACACACACCATAGACTCTCTCATAACAAACTAGTCAATCATACGTGAACCAATGCACTCTCAGATACATTCTCCCACCCACACCATTCGCTTGATCACATTCGTGGGGAGGGTAGGTCTCCGGCCTGCCGTCCATGTGGCCCCAGGCAGGGACCGCAGCTCCTCCCGAGCCCCGACCAACCCCCCCAACCCGGAGGGGGCAGAGGGCAGCAGAAAAAGGCACCCCAGAACCCTGCAACCCAGCTTGGACGTGAGTGTGTGGAACTAAAGTGCACTGAAGGTGGGTGACACCTCCAGGAGCACAACCGCTGGCTGACGGTGTGTCCCCCGGACAGTGCCCCCCCCGCGCCCTAAATGTCTTTTTGCAGTTAAAACTGGGTGGTGATCTCTCCATCAGGGCCAGTGGCCGAGGCCACAACTGGCCTCAGCCCCAGGCCCCAGTGAAAGAGCCCACCCCCGGCCCTAAATGTATGTGTATGTAGCTAAGTATGAGGAACTTTGGGAGATACCCAATTCTCCGGGGGGTCCAGCAGACAAAGCCATCAATGGGAAGTCTACTGGCCCCCCCGGAAGGAGCCCCCAGATTCCTGGACAAGTGTGTATGACTAATGCAATTAAAACTGCAGAGCATCCCACTTGGAAGGGACGGAACCACTTCCCAGTAGCCCTGGTCCCTCCATCAGCAGGACGCCCCTTGCTGACCTAAGTGGATGAATGCGGAGAAATGTAGTTGGGAAGCAGAGCTCCAGGGTCCGCAGAGCCAGGTTCCCGACTGGCTCTGCTACCTATCCCACCACCCCCCACAACCCCCAGCCACGAAGGGACAGCCGAGACCCAGGGACCGCAGTACTACTGCCCAGGCGCGACACACAGCACAGCCAGAGCCATCCTCACCCTTCTTTCACACTTACCCATTCTCTCGCTCAAGTATGCCCATGCTCGCCCCGTGTAGTGTGACACTCAAACCCACACATATACTCTGCGGTTGTGCATTGAGGGTCAGCTTCCGCCCAGGGCCCAATGAAGGTTCTAGCCTGAGTACTGACACAGACACTGGTTGAAACAACAGGAGACGCTTCAGACGTAATTGGCCCAATAGAGCTGCATGTGAGGATCCAGGAAACATCTGTCATCGCATTAGAAAAAATATAGTTCCTGCTACGTCAGGTTTCACCCACTCTGGTGCTCACATCAGACTGATGGTTGGGGAAGGAGGAAGGTTACGGTTCCTTTTTACGTGACGTAGAAGACGGTACCGCAAACACACACACACATACATACACGCAATGAAGAAACACGCTTACAGCTGATACACGTTTAATTTATCCAAATTCATGTTCATCTGCTTGCAATAAAGAATTGCTTTTTGCTCAGAACATCCCACTGTTGTGGACTGAAACATGACACCCACAGATTGATTTTAAAATCATCTCTAAATGACAGCTACAGGTAAATGACAACGGCTGCATGACTTTGCAGTCTGATGGGTTTAAATTATTTCAATTTGCAACAAATTGAGTAATAAAATCCTCCATGTTTCTAAAAAGATTTGTGCACAATATAGGTTTGTCTGTCCAGACTGTAGGAAAACAAAACAGACTGTAGAAGAAAAGAATAAACCAGACTATAGGAAGACTGAAACCGAGATAAGGTGGCACAAACAATTTTATTGGTGCAGAGAGACATTCCACCAGAGCCAGAGAAAGGGGTTAAAAGACAGAATCAACGTGGGCTCTTTGCATCAAACCTTAGTGGTGTGTGCACTGATTTCCCCAGCTGGTTTTTAGTTTGTTGATGTGCACGATCAACATCCATGTTTTTGATTTACTTTCCCCATTATTTTTATTTTCCTTTATTTTTATAATAAATCTCACAAAAGACAACACTCTCATCTGCCTCTTTATGGGAAATTTCCACCACATACACCCTGAGTGAGTAGAGTGTGTGTGGGAGTGACCATCAACGAGCAGTGATTTGCTTGGTGTGTGAAAAAAACAAACAAAAAAAAAACAGGACTTGCTGTCTATTAGGGGAGCACCCCAAGCGAGGCTATCTCTCCTGTCTGTTTACCTGCACAGACTAATCTTAAATTCTGCAGTTGAACAACACAATTACCTACTGTATAGTAACGCATATGAATTAACTGGACAGTCAGTTAATTGACCTAACTTAAGTCTTGTTTCCATCATTCAGTCCTGAATGTTGCTACGATGTAGAAAATGCAAACCAATGTGAATATTTTAACACAAAATCATGCATCAATTATTTTTCTACTGTATAAGCAAAAGGAAAAAGCTGAAGAGCATTCTGTGATTAAAAAAACAATTTAAATAAAAAATTTGATAATTTGACGTACTTTAAAATGTTGTAATTAAACACAAAGATTAGTCTCTTATGTCAACATGAAGAGTCTAATGCAATAATTGCTTAATAACCATTGCAATGGTGAATCCTATTAACACCAGTGCCTGTTATAGTGTATCACCCACAATGCATTGTGCTATAAATTTGCATATATTGTTGAATGCTGTAATGTTGAATTAATTCCTTAAAAACACCCCCTCAACTATATGAAAGACCAGGGGCCCGTTTCAAGGAGGTTTTGTTGAAACTCTGAGTTTGTTAACCCCGAAATGAGGAAAACTCAGAGTCTTCGGTTTCAGAAAGGGACTGTGGCCACAATTTTCAATCCTCAAGCATTAAAATGCACACCAGTTGCACAATGAATCCCTGAGATTCATAAAGTGAAGTTATTTTTGTGATAGCCTTTATGGTTTTGGAGTAACAAGCCTGTTAAGCTGGGGTGGAAATCAGCCTCTCTCCAGCTCTTGGTGCTGATCAGTGGAGGTTCCTGCCTGTTCCATGACAACGGCACAGCTGCAGCAGATAAGGGATTGAGCGCAGTAGCACTTTGACTAACAAGTCAAACTCCTAATGCTCAGTGCCCAAAGCAGATCTATGCATAATACTGATGAGTTTATTGTACTGTTGATTCACCATAAGTGCAGTTAAGCTTTTTAATTTTTTTTTAATTGATTCATGATTTTGTATGCACATTTAGCTTAAATTTACACTTTCAAGACTGTAGCAACATTCAATAAAATAAATACTGTAAGAGGTCTTCTTTACACACAAGAAGCAAGGCCAATCAACTGACTGTCAAGTTAATTCCTGTGCTAAATTACAGATGAAATCATCCATGTCTCATTCGCCGCAAGAAGTCAGATTAGCCTGTGCAGGCAAAGAGACATGAAACCATAGCACCTCTTGGTGTGCTCTCTTAGCAGAAAGCAACCATAGTTTATTTTTCACACACCCAACAACTCACTGCTTGTGGATGGTCACTCCCACACACAATCCCCTCACTCACGGTGTACCACACAAAAACAAAAAGAACACATTACAACCATAAATTAACAAGATGCTAAATTAATTTCACCCAAGTTATAACATTTTTTGAATCCTAACTTTAACTATAACACTACAAACACACAGGGTTGTTTTACCCATAAGCCTTAGCGGCTCAGGTTAGGACTCACCGCCGTGGTCCATTACAATATGTTAAAATTGAAATTGCAGTGATTGATGCATGATTTTGTATTAAAATATTCTCATTTGCTTAGGTTTACACCTTTGACACTGTTGCAACATTCATTCTTTTTTTTTTTAAAGGAGACTGATCATACTTTTCATTCTAAAGAATGTTGGACTTCAATGTCTCGGTAAGGTCTCTGTAAATTTTCATCCCATAAAACCCTGTAGATCGTCCACACTGCCCCTGTCAATATGTGGTTTTTACTCCCCATCAGCTGTGTTTTGTGGGCGTGTCGCAAGCGAAGCTGCTTGCCACACCTCTGTGCAGAAGCGCATACTTTTTTTTTTTTTTTGGATACGAGCCACCGCACCGTTAGGATACAATAGGTGGCAGTAGTGCGACATTGAGAATGCAATCCACCGCAATCGTACTTTAGCTTACATTATACAAATAAATAAAAGTTTAAGAGCATAGATAATAATTTTTGTCTTACTTGTGCTTCTGCTCTGACATAATTTTTTTTAAAAAATGTGCATTAATATTTAGACCAATCACTGCACTCCTCCTTGAACCGCCTTATCATGGTGGAGAAGTTTATGTGCCCGAATGACCCCCGAATAATGTTGTCGGGGCCTAAATGCCCCTGGTAGGGTCTCCCAAGGCAAACAGGTCCTGGGCGATCGGCCAGACTAAGAGTGGTTCACAAACCCCCTATGAAAGGCAGACGACCAAGGCCAGAGACGTCGCCCGGTATGGCGCAGCCGGGGCCCCACCCTGGAGCCAGGCCCGGGGTTGGGGCTCGTAGGCAAGCACCTGGTGGCCGGGCCTATTCCCACGGGGCCCGGCCGTGCACAGCCCGAAAGAGCGACGTGGGGTCACTCACTGTCATTTGTGCTTACGGGCCAAATGGTGTGGAGTACCCGGCCTTCTTGGGGTCTCTTGAGGGAGTGTTGGAAAGTGATCCAACTGGGGACCCCATCATTCTTCTGGGAGATTTCAATGCCCACGTAGGTAACGACAGTGATACCTGGAGAGGCGTGATTGGGAGGAACAGCCTCCCTGATCTGAACCCGAATGGTGTTATGTTCTTGGACTTCTGTGCTGTGCACAGTTTGGCCATAACAAACACCATGTTCGAACATAAGGGTATCCATCGGTGCACATGGCACCAGGACACCCTAGGCCGGAGGTCAATGGTAGACTTTGTAGTCGTTTCACCTGACCTTCGGCCTTATGTTTTGGACACTCTGGTGAAGAGAGGGGCTGAGCTGTCAACTGATCACCACCTAGTGGTGAGTAGGAAATGCTGGCAGGGAAGGATGCTAGAACGACTTGGAAGGCCTCGACGTATTGTGAGGGTTTGTTGGGAACGTCTGGCTGAACCCTCTGTCAGCGGAGCTGTGGACGCAGGGTCTCCGGTGCCTGTCGTGGTGGTAATCCCCGAACCCGGTGGTGGATGCCGGAGGTAAGGGATGCCATCAAGCTGAAGAAGGAGTCCTGCCAGGTATGGTTGACCTGTGGGACTCCTGAGGCAGCTGATGGGTACCGGCAGGCCAAGCGTGCTGCAGCCTGTGACTTTCCGGAGGCAAAAACTCTGGCCTGGGAGGAGTTCGGGGAGGCCATGGAGGAGGACTATCGCTCGGCCTTAAAGAGATTCTGGTGAGGAAGCAGAGGCAGGGGACTCAGAGGTGGACTCACCCATCACCCAGGCTGAGGTCACCGAGGTAGTTAGTAAGCTCCTCTGTGGCAGAGCAGCGAGGGTGGATCATATCTGTCCTGAGTACCTCAAGTCTCTGGATGTTGTGGGGCTGTCTTGGGTGACACGCCTCTGCAACATTGCATGGACGAGGGGGACAGTTCCTCTGGATTAGACAATCAGGGTGGTTGTCCCTCTTCACAAAAAGGGGCTCGGGAAAGTCTCTGCCAGGGTACTGGAGAGGAGAATTCGGCCGATAGTTGAACCTCGGACACAGGAGGAACAATGTGGTTTTCGGCCTGGTCGTGGAACGCTGGACCAGCTTTATACCCTCAGCAGGGTGCTTTAGGGTTTGTGGGAGTTTGCCCAAACAGTCTACATGTGTTTTGTGGATCTGGAGAAGGCATTCGACCGCGTCCCTCGTGACATCCTGTGGGGGGTGCTCTGGGAATAATAAATGGCCCCATGTTAGTTCGTCTCACAGTGAGTGACTTCTACTTTTGTCTTTTAAATGGTGGGCGGCAACCAACTGAAAGGTGCATTACTGCCACCTACTATGCTAGAGTGCACATGGAGTGACTGAACTGCAATGTTGCAGATAAATTTCGGTTCCCAGGTTTGTCTGGGCGGGGCCGCAGCTGGTTCTGAGTGGATAAACTCGCAAAATGTGAAACAAGTACGTGTCCTTTTTTCTTTTTTTTTTCTTTGTTCTGTCCAGCAGTCTAACAAGCAGCATACATTACGCTGAATGCCATATTGTGATGGACAGCTTTGCTTTAACAGGAGGGTTATATATAAAATACATATACTCTTCTTGATTAAGTGTTTATTTAAAATTTATTTAGCCAATCCTAAATATGTGTGATGTTGCTGTGTTGGTGGACAGGTTTCTGCTTTGGGGTGTGTGTGCCAGGGTGGGGATGAAACTAGCTGCTGAGACCAAGCAAATCTGTTAAGTAAACAATCTGTGCAAAATAAGTAAGCAGGGATGTACCTTAGGCTAACACATTCATAACTAAACAACTGTTGTACTGTGGTTTACCTTGGAGAGGCACGGTGGTGATAAGTATCAGTAATGCTTACAGTTGGGTTTAGAAAGTAAGGCTGTAGCTTAACGGGCGGCACGGTGGTGCGGTGGGTAGCACTGTCGCAAGAAGGTTCTGGGTTCGATTCCCGGATTCCCCTGTGTGGAGTTTGCACGTTCTCCCCGTGTTTGCGTGGTTTCTCTCCGGGTTCTCCGGCTTCCTCCCACAGTCCAAAGACGTGCATTAGGTTGATTGGCTTCTCTCCATTGCCCGTAGGTGTGAGTGTGTGAGTGAATGGTTGTCTGTCTATGTGTTGCCCTGCGATGTGTAGCCAGCTGGGATAGGCTCCAGCACACCCGTGACCCCGCACTAGGGAGTAAGCGGTTAAGAAAATGGATGGATGGCTGTAGCTTAACATTGTTCACCCAAAGGGTGAGGCAGACGTTGGTGCATGAACAATGCCACTTGTGAAAGCTAGGGTGATGGGAGGAGCTCGGCCACTACGCCCATCCAACGAGCAGAGGAAAGAATCCTAGCAGCCAGGGAGCCCACACACCTTCAGTTCCAGGAGGGCATGTGTTGCGACCCAACACCCACACAGAGCCCCCCAAGCAGAGCTGCAGCAGCCACAGAGACAGCACCCGAGGTCAGAGTGGGCCACTGTGGGTCAACGTTGTCCGCCCCATGAGAACCAGGGGCAAACACTCCCCCCAGTCGGAGGGCCGGCCTGAGAGAGTGGAACCCCAGGACCCACGGTTTGTAGGGAGCCCGCTAAGATATGCCCCCCGCGCCCAGAGTGGGGCCCACCCCTAGTCCAATGTACTTCTAACACACCAGGAGTGTCTTAAAATGAACCAGGGAGTCATATAAATGTACCAGAATGTCCAAAAAGTGAATTTTGCATGTGCAGGGACCTTTAAGTTCTTGACTCTGGAGTGAGGGATCTGAGGTTGATTCCTGTCTAAGGCATGTTTATGCAATCACATTATAATATAAATATTTGTATTTCACAGATGAATTTAGTTATATGCTTAATGTATCACTATATTAGTAATCTTTATCATAGATCAAGAACTTTTAGAAAGTTTCAGTTTTTCGAGAAGGATGTACTGTATACAGCTCCTCTGAGCAGTGATTTAAGCAGCAGTGTGGCTCAGTGTGGCTGAGTGGCAAAAGAGCATGACTCTGATGTAGGAAATTCTGGTTGGACACCTGACTCGAACTAGTCTATCAACAAATTTCAGAAGAAGGATTTGCAAGATTGGAGATTGTGTATTTTATTGAAATCAAACTGCTTTTGTTTTATTTGTGCACATTCAGCTTTGCAAATTTTTCTTTGCAGATCTGATCAGCTATTATATTTTAAAGTATAATAAAAGCCCACACTCCCTTTGCTCTCTCAAAATCTTTTCACAATAAAAGCAATCCAATTGCTTATTAGCATGTTTTGTGCTTTTGATAGTTACTGACACTGTTTTAACTTTACCATTTAAGCATACATATCCTCCAAATCCTTTCAGAATTAACACATAAGTCAAAACCATTAGCTTTCGTAGGAAATCTTTCAACTGCTTCAGCTTTTTCTTCATCCAACACTCATATCCTGTAGCTCAATGGTATAAGTCCTTGACTTGAGTAGGAGATCTGGTTTTAATACCTATTGGAGGCATGTTTCTGAATTTAGTTCTTATTATAACTACATTGATTTCTTTCACATAAATTGAGTTATATATTTAATATATCAGCAACTTCCAGCTATATTATAAAAGGGTCATCTGTGATTAGTCATTCACAGTGTTTTACACTTAAGCATTAAACCACACATACTTTTCAAAATAAAAGCACAAATTCAGATTTTCAGCTTTATGTAGCAATATTTCTGCTTTCAACTGGTTCATTATGACTTTATTATATGCTGATTTTACAGTTTCGTAATTAGGCACACACTTCATCCATACCCTTTCAAAAGAAAGGCATCAATCCAAATCTTATCACTAAAGAGCACATTTACTGATTTTGACTTGTTAATTATGATTAGTTAATGAGACTATATTACTGTTTAGCAATGCACATGCTTCCTCTAGTGCTTCAACTTTTCCTAATTTAAAATTCAGCTACTTCCTCTGCAGCTACTTTCAGCTGTTTAAAATGTTTCCACAACATTCAACTATTCTTTCAGCTCTTGTATCAAAATAGTTAAATAGAGTCCATTCTGCTATATTTTATCAAATTCAGCAATTCTTTACATACTTCCTTCTCTTTAGCGTTCTTTGAACTTTCCTTAATTTAAAATTCAACTTTCAAACTTCTTTTGAAAATATTCAGCTCTGTTTAGACAACACCCAGTTCCGTTCAGATACATTCAGCTATACTTTATTTGCTAATGCTACTTTCGGATATGTTTTAAATGATTCAGCTATTTTAACAATACATTTAGCAGCGAAGCATTCACTGTGCATTTTCCTATGGAAATGCATTATGTTTTTTTTTTTCTAATTATTTCGCCCCATTTTTCGGGTCGGTTTCATCGTCTCACCGCTTCATCGTAGAAACGTCGTTCAACTTTCTAAACGTGTGTTATTAAGAGATGGGAACTATTACTTTTCACACTTTTGAACTCATCATCTTTCAACCTAATCTGGTTGAAAGATTAAACCTAATCTAATATACTTTTCAACTTGTGAGCGTTTAAATATTGGGTGGTTTTTGTTCAATTTTCATCTTTTCCATTGGTGTGTATTGCGTGAGCTAGAGTGCGTAATGTCACAGCTAGAATGCGAGGACTCGCTATTTTAAGACAGAACTTCTGTTTTTAACTCGTCACTACAGCCACAATTTTTACTCAATCAATTTTTAATTTAATTTCTTCACTAAAATGAGGGCTGGAATGAGTAGTGGTGTTGTACGCAAAAGACACATGCTTCACATAGTCATCCCATTCCCTCCCATAAGTCAAAAGGGTTTTAGCCACTAAATTGTAGTCATACTTGTCTTCTTTTGAATGCTGTGTCTGGCTAAGCCATCATATCTACATTTTAGTCGCTATCGGCCTCAAAGCGCAGAGAGATACTGAATTTTTCCCATAGACTCTAATGATAATTTTTGGCAGATGACTGGGGAAAAAAACAGGAGGAGACATATTTTGAAATTACGACTGTGGCTACAAACTCAAACATAAAATAACTCCAGTTGTTCAGGGAAGCCTTGGGATTCATAAAATGAAAATATTATAAGCCAAATAAATAGCTGTAATAGCAATATTTCTGCTTTTGGCTGGCTAATTATGACTATTTAAAGATAGATTAACAGTTTAGTAATTACCCACACTTGCTTCTCCCACGTCCTTTCAAAATAAAAGCACCAAATGCAATTTATTACTTTAAATGGCAATATTTGGGGAAATTTTCTGGTTCTAACTGAATAATTACCAATCGTTAATTAGACCATTTTACAATTTAGTAAACACACACACACACACACACACACACACACACACACTTATTATGGTGCTTATTATTAGTTTAGTTATTAGTTCGGTATAACTGACATGTCAAGTGCCAAAGTGTTATTTTATTTGTGCACTTGGTTTTATAAGCTAGCAGTTAGGCTCATTTTATTCCTGTTTATGAATCACAATATTGTTCACAATAATTTCATTATGAATTTCATCAATTCATAAACAGACTTTACAGGTTTTTAAAAGAAAATAGTGTGGCAGAGTATCTTACGTGGGCTAAACTATACATTCATAGATGACAAGATGACACGTTGCAGTTTCGATCTTCTTCACTTTATTCCACCGGGCATACCACAGAGAGAAAGAAAAGAGAGAGAGAGCGAGATTCCCGCGCTCACCTGTATGCAGTGCGCATGTCCCTTGCTAGAGAATGGCAAACCTGAAGGACAAAAGGACAAAAAGCATACTACACACATAAACAGAGCACAAGTACATTCGCACATAAAGACCTTAAACAGTCTGCTATATACGTCCCCCCCTCACAAATAAACGTCCCCGGTTATATACAACAAATCCAAACAAATATGCATAAAAACAATACTATAAAAGAAACTTTGCCAAAAATACCAGAATAAAGTGCATGTAAACAAAAAGGGCAATACACAAAACACTATCTGCACATTCAAACATGTACATTGGGAGAAGGGAAGGAAAAGAACATGAACACTCTCCCACACACAGAGACTAGGTCTAACTAACACCACACAAAATCTTTCAAGTGGCCAGGGGGTCGACAAACTCTGCCAGATCTACTAACACTCGGCCTAAACGTCTTACCAGAACACTGAGAGTTAGGCAAACTACCGGACTGGCCTGAGGAGAGGGAAGTTCTGCTGCCCCAAAAACCTCAGACTCCATCGACGTCGATGGATGAACAGGCAATGGATAAGGTCACAACCTATTGTAATGCACCACCTGAGCCCTCTCATTAGCATCAAAAGGGTTTACAATCCTGTATGTCAATCCTGGTTCCCCACATGAATCTATGACTTGTACAATCTTGTACGGGCCTTCCAATGAGGTGCCAGCTTCATGCGGCTCTCAACCGGGTTGCTCAGCCACATTATAGCATCCAGCTCAAACGGCTGGTGCCGCAAGGCATCATGATATAGCTTTTGACGATCATAAGCCACCTCACCATGCATTTGCACACCACTGAAGGCCGTGTTCAGGCTTTCCAGCAATGCGGAAACATACTCAGCATGTGAACCCAAAGCCTGAGTATCCAGGGCACAAGGTAAAAGTACATCAGAGGGAACCCGAGCTTCCCATCCATAGAACAGGAAGAATGGTGTAAAATGAGTGCTGGAATGGGTTGTGGTGTTGTACGCAAAAGACACATGCTTCACATAGTCATCCCATTCCCCCCCATAAGTCAAAAGAGTTTTAGCCAGTTGATCAATCAGAGTCCTGTTGAAACGCTCCACCATGCCATCCGACTGGGGATGGTATGCTGTGGTGTGAGTCTTTTTGATGTTCAAAAGACGACAGAGAGACTACACCACCTGCGACTCAAATTGCCGAACCTGATCGGAATGTAAAGTCTCAGGAACCCCATGCAGTAGGACAAAGTCCTCAAACAGACAGCGTGCAACCGTCTGTGCTGACTGGTCGTGCAATGGATACAGGTTAACAAATTTTGTGAAGTAGTCCTGAACAACCAACACATACCGGTGTTGTGAAAAAATTACCACGAGGGCTTCTGACTGGCTCAATGAAGAGAAGGATCCAAAAAGTTGTCTTTGTAGTTTTAATTTGGGATATGCATATGAAAATCAAAGAGAAATCAATAAGAAATAAAACAGCAAAACGGAACACCACCGGGGTGGAGAGGACAAGCTGATGCTCACACAGGGTGCACACCAGAGTTCTCTGAAGCATCTCCTCTCGTCCCGGGTACTTAAGACATCCAGATAACAATCCTCCTTCAACCTAAACACCTCCCCACCGTCCTGTAGACATACCTAATCCTAACTTTCAGGAAACAGACCATAAGCTCATAAATATTATTTAGACAGTTGACATTTTAGTTTTTGCTAAGTCTGCGAAACATAAGTGGGAAAGAGGAACTCTGTCGGTGCACTTGGGGTTCATGTGTCACTCAAGGGGCTTCTTGTTCCTTATCCACGTCAGACACTACTTCACGGGGTAATTAAAAGAGAACTGGGCCTCTTGTTGAACAAAAAGCGGAACTGGGCCCTCATCTGCCTAAATGCTCTTCTGGCAATTTGCAGAAAAACATGCTTGGACTTATGACCTGAGATTCAAATAAACGTTTAACAGCATGAACATGAATCAAGTGACAACATACATAAAAGAAATGATTATCATAAAATGGGTAATATTAAATTTTCTATCACAATTCCCCCCTTTTGGTCATACATTAACCAACAATCAACAAAGAAAATTTTATATGTGGAAAGAAAGAAAACTTCCAACACAATTACATCATGTATATGAACTCACTAGGATTTCTTCACATACAATCATTATTTGTCAGAGTTTGAAGCATGCTGTTTTTGTGGAGGATAGACCTCTGGAGGATAGACCCCTGTTTTTGTGGAGGATAGACCCCTGATAATTAAGCCTTTACCAGACATATATATATATGGAGTGGTATATATATACCACTCTATTCTCACCCTCCACGGGTGGTCTCATCCACTTTCCAAGCTCGGGTCCTCTCGGGCCAGGGAGCTTGAGGGTTCTGCGCAGTATCCTTGCTGTTCCTAGGACTGCACTTTTCTGGACTGAGATGTTGGATGTTTTTCCAGGGATCTGTTGTAGCCACTCCTCCAGTTTGGGGGTCACAGCCCCCAGTGCTCCGATCACCACAGGCACCACTGTGGCCTTCACCTTCCAAGCCTTCTCCAGTTCTTCTCTGACCCCTTGGTATTTTTCTAGTTTCTCATGTTCCTTTTTCCTGATGTTGCCATCGCTTGGTATTGCCACATCCACCACTACGGCTTTCCTCTGCTCTTTGTCCACCACCACAATGTCTGGTTGGTTCGCCATTACCATTCTGTCTGTCTGTATCTGGAAGTCCCACAGGATCTTGGCTCGCTCGTTCTCTACCACCTTGGGAGGTGTTTCCTACTTTGACCTTGGGGTTTCCAGTCCATACTCTGCGCAGATGTTCCTGTATACTATGCCAGCCACTTGGTTATGGCGTTCCATGTATGCTTTTCCTGCCAGCATCTTACACCCTGCAGTTATGTGCTGGACCGTCTCAGGGGCCTCTTTGCACAGTCTACACATTGGGTCTTGTCTGGTGTGGTAGATCTGGGCCTCTATGGCTCTGGTGCTCAGGGCCTGCTCCTGTGCAGCCAGGATGAGTGCCTCTGTGCTGTCCTTCAGCCCAGCCCTTTCAAGCCATTGGTAGGATTTGTTGAGATTAGCCACTTCAGTTATGTTCCGGTGGTACATCCCGTGTAAGGGCTTGTCCCTCTTCCAGCATCTCATCCTCTGTTCTCCACTGCCTGAGACATTCACTCAGCACGTCATCTGTCGGGGCCTTATCCTTGATGTACTTATGGGTCTTGGATGTTTCATCCTGGATAGTGGCTCTCACGCTCACTAGTCCTCGGCCTCCTTCCTTGCGGCTAGCGTACAGTCTCAGGGTGCTGGATTTGGCGTGGACCCCTCCAGGCATGGTGAGGAGCTTTCGTGTCTTAACATCTGTGGTCTGTATCTCTTCCTTTGCCCACCTTATTATTCCCGCAGGGTATTTGATCACTGGCAGGGCATAGCTGTTTATTGCCCGGGATTTGTTCTTGCCATTGAGCTGGCTTCTTAGGACTTGCCTTAATCGTTGGAGGTATTTGGCTGTTGCCGCATTCCTTGTTGCCTGTTCAAGGTTGCCGTTTGCCTGTGGTATTCCAAGGTACTTGTAATTGTCCCCAATGTCTGCTATTGTTCCTTCTGGGAGTGAGACCTTTTCTGTGTGGATTACCTTGCCTGTCTTTGTCACCATCCTCCCACATTTCTCGTGCCCGAATGATATCCCGATGTCCGAGCTGTAGATCCTGGTGGTGTGGATCAGCGAGTCGATGTCTCGCTCACTCTTGGCGTACAGCTTGATGTCATCCATGTAGAAGAGGTGACTTATGGTGGCCCTGTTCCGGATTCGGTATCCATAGCCAGTCTTGTTTATTATTTGGCTGAGGGGGTTCAGACCTATGCAGAACAGCAGTGGGGACAGTGCATCTCCTTGGTATATGCCACATTTGATGGATACTTGGGCAAGTGGCTTCCCATTGGCCTCAAGGGTGGTTCTCCACAACCTCATCAAGTTTGCAATGAAGGCCCTTAGAGTTCTGTTGATGTTGTACAGCTCCAAGCATTCAGTGATCCATGTGTGTGGCATTGAGTCATAGGCTTTCTTGTAGTCGATCCAGGCTGTGCACAGGTTGGTGTGTCGCACTCTGCAGTCTTGGGCGACTGTTCTGTCTACCAGGAGTTGGTGTTTGGCTCCTCTGGTATCCTTACCAATGCCCTTCTGTGCTTCGCTCATGTATTGACCCATGTGCCCACTTATCTTAGCTGCGATGATGCCTGACATGAGCTTCCATGTTGTGGAGAGACAGGTTATTGGCCGGTAGTTGGATGGGACTGTACCCTTTGAGGGATCCTTCATTATCAGGATTGTTCACCCTTCGGTTAGCCATTCAGGGTGAGTCCCATCCCTTAGCAGCTGGTTCATTTGTGCTGCCAGGCGCTCATGGATTGCAGTGAGCTTCTTTAGCCAGTAGGCATGGATCATGTCAGGGCCAGGTGCTGTCCAGTTTTTCATACCTGAGACTCTTTGTTGGATGTCTGCCACTGTGATAGTCACTTTCTGATTCTGTTCAGGGAGGTTGCTGTGATCTTCCCTCAGATCCACCAGTCACTGTGCATCGTTGTTGTGTGATGCCTCCCTCTCCCATATCCCTTTCCAGTACTGTTCAGTTTCCAGCCTTGGTGGGTCTGCTCTGCTGTTATTACCCTGCCATTGAGAGTACACTTTCGCAGGTTGTGTTGCGAACAGCCGGTTTATTCGTCTGGCTTAGTTGTCTCTGGTGTATCTCTTTAGGCGGCTGGCCAAGGCTTGTAGCCTTTGCTTGGCAGTTTCGAGTGCTTCAGGTATGGGCATCGGTCTTTTCATTGCACCTCTCTGGGCCTCTGTCATTTGGCTCACTTCCTTCCGAGCTGCCTTGATTTTTGCCTCCAACCTTTGTTTCCATGGTGAGTATTGTTTCTCATGGCTCCCATGGTTGCTCTTGTTGGGTCTGAAAAAAACACAACAGCACTGATACACACAGAGACGAGAACAATATAGCACACTGAGAGCCAACCAGAGATTTTACTTGGCCAAGGGGAGTTCGCCTGAGATCTTAGCGTTGTAAGTGCTTCACTCAGAGACCACCAACTCCAACGAACTTCCCCAAAGCACAACATTTTTTTGAAGCTTGTACATGCCTTCATCATCACATCATCACATCATTGCTGAACATGCGAAAACACACACATTAGGCATAGCAGTACTCCTCCAACCTCTCTTGTGGTTTTGAACCCCTATGCCTGCGTAGGAGCACAGAGCAAATGGCAAATGTGACAAAATTGTTCTTCGTATATGACAATACTTGAAAACCTGTGGTTAGAAGTCTGTGCACCTGTCAATGGGGTTATAAGGCACAGCAAATGCAAACCATAAATGGAAAATGTAAAAAAGGTTAAATGATACATAAAAAGATAAAGGAATATAAATGAAATGAATATAAATGAAATGAATAAATGAGATTAATAATAGATATATATATTTTATAAATATATTTTCTCCAACAGCTCTTATAGCCAAGCACCTCTAGGATCACTGATGCTGAAGCGTATATCAGCTCATTGGTTTCTGTGATTGTTGTGGTAGGGATCGCTCTCAATGCTGCATTCACATCTTCCATGAGACTTTCTGATGGTACTTCACTTAGTCGTTGTGGAGTTCGGGGTTGCCTGTTCAATCTCGCCATGATCTTATCTTTCAGGTCAGTCGCTGCCTCGCTCAGCGTATCTGTGCTCATTGGGGCTTCGTACCCAATTTCCGGTTGGGGAGATGGTGAAACCTCCCCTCTGACCTGGCGTCCTGGCTCCCCCTTGCCGTAGCATTTGTGTTGTATGTCGTCAATCTCAAGTTGTGATAGCAGTTGCCGTTTGTGGATGTTGGAACACTGAGCTACTAGTTGCTTCGCCGTCAGTCTTGAATGTGGGTTTCTCCGTTCCCATTCACCGCACTATTTTGCATGTAACCCCTCTGACTAGGGTTACTTGAGTAGTAGCATTCCAACAGAGCCTTGTTTTCACATCTCAGCCATATATATATATATATATATATATATATATATATATATATATATATATATATATATATATATATATATATATATATATATCAATATACACAAGGTTCTACATAGAGAAAATACTTTGATTGCATGTTTGATCAAGTGTAAAACATAAAAAAAAACTTTAATCAGAACTCTGATCAGAGAAAGAAACCCCTGTCGCTTCCTACACCGGACTCTAAGGCGCAGAGTCTTCCTCTGATCCAGTCATATCGAATTCCTCTCGGCTGGGCAAGGGAGCAAAGTCCAAGTCATCATACACGTTAAATGGCGCATCGTGAATTTGCACTGCTATAATGCCTGTAGCCTTCTCAGTCATTTGAGTCACAACTATCTTTAAGCACGGAAGAATGCACACAGAGCAAATACAGCAGAGAACCACAAACACTGCAATGTACACGCCTATCATGATAAACCATTGCTTCCATCCCTTAAGGAATGAGAAGAGTCCACCAAAGTCATCAACTGCATCATCTTTCATGGCTTGTTGCAACTGCGACAACCTATTCAGTGCTTCTGGAATTTTACCTCCGTCCTCATCATTAGCTGGGACGTAAGTGCAACAAGAAGAACCTACGATTACACAAACTCCCCCCTGCGGGGCTGTGAGTTGATCCAAAATCATCCTGTTTTGCAACACGGTCAACCGAAGGCCTCTAAGTTCCTCTTGGACTGCTCGTCCCTCAAGAATGGAATTGTTCAGGAACGACATGAACCTATAGTTAACTGTCTCTGCCCTGAGCAGCAACTTCGCTATGCCATCCCATGGGAACAAAGACAAAAGTACTTTGGAACTGGTTGGCCAGAGCTTGAAATCATCTGGGACATCAGAACCCCAGACACCGCCGTGTGGTTCAAAGGGGCCGTCCTTGTGACGTCTTGCCCTGTTACCAGACACATCCTGGACTGAGATGACATAGGTCTCATCCCCCACAGACACTGGGGTACAAACACCATGCCAATCAGGTGGGAGATAAACATATAATGATGAACCACATAGCCAATGAACCTCCGGGATGGGAATCGTGCCTGCTCGTCCTGGTGCCAACTCGGAATATTCACAGCGGGATTTTATGTGAGTGGCATTTGGGCGACGAATCTTGGCTGCTTGCTTAACATCTAGTTGGGCACCATTACAATATATGTTCCTATTTTTCTTCTTGCGGTGAGACACATCATAGCTGTCACAAGCGGGAGGTGGGTGAGACTGTGGGTGAGCAGAGGTCCTAGTTGGCGGGGATGGTCTAATAGGTCTTGTGGTTCTGGGATTACTCTCCCCTAATTGATCAGGTAGCCACTCACAGAAGTACCATTCTGAGTAGCCTCTTATCTTCCGTTCTAACATTACAGACATCGGGCAAAGGCCACAATCTGGGTCAAAAATCAGAGGACAAGGGGACAGAATCTCACCACACCTGTGTGGGGGAAAGATACCCACACTCTTTTTTCCATTGCCAAGGTAACAGTGGGAGGGTTTGAAGTCTGCTGGGATACGAACACTAGCCAGAAATGAGCCATTAAGAGCAATAAAGTTATTTTGAAATTCTCAATAAGCTTTACATTCCCATATGACATTCACGCCCCCTTTCACTGGACGCCTACTCATTGCATCTAATGCGCACTTGTACCTCAACGACTTGTACTGTCTTGGAGTATAAATCACCTCATCATTTGTCTCAGTTCCAAATTCATGGTCAAACGGGATCAGGGTCAAACGCTGGGCTGCGCTGGAATGAGGGAGTTTAGAGCAAACATAACACTCGCTCAGGTTCCTGCTTCTAGCTGTGTTTGCATACCTCCACCACATGTTGGTAGCAAATGGATGTGGAGGGCTCGGATGCTCCAGCCATTCAGGTTCAAGGTGTCTCAGTGCTCGGGACGTTCTGTTGGGCGTCTCACGGGTTGACAACATTTCCAGATGGGGCAGTATCACTGTATACCACAAGATGAAATACATCATGATGGATGCTACACCCAGGCCCGTTAGCCAGTGCCACCATGGACAAGCTTCTCGTCTTCTACCGTTTAGGAGGCCAACTTCCATTTTACAAAACAAATATCTGGAACATGAACAAATATATTATGAACCCAATACTCGTTACTATTATACAGCCGCAAAAGATACAGATGATAATATCTCTGGTGTTTTCCTCCCTTCTTCTTTCTTCAATCAAATTTTCAAACTCGATCCACCTCGGATTTGGCAGATAGGGTTGTTGTTTCCCGTGTACATGTGTAATGTCACATGCAATCACCGTTCTCAGTTCTGAGTTGCCGTCACTCCCTGTGTAGCGATGATTTGAAGAGTCTACGTCGTCCAGCGTGGGCAGCTCAAGACTGCTCGTGTATGTGTCTTCTCAGGAACGTGTGCTATGTGCCTATGTTAAAGATCCATGCACACGCTTTTTTCATGCTCCACATTGCTAAAGAATTGGATCTTGATGTCTCAGTAAGGTGTCTGTAACTTTTCATGCCAAAAAGAGCTGTAGATCGCCCACACGGCCCGTCTGAAAATGTGTGTTTTAAGCTCTCGTCCACAACGCTCTATTTCCGGAGTGTGTCGGAAGCTAAACTGATCGCCACACCCTTTGAGGAAGCGCATAGCCATGGGAATCAAACGTCACGGTCACTGAAACCATTGTAACAGTGACACTGGCTAACTCGTCCTCGTAGTGGAGTTCAACCATACGTTTGATCCAAAATCTGACTCTGAAGTCGAACGGGAGGCTGTTGAAGTGGTTACACTTCGACTGGCGCAAGGTACGTCTAACTGGCAGATTCACGTTTAATTTAATTTGATTTATATAATACACAACTTGATTAGCTGCTAACGCTAATACTAATGGTTGCAAATTAGCAGCCTGAATTAATACAACAGAATATTCATAACACGACTACAGCTTGTTTGGGAGCATAGCTTGATAAACTAATATAAACTCATTTTTATATGTTTTTTTATTTCTCGTTCTGCTGCTGTGTGAAAATATTTTTTCTATAATGGGATCTGCAGCTGCAGCTTATATTTTGCCATATTTGTCTGTAATTAAGTGCCAATGTAGGAACAGTGAATGCTTACAGAGGCATGGTGTGACAGCAACTATTGCTTTCAAAATATTGCATGTGTTTATTACTTTTATCAATAAATTAAAATTTCGATAAATCTTACCTCAAGACGTCTGAACTAGTTGCCAAACCTACTGTCATGTATGGTTGATGATACAGGACTGGAGCCAGTATGATTGAATGTGTATTCATTACAGAACACATTTAATACACAGTATATCAGACAATTACACATGCATGGAATAAATCAGTATCTCAGAAATTCATAAAAAACTTTAGAACATTTAACTATTTACAGATTAATCATAATGTACTTGGGAACCCTGGTTTACAAACATAGTTTTGTTTCTGAATATATATTGACCTAATATTTTTTTAAATTGATTTTAGTAAGGTGTATGATATATCAAGTGCTAATATATAACTAATAGAAATTATTGTTTTTTTCAGTGCTATGTCTGTGTGTATCTCAAATGTTGCAGGTATCTAGCCTAGAAGTCTTGTCAGCTGGTGCTGGGGACTTCTAGGGCGAAGAGTCCAAGTCATCCCACCTTCCCTGATCTGGATCAGGGCAGTGTTTCCTTAGGGACAAGGCACCTATGTTGGACCCCACCTGTGAAATACCTAAATTATTGGTTTTTTTGCAATACCTCAATAAAAGCTGAAATATTATAAAACATTTGTCTGTTTTCCCTCATTAGGTATATACATACAAAAATAGTTCAGTGAAACAGCAATAGTCAAAGCCAACTTTATTTTTAACCAATGCACCGGCACTATAATGCTGGATAAGTTACCGTCACAGTTCAATTTGCAGACCACAAAATGAACGGGTAGGATTCATAGTTATGTTGAAAGCATAGTTTCTGGAGTGGAAAAGGTACAGTCATGAGCAGTTGGCTGGGGAGATGTGAGGATCTTAATTGTCTTTGCGTGTGGAAGACATCGGAAGCAGTGCAGCTGCTGTACAGATGGAGGATGCAGCTGTTTTCCTTGACACCACTCTAGAAGGTATAAAGAATAGAATAGCAGATTAATGAAATGACGAGTATTTCCTATGTATCTCACAACCTTTACAGATCTAAACAATAAATAGAGGTAGTTAGATCAGTTTTAATGTTGTTTGGAGCAAACACGTTTTCAACTTAGCTTTTATAATGCTGGTTTGTTAAATCTTAGCATGACATTAATGACCTCCTTTCTGTCAGGTTGCTCAAATTCTGTTCAGAGGGCCGGTAGGACAGGGATGTTTACAAGGTCCTTCTTAGAACAACCTGAGTCCAGCAGGACTTTATTGAAGATGGTCAGACTAAAATATCAAAATAAGTTGACCAACTGCATACAGAGTAAATACATAGACAATAATATAGATCAGATTATGAAAACCACAACTACTGAAATGTGAAATGCAAAATCTGTCAAATAAAACTGCATATTGGCCAACAAATGATTATACTGCTGTGAAATGTACATACCTTTGCTCCTGAGGTGAGCACTCTTCTACTCTTCTACAAGGTAGCCGCGTGTCAGTTTGAAAAGCAACCTCCTCGCGTTTCGGTAGCTGGCATGAGTCAGCCTGTATAAAGAAAAATGTCATGTTTACAGCTAAAGTAGCTGACTAGATAAGCAACAACACACATGTTAGACTTAGATAGAACCTGCCATAACCCAAATTTACGGGTCTACTCGGGCTACAACATACACACGACAGGCTCGGTAGTAATTAGAAACACAGGTGAACTTGGAAGAGCTTGGAAGAGAACGCGATGCTGTGAGAGAACGCGAGACTCTGCGAGAACAGCACGAGAAATTCAACAAGGCGGTGCGACACCGGTAGTAAATAACAGCGCGACAAACTATCCGCCAATTTAAATAAATAAATAACTACCTTATTTTACGGAAAATAATCAACCACTATACCATTCTGGATAACACCGAAGAAAGTTTCGAGTACATCGACGAGTGCTTCGAGCGTCTGGTAATGGGGAAAAAGGAGACGGCTTCCAACAAGCGTTCCCGTCCATCTGACTCACCTGAGTCACCTGGAGCTAGCTCGGCGGATAAAAACATCACGGACATCCTGGAGTCAATCGAGAAAAAAAAATATGAAGCTTCGACGCGCGTCTGCCGCTAGTGGAACTCCTCCACAAAGAGTTTATGGCCCTCCGCGACTCCCTGGAATTTAGCCAGCAGCAGGTGATTTCTCTCGCCACCGAGAACGAGGCCCTGAAAGGAACGGTGCAGTCCCTGACGGAGGATGTGGCTCAGCTAGCGGCCGAAAATAAAAAACTAAAAGAAGGCATCATCGATCTGCAGGCCCGCAGCATGAGGGACAACCTGGTGTTCTCAGGGGTTCCAGAACAGGCGGAGGAAAACACGGAAACCACAATTAAAAACTTCCTTAAACAACAGATGAAGATTCCAGCGGACGCAGTGGACAAGATGGCGTTCCACCGTTCGCATAGACTTGAAGGAAGACGACCGGATGGCCAGTGCCCTTGACCCATCATTGCCAAGTTTCATGACTTTAAGCAGAAGGAACTGGTTAAGAGCCGGGGCAGACAGCTGAAGGGAACCGACTACAGCGTCAACGACCAGTTCCCCAAGGAGATCCTCGACCGCTGCCGCCGACTGTTCCCCATCCGTAAGAGGTTCATGGCAGAAGGCTGCAGGGCTGTCATCAGCGTCGACAAACTGTACGTCAACGGAGAGCTCTACTGGGACCGGGAAGCAACTCTGTGGCTCTACTAGCAGGTGGTATGTAACAACAATGGTTTAATATAAAAGGTTTGTTAAAAAAATAATAGATGCAATGCAACTATGTGTTATAACTTTACATCCAGTATTCAAACTCGTTCTCTCGCAGATGTTTCATTTAAATGTTTATTGTCAATCTAATGTCACTCACTCACTCACTTTGCAAAGCGCTCACCATACGTAATCACTCACTTTCCTTTCACTTTAATTTTCCTTCCCTTTACTCTTTTTCCTTCACCTACTTTCACTCCACACTGTCTACATCCTTTTCTCTATTCTTCTCCCACGTAGTCAGCCAGCTATGTAGCCCTCCAGCAGCCACACACAAACATCTACTGCGCAGGGGAAGCACGTACACATACATAGATAACACACAACTCAGAATACAAAGGTACTTAAGTTTAGCCACACACCTAGAGTCTGTCACACTACATACACACAAGACTAGTGATCCACAGCAGTCAGGTAAGATATGACACCACTGAAGATTGTCACTTGGAATGTACGTGGAATCAATAAGGAGAAACGATTTAAAATATTTAACCATTTGAAAACCCTACAAGCAGACATTGTTTTACTACAGGAAACTCATATTCCCAAAATTATAAATTACACTCTGGCATCAGCAGAGTTCCCACATGCTTACTTAGCTGGTTACAATTCTAAACAAAGAGGGGTCGCCATCCTGATAAATAAAAAGATTAACTTTACGCATAACGATACCATTGTAGATCCAGAAGGGAGATATATAATCATTAATATCTTGATAGGAAACATTGAATATTGCATAGCTAATGTGTATGGCCCTAATGCTGAGGACCCCTCTTTCTTTCACAGCTTCTTCACATCACTGTCTGCTCACTCTGGTTCCAAACTTATAGTAGGAGGGGACTTTAATTTAGTATTCAACCCAGAGTTGGACAGGCTAAGCAAAGCTGTGAGCAACAGGAACTGGCAATCAGTACAGACCTTAAAACAGTACATGGATGACTTCGGTCTCTGTGACACATGGCGTTCTCGTCATCCTACATCCAGGGAATATACCTTTTTCTCACCAGTTCAGCACTCTCACTCCCGTATAGATTATATTTTAGTAAATAACTCAGTGTTACAAGATGTCTCTGATACCAATATTCACTCTATCACAATCAGTGATCATGCACCAATGTCCATTTCGTTGATTAAGACAGCCACACCATCAACCAGGAATTGGAGGTTTAATACATCATTACTCAATGATCAAGACTTCATCAGTTATGTCAGGAGAGAATGGAAAACCTTTATAGAAATCAACGATACACCGGAAATCTCACCCTGTGTTCTTTGGGAGACTGGGAAGGCAGTTATGCGCGGTAAAATTATTTCATATTCATCACACAAGAAAAAAAAGGACTTGTTACTTGAATTAGAACTAGAGCAAAAAATAAAATCTCTAGAGATTAAATATGCTGCCTCTCCAACCAATGATGTCCTAGAAGACCTAAAGAATCTAAAGCTGAAATTAAATAATATAATTGATTGCAAAACTCAGTTTAGATAGACCAATTACGCTGGGAGAACTTTGATCATGCTAACAAATGTGGTAAATTTCTAGCTAACCAATTAAAAAATAATAAAGAGAAACAAATCATCCATTCAATAACTAATAAGGAAGGCAACATTACTCATGATCCCCATGAAATAAATGATACCTTTAAAAACTTTTACCAAGAGTTATATACGTCCCAAATAGATCCACCCACCTCAGCCATAAAGGCGTTTCTGAATAAACTAGAACTGCCAAAGCTAAATGAAGAACAATATACAACTCTAGACTGATTGTTATCTTTGGCAGAACTACATGAAGCTCTGCAGGAGATGCCCAATAAAAAAGCTCCAGGACCAGATGGATTCCCAACTGAATTTTATAAAGAGTTCTGGTCCATGCTGGCACCCAGCTTTTACAAAATGGTAGCTGAAATTAAACAACAACATTCATTACCCACAAATATGAATTCTGCCTTCATAAGCCTGCTCCAAAAACCAGGAAAAGACCCTACACTCCCATCGAGTTATAGACCAATTTCACTAATAAATGTAGATCTAAAAATAGTGTGTAAAGCACTTGCTAGAAGATTACAAAAAATCACTCCATATATAATTCACTCTGATCAAACAGGCTTCATTAAAGGTAGACAGTCAACAAACAATATGAACAGACTAATTAATTTAATTGATTATGTCACCATCCATAAACTAGAGTCAGCCATCGTCTCCTTAGACGCAGAAAAAGCTTTCGATAGAGTAAACTGGAAGTTTCTTTTAGCCACTCTGCACAAATTCAGCATTGGGGAAACATTCATAGACTGGATCCAAATATTATACAACTCAGCAAACGCTGCAGTCAGAACAAATAACCAGATCTCACCAAGGTTTAATCTGCATAGAGGGACAAGACAGGGCTGCCCACTTTCCCCATCACTATTTGCAATATTTATTGAACCTCTAGCCGCAGCAATAAGACAGCATGAAAGAATTACTAGAATATCGACCAAATCAGTAAATCATAAAATAAGTTTATATGCTGATGATGTGTTACTGTTTCTCCTGGAGCCACAGACGTCTCTTCCTACAACTATCAGCCTCATATATGAATTCTCAGGACTTTCATAGTACTCTATTAACTGGACCAAATCTATAGTGCTACCACTTAACCTTAAGGTGACTAACATCTCCTCTACCACACTCCATTCAGGGAACATTAAATACTTGGGCATTGAATTGTCATCTAGGCTATCAGAGCTTATTGATCTAAACTACAATCCATTATTAAAACAAATAGAAGCCAACCTCAAAAGATGGCAGTCCTTACCCATTTCACTTATGGGAAGAATTGCCACCATAAAAATGATGATCCTGCCAAAAATTAATTACATATTCTCAATGATTCCAACTCAGCCAGCCCAGGCGTGGTTTAAGACATTAGACTCCTACATCTCACAGTTTTTGTGGAAAACCAAGCCACCACGAATTAGTTTAAAAACTCTTCAAAAATCCAGACGCTGCGGCGGCCTAGAACTACCTAACTTCCACCACTATTTTCTTGCCAATAGACTGAACCATGTCCACAAATGGATAAAACCCATGCCAGCAGACTCCTCGTGGATAGACATTGAACAAACATTTTGTGGAAATATTAAAGTTGCAGATCTGCCCTTCATCAGCACCAAAATCAAACATCATAGTTGTTACCAGAACATTAGCATAAAAGCATCTCTGCAAGCCTGGTGAGAGTTTCTTAATGGGTCTTCGCTTACTCTTTGCCAAAACACACCTCTCTGCCAAAACACACCTCTCTGGAACAATCCAGACATCATTCAAAACAAAAAGGCAATACACTTTCCAACTTGGCATATCAAAAGGATAACACATCTGAAACACGTTTTCACAAGAGACAAGTTTACCTCTTTTGAAGAACTAGTGTCTCGCTATGAAATCACTAGTGCCAATTTCTTAGAATACCAACAACTAAAGTCAATACTTAATGCAAAAAGTAAGAATACTGCCATCCACATGCAACCACCACCAGTAATAGAGCGATTTATTGATATATCAGGGAAAAGGACAGTATCCAAAATCTATATCTTAATTTCCAATGTAGACCAGACAGTGAGCCTTCCGATCTCTAAATGGGAAGCTGATCTCAATATAACCACTAATTACACGTTCTGGAATAACATATGTTCTAATTTATTCAGAATGACAAAAAATACAAATTTACAACTAATACAATACAAAATTCTTCATAGAACTCACTATACAGGACAAAGGATGTTCCAAATGGGTCTCACAAATTCAAATATTTGCCCTCACTGTACAGATAACACAGCAGATAGATTCCTACATGCATTCTGGTCATGCTCACCTGTGCAGCAACTTTGGCAAAGAATATGTGAACACCTGTCAACCCAGTTAAGTTGTCCAATCCCAGCAGCCCCTGCACTTTGTCTTCTAGGAGATCTAAGTGGGCTTGATCTAGAGACAAACTCATCACACACACTTCTTTCTGCCCTCTGTGTCGCAAAGAAAATCATCCTCATGAACTGGAAAACTAAATAAAAATTAAGCATTACTCAATACCTGAACAGCTTGTTAGATTATACCACCTTAGACACATTGTCTGCTTCATCAATGACCAAAACTATACTCTGATTGATTCCATTTCCAGGTAAGGATGCGTGGGGCTCGGGTACTGCGTCATGTCTGGCACAGTGGTGGTGGGGTGACTAGTGGTTGGGGGGGGCCTGCCTGCCTAAGGAACCAGGACAACGGGACTGGTGAATTCTGGGCTGGCCCGTGGGTCCCCTGCGGCGGGGGTGTGGTGGCTGCTGAGACCGGCGGCCCTATGCCGGAGTGGGACCATTTTGAGGGTTGGCGTGTGCCTGTCTCCGGGGAGCCGGAGGCGGGCCTCCCTGCCGGTGTGCGGGGGCGAACCTGGGGGTGGAGACCTGGGTGACCTGCGTCCGGGGGACTCCCTCTGAGGATGCCTGCCTGTGCCCGGAGGGGTGTCTCTCCCCTGGGGCGCTGCCCCTGCTCGGGTGGGGCGCTGCCTGCCCTAGCGGTCCGACGCCCTCTGGTAACTGCTTGGGAACCTCTGCTTCCCACCTACATTTCTCCGCATTCATCCACTTAGGTCTGAAAGGGGCGTCCTGCTGATGGAGGGACCGGGGCTACTGGGAAGTGGTTTCGTCCCTTCCAAGTGGGATGCTCTGCAGTTTTAATTGCATTAGTCATACACACTTGTCCAGGAATCTGGGGGCTCGTTCCGGGGGGGCCAGCAGACGGAGCCTTCCCATTGATGGCTCTGTCTGCTGGACCCCTCGGAGAATTGGGTATCTCCCAAAGTTCCTCATACTTAGCCGCATACACATACATTTAGGGCCGTGGGTGGGCTCCTTCACCGGGACCTGGGGCTGAGGCCAGTTGTGGCCTCTGCCACTGGCCCTGGTGGAGAGATCACCACCCAGTTTCAACTGCAAAAAGACATTTAGGGCGAGGGGGGGCACTGTCCGGGGGACACACCGTCAGCCAGCGGTTGTGCTCCTGGAGGTGTCACCCACCTTCAGTGCACTTTAGTTCCACACACCCACGTCCAAGCTGGGTTGCAGGGTTCTGGGGTACCTTTTTCTGCTGCCCTCTGCCTCCCCCGGGTTGGGGGGGTTGGTAGGGGCTCGGGAGGAGCTGCGGTCCCTGCCTGGGGCCACATGGACGGCAGGCCGGAGACCTACCCTCCCCACGAATGTGATCAAGCGAATGGTGTGGGTGCGAGAATGTATCTGAGAGTGCATTGGTTCACGTATGATTGACTAGTTTGTTGTGAGAGAGTCTATGGTGTTTGTATGTGTTGATGTGATGATGTGTGTTGCACATGTGGGTGGGTGTATGCGTCTGTGTTTGTGTGAGTTGGTATGCGTGTGGTGCGGTTGAAGTGTGGGGGGGTCCGGTTTTTCGCCCGGGGTACGATGATCGTCTGCCTGGGTGGTCTCTTTTCTGCTGACCCCACCAATTGCTGGCCTTGTGCTGCAGGCCGCTGTGGCGCCAAGGGATTAGGTCGGGCCGATGGGGTAGGCCCCGCTCTGCTTGTGTGGGGGTGGTGGACTGGGGGCGGGCCCCACTCTGGGCGCGGGGGCATCTTCTGGCGAGCTCCCTACGGACCATGGGTCCTCGGGCTCTACTCTTTCAGGCCGACCCTCCCGCCGGGGGGAGTGTTTGCCCCTGGTTCTCATGGGGCGGACAGCGTTGACCCCCCGTGGCCCACTCTGGCCTCGGGTGCTGTCTCTGTGGCTGCTGCAGCTCTGCCTGGGAGGCTCTGTGTGGGCGGCTTGGGTCGCAACACCTGCCCTCCTGGAACTGAAGGTGTGTGGGCTCCCTGGCTGCTGGGATTCCGTCCTCTGCTTGCTGGATGGGCGTGGTGGCCGAGCCCCTCACATCACCCTGGCTTCCACAAGTGGCATTGTTCATGCACCAACGTCTGCCTCACCCTTTGGGTGAATAATGTTAAGCTACAGCCTTACTAACCTTGTAGTGGGACACTTTCCAAATCCAACTGTAAGTATTATTGATACTTATCACTACCAATATGAATAATGTGTGAATATGGAATTTGTGGTGTTGTATGTAATGACTTTTATTAAGTAGTATGGGATATGTATAATAATGCACATATGTATGTATATTGTATGTATATGTTTGTATTAGTATGTGCACATACCTTAGCACTATTATTGGTATTAGTATTAATCTCCAAGGTATACCACAGTACAAAAATTGTTTAGTTATGAATGTGTTAGCCTAAGGTACATCCCTGCTTCTTATTTATTTATTTATTTATTTATTTATTTATTTATTTATTTATTTTTGCTCCGATTGTTTACTTAACAGATTTGCTTGGTTTCAGCAGCTAGTTGCACCCCTTGACCCCCCCACCCCCCACCCTCCCGCATACACACCCTAAAGCAGAAACCTAACCTGTCCACCAACACAGCAACATCACACACATTTTGGATTAGCTAAATAAACCATTAAATAAACCATAAATCAGGAAGAGTATATATATTCTATATATACTCTTCTTCAGTTGGAGTATACTCTCCCCAGTTGGAGTCTCTCTGTCTCTTCTGTGCTCCTGTGATCGCTTGCATCATGGTCAGAGAAGCCATGTGCAGCTCCTTCTGTGCTTTTCACCTCTGATGTCCTTTTTCTGCTGCAGCATGAACTGAGCGTGTCTTGCATATCTGCGCAGCTCTGCCAGTCGACAGAGGTCACCACACCCAACGTAGGTGCGCTGAACCTCAGTTACGCCACTGAGAATGTGATTGCACAGATGGATCTCCCAGGGGCTGGGGGTGTCTCCGAGGTTGGCTGGTCGCTGCAGGCCGCTGTGGATGTTGTATAAGGTGGTAAGACGGTGGATGAACTCATCCACTGGTTTGTTTTTCAACTGTTTGCAGGTAGTGACTGCTGTCATGTCCTTTCTTCGTGGAAAAACTTCCGCTATGGCAGCTGCCAGTGCAGCCAGCATGGTGGTAAAATTATGATTGTCTGCGTGGGCCCAATCTGTGTTAGAGAGCCGTGCGGACGGTGCAGGCAGTTTGTCATGCAAACAGTGTACATCTGCAGTCTTCATTTTTCTGGCAAGCAGACGCCTGATCTCAACTCCAGTGGGCCTATACTCACGGCAGAAAGTTATCAGTTCATCTCCAAAGTCTTTTCCTGAAATCGTAGGGTCAGGCAGGTTTTCTGCAGCGTCTCCATGGCCGGTGCACTAGGATTGGACCCTGCGGTCCCGCTACTTCAACCATGGGGCACATGAGTGAGGCTTCTCTCTCATCTGACTCGCTCTCATCCGTCAGCTCCATCGGCGGCAGTGACCATTTTGGACTCAGGTTGGCTTTTATCTTGTTAGAGCGTGTTTTCATAGGTGAAGTGACCAGTGTCGGTTCGCCGCGCTTGAGTCCTGTAGCGGATTCAAATTATTAATAGTTTGATATTAATGCAAAACATTAATATACCTCGAAGTTGGGGCACCAGGTTTGTTTTAAAGCTGAAACCACGCTTGTATTAATCTAGTCAATGCCAGATATCAATTCAATGAGTTACCACTCATGAACAACAATAACCACTTTCTTGTGATAAAACCAAATCAGTCTCTTATGTCGTGAATTCTTGTCGCGGTTCAGTGACCTCTGTTTAAATCTGAAGAACAATGCACACAAAACCAGATTCCTTTTAACGTTTTATTAATCTAACACTACTGGATATATGAATAACATAATATGGAAATACTCAAATAAACAGAATAGAAAATGAGAGAACGATCAGAATGAGATGATGAACAGTGAATGAATCAATGAGTGAAGACCCAAAGAATGGTCAAGACCTGAGTGTGTGATGGCTTTGATCAAGAGAAAAGAGTATTTGTCTCTAACTAATTCAAATCTAAGGATAACTAATCAATTTGGAATGTTCAATTTTAGCGCTTTGAGAAACAACAGAATTCTCAGAGGATTAGAGATGTTCGTCTTGCCTTAGTTTGGAGCTGTAGCCGCTGTGCAGCGTTTCCCGTTACCGGTTCGGTTGAGCAGGCGTGCCCTCTCTGGTCCAGGTGCCACGGCCTCTGGGCCAGGAATCGTCGCCCGCGATTGATGAGGACGGCTCGGGTTCAGCGAAGTAACAGTCAGCCAGGCTGGACTTTCCAAGGTGTTTCCAAGCGTTAGCGCTACTTAAACTAGCCCAAAAAGCAAACGAGCTGGAATCTAATTTAATTGGTTCGATCACAAATAGCGAGTCAATTAAGGACTGGTTGTAATAGTTTCAGTTTCGCGGAGTTTCTTGATGACTTTCTAACGTTACAAAAATGGTTGTTCGTTCGTGTTTCTAAGTTTAACTTAGGTTTACAAAATTTAAGAACAAAGGAAAATTAAAGAAAAGTAATGCGACGCAAAAAGGAAAAAGTGAAAGAAGTTTGAAGATAGAGGGAAATCCGTTTTGCCTTGGGTGTCACTGGTTTAAATACCTCTGGGCAGTGGTCACTGCAGGGCGGAGAAATGACTTCAGCCAGTGGTGAAGAGTTCCACCTCTTTTAGATCAGGAATCAAACTATTTGATTTGGATCGCTCCTAAATCTGGGATAACTAAGCTCTTCTCTTTTCATCAAGTTCCATCACACCATAACACAATAAACATGTAATGATCACTTTGACACTCAAATAAGCAGAGAAGTCAGAATGGTTTAAACAGCAATATTAAATGCATAGAATATTAAGGTCTTATATGTGGCCCCTTACAAATGCTGTAACAAATTAAATGTTATTCATGATGCCTGGTCTTGTCTTATGTAACACCCAGTAAACACTAAAACATACACGAATAATAAATGCAAGCAAAATCAAATTATAAATGACCTAATCTGGACATTACTAATTAAACAATTGTAACACTTAAAAATGTGATACAATAATGAGGATACCGAATTGTAGCTGGTGTAAATAGTCCATGTGTATGTTGCACAGATTAAAAGAAGTAAGGAAGGTGAGTCTCTCTATTTCAACTTTGTGCCTACACACAAAGGAAAGCAGGGTGATGAGTTGAAGTCCCTTTGTAACTTTAGGAATTTCCTGGCAAATCTGTAGATCAGGCATTGAACATCACACAGAAACCAATCTAATATCAAACGAAAACATTTTGTCCACAGAATACGATGACATCAGTTTCATGGAAGTTGAAAGTTCTGGTGCATCTGAACCAGAACCTGTGTCCAAATGAAGTCTCTCGTTCTCTTTGATGAGCACATTCCACATTTTATGGCTGGTGGTCCCAGTTCTGGGAGAGACAGCTTCTTGGTGATAAATGTGACAGCCTCTCCTTTTGGCATGATAAGCAGAGGTAGAATCCTGAGGGATTTACAGGTAGATCAACAAAGTGGACTCATGGTTTTTTGATATGGACCTTTGAGATGTTGGCGTCAATTGGTGCCTGTGGTGATAGAAGCCAGTCTCCTGTTGTGGAGAAAGATTCAGGGTCCCTTATCTCTGGGGACTGAAAGGGACGTAGGGGTTCTTCAAAGAAGGGAGTTAAGTTCACATGTAGGTCAGGTTACCTCAGTCCAGACGTGGATTGCTACAGTCCTGTGGTAGATGTTACTTCTCCTGCTTATGCAGAGGGTGCCGACTGCTGCAAGTGGGATGACACTCTCATGTCTGACGAGGACGACACCGGTGGGTGCCATGGAGCTCTCACTCTGGATGGTGTGGTGCTTCTGGCTGGCTGTTGACATGGAGGACAGGAGTCGAGGTCGGGATCCACACTCAACACATGCATTTCTGCAAAAGGATACACAGAGGGAGAAGAGGGTGCACACGGACGAGAGTATGGCGGAGGACATTTTCCTCCATTTGAAAGTTCAGTAATATCTTTCCCTCTTCCAGGCAATTCATTCACTGCCTGTTTTCTAGCCCTACTTTCTGCTTCCTTCTTCCACAGATCCAAACACTTTCTGTTATCCTCAATGTGGTCTAACATTTTGCGCTTTATATTTTTCTTCTTTATTTCAACTTCCTTCTCTTCCAGCTTTTTCTCTAACTCTTAGTGCAGCTCAGGCTTCTTCCTTCTGGGAAGCCGTACTTAGAAACCCACTCATTTACCCATTTCACGCTGGCTCGGACATATTTTCTTGTCATGACTTTTAGTATCGGACCATCAGGAAGAGTTTGCTTAGTCTGAGCATCCTCTCTGTTGGTTACTCTCTTTTTTTTTTTTTTTTTTTTTTTTGTTCTGTCCAGCAGTTTAGCAAGCAGCATGTATTACGCTGAATGCCACATTGTGATGGACAGCTTTGCTTTAACAAGAAGAGTATATATAGAATATATATACTAAAGGGGTGCAACCAGCTGCTGAAAACCAAGCAAATCTGTTAAGTAAACAATCGGAGCAAAAAAAAAAAAATAATAAATAAATAAAAAAATAAATAAGAAGCATGGATGTACCTTAGGCTAACACATTCATAACTAAACAATTTTTGTACTGTGGTTTACCTTGGAGATTAATACTAATACCAATAATAGTGCTAAGGTATGTGCACATACTAATTCAAACATATACATACAATATACATACATATGTGCATTATTATACATATCCTATACTACTTAATAAAAGTCATGACATACAACACCACAAATTCCATATTCACACATTATTCATATTGGTAGTGATAAGTACCAATAATACTTACAGTTGGATTTGGAAAGTGTCCCACTACAAGGTTAGTAAGGCTGTAGCTTAACATTATTCACCCAAAGGGTGAGGCAGACGTTGGTGCATGAACAATGCCACTTGTGGAAGCCAGGGTGATGTGAGGGGCTCCACCACTACGCCCATCCAGCAAGCAGAGGAAGGAATCCCAGCAGCCAGAGAGCCCACACACCTTCAGTTCCAGGAGGGCAGGTGTTGCGACCCAAGCCGCCCACACAGAGCCCCCCAGGCAGAGCTGCAGCAGCCACAGAGACAGCACCCGAGGCCAGAGTGGGCCACCGGGGGTCAACGCTGTCCGCCCCATGAGAACCAGGGGCAAACGCTCCCCCCGGCGGGAGGGTCGGCCTGAAAGAGTAGAGCCCGAGGACCCACGGTCCGTAGGGAGCCAGCCAGAAGATGCCCCCGCGCCCAGAGTGGGGCCTGCCCCCAGTCCACCACCCCCACATGGGCGGAGCGGGGCCTACCCCATCGGCCCGACCTCATCCCCTGGCGCTACAGTGGCCTGCAGCACAAGGCCCGCAATTGGTGGGGTCAGCAGAAAGGAGACCACCCAGGCAGACGATCTTCGTACCCCGGGCGAAAAACCGGACCCCCCACACTTCAACCGCACCACACGCATACCAACTCACACAAACACAGACGCATACACCCACCCACAGACTGCTGCTCTCCTCGATCACACCATCCGCTAGCAACTGCGCCACTTGCCTCTCAATCTCTGCTCGCCACGAGGGCTTCTGACTGGCTCAATGAAGAGAAGGATCCAAAAAGTTGTCTTTGTAATTTTAATTTGGGATATGCATATCAAAATCAAAGAGAAATCCATAAGAAATAAAACAGCAAAAAGGAACACCGTCGGGGTGGAGAGGACAAGCTGATGCTCACACAGGGTGCACACCAGAGTTCTCTGAAGCATCTCCTCTCATCCCGGGTATTTAAGACATCCAGATAACAATCCTCCTTCAACCTAAACACCTCCCCACCGTCCTGTAGACATACCTAATCTTAACTTTCAGGAAACAGACCAAAAGCTCATAAATTTTATTTAGACAGGTGACATTTTAGTTTTTGCTAAGTTTGCGAAACATAGGTGGGAAAGAGGAACTCTGTCGGTGCACTTGGGGTTCATGTGTCACTCAAGGGGCACCTTGTTCCTTATCCACCTCAGACACTACTTCACGGGATAATAAAAAGAGAACTGGGCCTCTTGTTGAACAAAAAGCGGAACTGGGCCCTCATCTGCCTAAATGCTCTTCTGGCAATTTGCAGAAAAACATGCTTGGACTTATGACCTGACACTCAAATAAACGTTTAACAGCATGAACATGAATCGAGTGACAACATACATAAAAGAAATGATTATCATAAAATGGGTAATATCAAATTTTCCATCACAACCGGTTACCCTTAGAAGTCACGGGCAGCTCTAAAATGTCCATAGCCACCCTCTCAAACGGCCGCACTGACAGGGATCCACCATTCGGTGCACGGAGAGCAGGAACAGGATTTGGTCGTGTCTGACAGGCCACACACCGCTCACACCACTCTTTGATGTCCCTGAACATAGTAGGCCAATAACAAAACTGCCTAGCCCACTCCCACACACGCTCGAAAGAGAAATGTGCAGCGGTTGGTGCACCACGTAGCTGCAGGAGAAGATCAGGGAAAAGTGTAGCAGGAACAACAATCTGGACCACAGGTTCACCCACGACAGAGCTCCTCACTGAGCAGCATAACAGTCCATCAGTAATAGACAGACGGTTGAATTCAGTTCAAAGTCTACGTAACCACAGAGAAGCCCCCTTCAACTTACACCTCGAAGGTCTGTGGGATTGTGACACCCAGTCCACAACAGTCTCAATGTCAGGGTCTGCCTCCTGTAAGGATCTAAGGTCAGCTGGATGCTGGGAAAGACAAGCAAAGGGAGACAAGTCTACAGGAATGTTCTGCGAGTCCTCCAGCATTGCAGCATTATTCAGAGTAGAGACAACAGCAGAATGTGGCGATTTAACAGCTGCATGGTCCGAACTCACTACATTCACTTGCAACGTGGCCTGGTGAGAGCCCTCTGCCACGCCGATGTCAGCTGTCTCAGGACGGCGAGACAGCGCGTCCGCGTTCATGTGACGCTGTCCCTCCTTGTGCACAATAGTCCAATTGAGGGGTCAAGCTCCAGTAACCATGTCGCCCTTCTTCCCGTTGGGTCATTTTCAATGGAAAAGCGTCGAAGGGCCAACAGTGGACGATGGTCGGTGACAATGGTGAATTAAGCAAGTCCAATATAATGCCTGAACTCCCTGGTCACCCACACATTAGCCCATAATTCACGATCAAACGTGGACCAACGTTTTTGAGAGGAATTCAGGGTACGGCTGCTGTATGACACAACATGCTCACGTCCATCCCTGTCCTGTGCGAGAACAGCCCCAACAGCCATGTTAGAAGCATCTGTGTACTGTTTAAAATGCATGCTGAAATTTGGCAGCATCACCACCGGCTTAGATGATAACACCTGTTTCAGGTGGTGAAACGATTCGTCACAAGCAGTAGACCACTCAAAGGGCACATTCTTACCAATCAGATGGTTCAGCGGAGCAGCAATATTCGAATAGTCCTTAACAAACCGCCAGTAGTAAGAACACAGTCCCACAAAACAGACCAGATCAAAACTTTGTCAGTAATTTTGGGGTCAGGTTGAAGACCCTGTTGTTGTGTATTTCTATTCTCTTCAACCACGACAGAGATTTCACAAGAACTCATCTTTGAAGTTTAAATCAATAGCATACAAATTTATTATACATGACAAATTAAATCAATCAGATAATGATTACAAAAGAGTAATAGCAAGAGAGGCAGAGACCGAATTCACCTGCTTGTTCCTCTGCAGAGAGAACCGAGAGGTCGGAAAAGGTCCGCTGTGTGCTACCAGCGGACCCTCTGCGAAGCGCTCTGAAAACCCCAGCCTGTGAAGGCCTGCTTTTAACCGCCACCTAAAATCTTTCCACATGTCCAAATAAGGACGTGTAGATGTTTTTCTCGGCCACTCGGAAAGTCCTGGCGCTGGGCCGTGTTATCTGTCCAGCTCCCAGGTCGGCGTGACATTTTGAATATTTCCTTAGGAACAGCTCGAATAAACAGTTTACGCAACAGATTCTGCGAACCCAGATTCTACGAACCCAGTTTAAGCAAACTCTTTCACCCCACCCCACACGGACCCATCTACTCTCTGTCCCCAGACAACGACCCTGCGAAACTGCAAGGGTTGAGGAACAGTCACTGCATCTTAACCTGACCCGAACAGATTGTTCACTACCTATATAATAATATATGATATGATACATAAATATACTACAAATCCCCTCCTCATGGGCATTTTAATGCCCATCAATCTTGAAAGCGAGTGGCCAAGAAAGCTCCTCTTTGACTCATCATACTGCATTATATTAAATAGACATGAACTTCAACATTAAGATGAAAAAGCAGAGTTAAAGATTCACAAAATCTGTGGTGAATAGAACACCTAAGCTCTTCTTTCAGCTCCAACAGGTGATCCTCCCACGCTGCCTGTAAACAAGTACATTCAGTAACAAACCTCACAGTTTTCATTCTACATCAGTGTCCTCTATCACAACAGATTCTTCACAGACTCAACACCGACCACAGTTAATCATGAAGGTCTGTGCTCCCACTTCGTCCAGCATCTGCAATTCAGCTCATGCACAGGCAAATTCAAACATCAGTGTATATCAACGATGCAGCTATGGGCGGCGCTCCGCCCACCCCCTATAGCCGTGTTGGTCAGCGCAGCCCCACAATATTAGGTGGGTGAGGATTGTTGGTGTAGCTGGAATTGGAATAATTGGACTCTTCATCAGCTCCTTCGGCTCCATCGACTCCTCCTTCGTCCGTCAAGGTTGCTCTGGAAGCTGTGGCACTGCACCCTCTGCGTTGTCCTAGGAACCTCATCTGATGCCCTGCCTTTCTGCTAGCGACCCAGTTGGCCCAGCTTGCCTTCACGTTGAACACAGAGTCCCTCATTTCTGGACCGTTCAGGGCTCCAGCATATCCAGAATATTTCAAGACACTTCTGCTGCACCATCCTCTGTCCTCCTCAGACTGGTGCTCCAGCTGTGACCTGAGAGCTGATAGCTGAGAGGCAGAAAGATCTGCACTATAGTGCAGCATAAACCATCCTACAGAGCTAGGGTTAGGGTTAGAGTGAACAGAACATATAGTTTGCTTTTTATTCCAGGTCGTTGCTGTAGAAATCAAAAGATCAGAGAATATAAAAACCCACAGTTGTAGCAGATCATAAGACACACCCTCCTCTGATACTGAAGTAACCTGTGGATGGAGGTTAAGAGTAGGAGAGAAGTTGGTTAGGAAAAAATATTAGTTTAGAAAATTAGTTGACAGTTTCTCCACTGCTGCTCTGTGTAGAGAGAAGGGCTGAAGTTGTTAATGTGAGCTTCCTGTGTACAACAACACACTGAGATGCAGAATGAACATTGTTAAACCCTCATTATATAACATCAACAACAAGAAACATCATCGACATGTGTCATAGTCAGTCCGTAGAGCATATACAGTATCAGTCAGTCATGTCATGAGCTCAGGGTTTTTGTCGTGCACGTGAGCTAAGAGAGAAACCTCTTGCTCTATGAGAACTATAATTTAGAAAGGCTAGCCTGTGACCTTGTTCTGCTAAATGAGTCAGCAGTGTCACTCGGGGCCCATCAGTGATCCGGAGTTTGATCTTCTTTGTCCTCTTCTTTCCTGCAATGGAACAACACAGCTTTCCTGCGTATATTAATCATCTGTTTCACATAGAAACTTGGTTGATGCATTAAACACCATTTCGTCAAGCAAAGCTTCGTGCAATGTTAGTCTATGCGTTCGGCATATTTTTACAAGCTACACACTAAAATGCAATGTTCACAGTACTTTTTCATCCCTCTATTGTCATTGTCACATTTACACTTTCCTTTTCATTCACTCCTTGACTTCCCTTAACTCCTTTTCTTCCTGACATACCCTGCTCCTGTCACTTTTCCTATCACTCCACAATGGGTCCCGCTGTGAGATCATATTCCTCTGTAGCGTAAGCTATTTACATTATATAACAAATCAAATTTTGTGCCAACTCGACCACAACCTTTCTCCCATGGATTAAGTTCACCAACTTGGGATAAAACACAACAGAAACAGAATAGTCCATTCTCACAGCAGATGCCACACACACAAGTTCCCCAGTTACTAGAGACCGTCATAAAGCAATAATCAAAACAATTTTTTACAATACATTTTTTCCCCCCCTCAATAGACAGATAACTGTCCATTGAATTTGAAGCCGATTAAATCATTAAATTAAGATGGATGGATAAAAGAACACTAGCAAAACCCTTAAAAGTAATTTCCTACAATTATTTATCCTACGTATTTATCCTTACCAGGGATCATCATCAATCCCTGAATAAACTGAGTGAACTTAAGGACAATGTCAATAGGAGAAACAAGAATGTTTAGACCTTAATAACTATAACATCAACACGAACTAATCTCATTATGAACACAGAATCATTGCGTTGTAGGAAACCTTTTTAAATTCAAGACGCATTGCGGATGCATGCATTAAGTGACTTTATGACAAAATTAACGTAAAGACTAAATAAGCTGAATCCTCACAAACTATCAGAAATGACACATGGACATAACACAACCTAGTTAACTGTTGGAAATGCTAAGCTATACCCTAGAAATTCAAACAACCCCACAATTATTGTTACATCTAATTATAATTCCCCTGTGACTGTCAGAATTTGTAGTGATAACAAAATAGCTGTGGACGATAACTGAAGTATTGTAACCTATTAAAGAAAGTCCATATAAACCCACATACAGTCACCCCTCTTGGAGGATAAAGCACCGTCACTGTTGCTGCTCAGTCTCTTCCCCAGACCTCCTCCTTCTATGCCGTAAAGAACACCACAGCCCTGTAACACTTGTTTAAGGCCTGCAGACTGATGACATCTATGTCAACTGTTTAGCAAAAGAATGGAAAGAAAAAATGAACTGAGACCTGGTTTACACATTTGCTAAATGTGTCTTCTGCTCTGTTGGAATATATTAATGATAGTGATGATAAGAACTAAGTGGAACCTCATCAAAACATGTCAAGGCGATCATTAAAACTGCAGCCCCACTTAAACAGTAGACGTACTGTGCAAATCCTAAATGTAGTGCAGTGAACTGTAACTGCTCGTAGCAACACAATCCATTTTTATTATAATACTGTACTATAGAAGGCTAAGCATTGTTGCAACAGTTACACCTTGCAGGTTCCGAATGGTTTGGTTTTTCTATCTACTGGGGAACTGGCACAGTAGCAGTGAAAGGCACACCTGGTTTTAGTCACCTTGAAGTTTAATGTTTTCTGTAACACATGAGAGCATGATGCGTTATACTAGCTTACATACTGTAGGGATCAAACTGCTGTTTACTGTATGAGGGAAACATGTACACTCTCCTCATTCCCTTTTTAGCTGATTAACCTCCTCAGATACTTCACTCACTTTATGGTATGTGGGAGGCACTTCCTACAGTATTAAGGCTTGTCTAGTGAAACTTCCTTACCTCAATAATGAGAGTGAGTCTTTACCAATATAATGAGACAACTGTCTACAGTTAGTGTTAGTTGGAGAGATGAAATGAGGCATGTCTCAAAGTCTGGTGCACACAGTCCCTTCATCCACATACTTCAATTCACATTGTTTTTAACACCGTCACCCACTGAGCATCAGGTGGAGCATTTGTCAGCAGAGTGATTGAATTGGAAACTTTATCTTGAAATATTCTCTATACCTTTGTCTTTCCCTTGCCTAGTAAAATTGGCATATTTTTAATTTTTGTCTCTGTTGGCAGGTTTAAGGACTAAGTCATTCTCACCAGCCGACTTGTTTATTTTGTTTCCAAATTTTAGATATTTGTCTGAGTCTCAAAGTACTAAAGTGTGCATCAAGGTGAAGTCACAGATTCAGAGGCATCTGGCTTTTTGGCTTTTGATGGAGCCCATCAACAAAGTTCATGAATCCTGCAGGTGTCTGGTCCTCTCTAGTAACCAGCTGAGGGGCCTCCACATTGATCAGCGGACCCCTTTGGTCTCGGCACTCCTCGTGAGCCTCGTAGCCAATCAAAGCAATGGCTTCTTACGTGACCAGTCTTCCCACAGCAGTAGCATCTCACGCCTCCTCTGTGGCTGCCCCCTGTTCCTCTGCCTTTGTCTGCAGGGAACCCTCCTCTCCTCATAGGAGGTCTTCTTGTCCACCCTCCTGGTAGCATGTACATCACCTAAGGTGTGGCCATGCCTGGTGGTGTAGGTGGGGTCTGAGGCACGCTGGCTGGTTGAGCAGAGACCATCCTCATCTCTCTTTTCTCCCCCTCTGTTCGCTGCTGCTGGTGTGTTGCTTCTTTCCTTTGCCTGCTTCAGACGCAGCTCAACAGCATGAATCACATGCTCAGTTATTTGTTCTAGTGACAAGTTGCAAAGTCCCACAGTTTCAGTCAGATCATTCTGATCTGGTCTTGAAGGCCAGGGCAGATTTTGACGCTTTGCCTCTTTGACCAGCAGAGGAAGTCCATCAGAAACCTCATTTACCCGTTCGTCACCCACACACACTGATTCCTCATCTGACTCAGCCCACAGTGATCCACCTGCTCTGTCACGCAGATCACTTTCACTGCAGGAATTTCCAATTGAGATTTTCTCTGTGTTTAAATAAATGTCGGGCAGTTCTAACAACTCATCCCTTTTCACTGCCCTGTCTGTCCCTTCTAGATCAGCTACAGGGTGAACTGGCTTCCTTGTCCGTAATGGTTTTGTTTCTTCTGCATTCATCTGGGACGCATCTGAAAGAGACTTAATTATAGAGATCTGATTAATTTGATTATCACCACATTGAGTCGTCTTTTTGCTCATTATTTTTGCACAGTTGATAAACAATTGCAACACTGCATTTTCTCTTTCCCGTTTAAGGCCTCGCTTTACAGATTTGTCTTTTATCTTATAGGTTTTTATAAAACCCTGCATCTCTGCACACTGCCTCAGATCAAATGTCCCCTCTGAAGGCCAGGGCGACGTGGATTCATGTGTCCGCTTGCTCCATTTGTGTGAGCATTTCTGAATTTCCTTCATCAACACCTCGACTGGAGACATGTTCCCATCCACAGATCTCATTATTGAATATGTACCTTTACTGAAGATATGATTTCAACCCCTAATTACACCTAATTATACTGGTAACTGAACTAATCTCAATCAGTGTTCATAACTGAAGTAAGTTCCCTGTCTTTACAACCCATAGTTAGTGAAAAGCAACATAAATATTAACCAGTTAAATTGTAATTAGACACTCTTCCTTTCTGGGTATCTTGGTTTTATCTCTGTTTTAAACAACTGGCCCGATAATCATTCCTAGTGACTGTTGAGCTGATGAGTTTTGATTTGTTCTGAATAAACGAGTAAGTCTGATGCAAAGATAAACCAAACCACTGCAGAAACGCCCACTTCAGAGCAACTGCTGAAGAAAAATTATAAGCGTCTTATCGGAGCTGATCATGTGCTTTGTTTATATTACTAGGTTTAAACAAAATCAGCATAATTGAAACACTTGATTTAACGTGATAGTGATGTCCCATGCTGTGCCTAACCCTCATTAGGTCACAAATGGTGGTCTTGCTCATGAGAATGCAGGTGCTACAGACGCGTGAGCAGAAAGACCTTTGATATAAATGGAGGAATGTTTATTAACTTTGCCCAAATAACCTAGTTAACCTAGAACCAGACAAAAATGGAAACTGAAAATGAAAAAAATAGAAGCTAAATCCCACCAATACACACTGACAGAAAGTATAACCAACACGCTGCAGACCACTACTAGTCCACTAGCATGTATATCGCCTACCCCTGTGGTTCTATTCTCACCTACTGTATTACTAACATTTATTCTCACCTAATACTAACCAGGCACTAATAGTCTATACATACATACATCTGATCTGAAAAGTTGGTGAAAACTCAGGGGAGGGGTGAGGCGGAGCCTCAGACAGATGGAGGCTCGTAAGTACTCTGTTTGTCTTTGTACTTCCAGTCTGATTCTGCTCTGAGAAGCACACGGCTGACGGCTCTGAGCCAATTTAGAAGCGTTAGCGTTACAGTAAAATTCCTTCCTCTTCAACCGACGTAGTATACGTTTTGAAGTTTAGCTGCTGTCCATTACACTAATAGTAATAATAGGAACAAAACTAAGGCTTTAGTGCAGTCTGTCAACTATGTGTCTATGTCTTTCCAATGCACACTCACACACACACACACACCCGAGCCTAATGCTCTGACCAGTACGACACACACACTGAGCCTAGTGCTCTGAGCAGGAAAACACACACTCTCTCTCGGGAGCGTAGACAACAGAAGAGGCCCACAGCTGACGCCTCCACACCTAATTTAGAGACCGCGCCTCAACTCCCCCCTATTTTATTATTTTAATAAACAAAGCAGCCGCGGTCTTTACACACCGTGACCAGCTTGAACACTCCCAACCACAGTGCGGACACGTCGTCACCAAAAAATGCACTAAAACACTCAGATTACGTCAAAATGATTATAAAGGTACAAAGAAAAGTTAACACAATATAGGACAATCAAAAATGTTACAGTATTACTAGTAACAGTACTACTACAAAAATTAAAACTTCGTCGCCACCTGGCACCAAGCCAACGTCTCCCCCCAACTATCTGAAAACACACGTATGAGGAGCGGGGATCTCTGTCTAGTCCACACACACACACACACTCACTCTCCCGCCCTCCTGCTCTCTCTTCCTCTCTCCCTCACACACACACACACTCCTTCTGCACCCGAGGAGTAGAGGAGCCGCTGTCAACCCAGCCTACTCAAATTTAAATCAGCAACAAGTAACTATTACGCCGTTTAACTTCACATACGTATATACACAAATACACACTTGATTAAACTTCATACACTATTGCCAGCACACTTCATCTTCATATGCATATCACAGAAAGCGCTTTTACCGGTTTCCCTATGTCTCTCAGGCCTCACAACTCATGAGAAAATCTACACTTGGATTGATCAGTCCCAAGCTTAATGTAGGTCTCCTCATACGCACATAAACCTACAGTGCCTAAAACCAAAATTTGATTGAATGTGTAGCACAAGGTCACACTCTATTTCCTAATGCACTGAGGCCGCACCGTAACCTGATGCTTGTTACGCACCCCCCCCTGTAAATTTGGTGTACGCTTTTGAAATGGCATAATATAGCTCCTACCCTATGAAAGAGTAAATAGAGAGTGTCCAGTCCAGTGAAAAATGTGCATATATTTTGCCACTTCAGCGTTGTTGGGCTAAAGCCATCGGCATCAGTTATGGTACTTACACAGCCTTTATATATACTTTAACCAAATACAGACTTCAAAGCCCTTAATATTAGAGTGTCCAATCCGCGTCTGCCTTAAGTTAACATTTAAGTCAACGTCTAGAGGTCAATAGGCCATGTCATTTTCTATTTCCCCACAATAAAAGCAAAGCACAGCACACAAATAAAGCAGTTGGTTAGTTATATTTATATACAGCAAACTATACAAGCAAATTCTCCACTGCCTCTCTCTGCTTATTCCCACACAGATTGTTTTCTAGAAATAGCCGAATCAGAATTTAGAATCTTCTAATATAACCAACATTTGCCCACACTGCCCCCAACACAGAGAATCGTCATATAAGAGCTTTAAGCGCATCTCACCTGTGGCCACCAGTGACGAGTCGTCTCAGGCTGGGTGCAGTCGGGCACCTGTCGGCTTCAGACCCGGCTTTCCTGCCTGCTTGGAGTGACGCCAATTTCTGTCGTGTATTTCTATTCTCTTCAACCACGACAGAGATTTCACAAGAACTCATCTTTGAAGTTTAAATCAATAGCATACAAATTTATTATACATGACAAATTAAATCAATCAGATAATGATTACAAAAGAGTAATAGCAAGAGAGGCAGAGACCGAATTCACTTGCTTGTTCCTCTGCAGAGAGAACCGAGAGGTCGGAAAAGGTCCGCTGTGTGCTACCAGCGGACCCTCTGCGAAGCGCTCTGAAAACCCCAGCCTGTGAAGGCCTGCTTTTAACCGCCACCTAAAATCTTTCCACATGTCCAAATAAGGACGTGTAGATGTTTTTCTCGGCCACTCGGAAAGTCCTGGCGCTGGGCCGTGTTATCTGTCCAGCTCCCAGGTCGGCGTGACATTTTGAATATTTCCTTAGGAACAGCTCGAATAAACAGTTTACGCAACAGATTCTGCGAACCCAGATTCTACGAACCCAGTTTAAGCAAACTCTTTCACCCCACCCCACACGGACCCATCTACTCTCTGTCCCCAGACAACGACCCTGCAAAACTGCAAGGGTTGAGGAACAGTCACTGCATCTTAACCTGACCCGAACAGATTGTTCACTACCTATATAATAATATATGATATGATACATAAATATACTACACTGTCGAGAGACTACATAACCCAGGAAGACAACATGATCCCGGACAAGATGACACTTAGTCTCAACCCTGCATTCTGGACCCTTGAGAAAACCTCACTGAAATTTGACAGGTGTTCCTCAAAGGTTTTGCTGTAGATCAAAATGTCATCTAGGTACACCATGCAGACGTGCAAAGGGAGCCCCCTAAGGACAAGCTCCATCAGTTGTTGAAACATGACAGGGGCATTGGAAAGGCCCATTGGCATAGATCGCCACTGATAAAGTCCCTGCCCAGTCGTAAAAGCTGTCTTCTCATGGTCCTCCTCAGCAACTTCCACCTGCCAATAACCGTTAGAAAAATCTAATGTGCTGAACCAGGCAGCACCAGACAAGGTATCCAACGTGTCATCCACACGGGGCAAGGGGTGAGAGTCTTTAATAGTCACACTGTTTAAACGCCTGTAATCCACACAGAAACGCCAGGTGCCACACTTTCTCACCAACACCACCGGTAAGGCCCAGGGACTGCTGCTCTCCTCGATCACACCATCCGCTAGCAACTGCGCCACTTGCCTCTCAATCTCTGCTCGTTTTTCAGGGCAAGCACGGTGTGCTCGCAGTTTGATGGGGGCTTGACCACCTGTCCGGATGTGATGTTTCACCAGGTTACATTTACCCAGGTTCTGATCGGATGAGATGAAGATGTCATAGAAGTCCGACAGCAAGGCTAGCAGTTCAGCTTTGTCAGACTCAGAAATAGGTGATTTATCCAGTGAGATGGCAGGTGACACTGTGGAAGACGACACTGCAGCCACTTCAGCTGGAGCAGCATGAAACTGATGAACCTCAAACTCGTTAACTGAGTATAACTTACCCAGGTGCAGCCCTCGGGTCAGTGAAGTGTCATGTCCAGTAGGATTCAAAATCTGAGCTTTAGTCAGTCCATTATGAACTCCAGCCAGTGTGCGAGCCACTATAGAAGCTAGAAGATTCTGACACCTTAGGTTCAAGGTATCCAACAAAGTCACTTGCAACCTTAGCTGCATTTGGCAAACACACTGTAACGGGTACTACAGCTTCACTGAAAGGCTGCAAATTCACAGTTGAGGCCAGCGACACATTGCAGCATGTGGGAACAAAATCTCTGCTGGTAAGCAGGGGAACCTTTAAGTCCCACAGTTGAAGCTCAGCCCGGTTGAGGTCAAGCAGGGCGTGATTTTTCAACAAAAAGTCCCAACTGAGCAGCACAGTCTGTGTAGTTTCTCTCATGACATGAAATACATGTTGCCACGACTCAGTTCCCAGTTGAAATGTGACTGTGATGGTGCCTAGCATGTCCAACATTTGTCCATTTCACGGCATGGGCCGCCACATAGTCTTTTCTCAGTGGGCGATTGCTGTCCCACTCATCCACTGCTCCGGGTCTCCCTCTGCTCTTTAACATATGATTCTGCTCAATCAAGTGCCGTAACTCCATTCTCATGTCCTTCATTTCCTCCGCCAAACGATCCACAGCTTTGTACAGTCCGCTATTGTCACTCACCGAGCAAACAGCAGGTCCAGAAGTGCCAACAGCCATGTGATTATACATTCCAGCGTTCTCACAACGGCCGGCAATCAGCACTGCTTTTTCCAAGTCCGTCGCCCCGTGCTCCTTGCATTTAGCTTCGAGCACAGGATCCAAACCGGCAACGAATCGACGAAACTTTTCCTCCCTCAGGGCATTGTCGCAGTATTCAGGGAAAGCCTCGCTCACCAGACGGCTGATCTCCGCCGCGTACACTTCCAAACTCTCCCCAGGGGCCCGAGGACGGGTCGATAGGCTGGCCCTGAAGCGATCCATCAGTTGTCGCTCTCCAAACGCTTCCTTAAGTCTCAGTTTCGTTGCAGCATCATCTGCTTGAACAGCATGAGGCAAATTGTCCCACAACCGGAATGCAGCGTCGCTCAGATGTGTCGGCAGAATTAGTGCCAGTTCATAATCGCAGGACAAGGCACCATCAGTCTCCGAGAGTGCCCCGACCGCAACTTCAAACTGCCTGGCCCAGAGCGCAAAGCTCTGCTTTCCACCGCCAGAGAACGGCGCTGGCAACTCTATCCTCACGTGCCGGTTAACTCTCCTGCGGTCCTCCTCGAACTTGCACCACATGTTGGTCGCGCGCTAACCTGATAACCTGCTAACACTATACTTTGAAGACTAACTACCTAATTAGATAAACGGCGCACACTGACTGACGGGATGAACAAACAAAAAAAAATGTAAACAAACCGCTGCCACCAATGTAGCCGAGTATTTTACGTGGGCTAAACTATACATTCATACAGTAGATGACAAGACGACACGTTGCAGTTTCGATCTTCTTCACTTTATTCCACCGGGCATACCACAGAGAGAAAATAGAAAGAGAGAGAGAGATTCCCACGCTCACCTGTACGCAGTGCGCATGTCCCTTGCCAGAGTATGGCAAACCCCGAAGGACAAAAGGACAAAATACTACAAATAATGCATACTACACACATAAACAGAGCACAAGTACATTCGCACATAAAGACCTTAAACAGTCTGCTACAATAGAGTCAAAAATCCAGTTGAGAGTGAAAATTTATGTCATCAATTTTTATACCAAACCTATTTCATAAAAAAGACAAGTACCAAATATAGTATGCATAGAAAAGTCAGTGTTAGATTTCTCATATTGTATGTAAATGTTTCTGAGCAGGTAACTGTATGGACAGACGTCAGTAGGATTATTATTACAATCAGGACAATTTGTCACTGTACTGGTTGCCAACTGGATGTTAAAAGATGGTGACACAGTTTACTGTTGAGATGATCATGGATGTTGTATGGCATCTGATTATTGCTATGTGAGCAAAGTGACAAGTGTAATGACTAAACTCTGTCATTACGGTTAAAAGAATCCAAAGAATGGATCCGGTGGTTTCTCCAAGTTGTAGTAAAACTGAAGTTTACTTGAAGTTGGAAAAAGGAAAAGTGACAGTGTGTGTGTCTTGCCAGCCAGTATGCATTAAGTATGCAGTACCTAAAGGCCACTGAGCTTCATGTTGTGGTGACTTCAACCAATCACAGATTGTGTGTTCGATATTTGTTCAAAAACGAGCTTGGAATGAGAAATCCATCCAATCCAAGGTCAGTAAATGGTCTGCACTTACTGTAAATAGAACCTTTCCACTGTTACTGTACTTATCTTTGACACTGCATCTCATTCACCCATTCGTGCACACAGGCACACATTACTGGCAGGGTTGCCATGGAGCTGACATTATTCAGTCTAGACAGATGACTGGACCCAAGAATCAGTCTACTAATCCCATGATCGGTGGACGATCACTCTACCCCCTATTCCACAGGGAGCATTTTAAGGGGTTTAGATTATATCCATATCTAATACTTTGGTTACGCTAAGGTTAGAGTATTGTACTATGAAACTGTAGCTATTATTTGAAATATATTGAATAGAATGTGAAGTAGAATACTGAGGCCCCCAGTCCTGTCCAGGCATTACACTCATCTATTAGTTAAGGTATGTAGATAATACCCAGGTCCAAATAAAACACAAGGTAAAAAAATTGCAGAATACAAAAGCAAACATTTTTACCTGAGAGGATGTCACAGATAGCTGTTTGGCCTTCTCAAATTGTGCAGTACACATTGAGAAAGACAGAATGTTTAGTGTAGTTAAATGACATCAGTAGCAAGGTTACAAGAAATGCACTGCTACTTCTCTTTCAGCTTTTCCCATCAGGGATTGCAACAATGAATCATCCTTTTCCATCTCATTTTATCCTGGGCATCTTCCACACTCTGCCAACCTCATGTCATTTGTTAGCACACCCATACAGTATATCTCCTCCTTGGTCGTCCTCTTGCCCTCTTGCCTGGCAGCTCAATTTCTAACATCCTTCTACCAATATATTAACCGTCCCTCCTCTGCACATCCTGCATGTCCAAACCATCTCTCTCTGACTTTGTTGCTAACACAGGCAACGTGAGCCGTCCCTCTGATGAGCTTGTTCCTGATCCTGTCCAACCTTGTCATTCCTAAGGAGAACCTCAACATCTTCATCTCTGCTGCCTCCATTTCTGCGTCTTCCTTATTGCTACCGCCTCTAACCCATAAAGCAGAGCTGGACTCACCACTGTCTTGTACACCTTTCCTTTGAGTCTTGCTGACATTTTTCTGTCACACAACACTCCTGACACTTACCTGCTCTCTGCTCTCACTGCACTGTTTTTACTTTTCTGATCATGTGCCCTATCAGCTGTTTCTGTTTACTAATTTTCACAGTGTATTGAGTTCTCAGTTTGCACCTCGATTCCCTGCCAGATCGTAGAGTGTTTTCACTTCAGTCCAGCGTTTGCTTCTTGGTACCAGTGCAAGTAAGACCCCGTTCGGTTTTCAGTACTCACCTGTCTTTTGCCTTCTCCCTGTCGGTACCGTTGCCTGTAGTGTGATCCCCCTGTATGACCGTAGCTTGTCTGACGCCGAGTTCTGTCTGCTGTTCGAAGATCATCGGACTCGGCCTTAATCCCTCTGCTCACCGGAGGGGTCTTCATGGACTTCATCCCCTCCTGTGCTATGACCCTACCACCGACCGTCGTGTTGGCTCCTGGTGAGAGACGCCAGATCTGGAAGAAGCTGAAGGCTCAGAGTGGTCCTGACATTATTGACTCGCTCTTGGTTCCCACCTTGAACCCTGAGCGGAGGAAGTCTGGTCCCAGCCGTTGGTGTTCCAGCTGGCGTCGAAGGAGGCCAGCCACGTCTCGCCTAAGCTCTAGCGCAGCCACGTCTCGCCCAGACCCCTGTGCCACAGTCCACACCAACCACAGGGTGCTCGCCTGTCCTGACCTCTGTTGCTGCCTAGTCAAGCCCGGCTTCTGCCCCGTTGAGCTCCGCTGCTGCCCAGCCAAACCGGGTCCTGACTGTCGGTCCGTAGAAGGCCGTCCCTGTTCGCTCTGAAGAAGCGGTCATTCCAGTTCCTGTTGGCTCCAGAGAGGAGGCCATTCCAGTTTCTGTTGGCTCCAGAGAGGAGGCCATTCCAGTTCCTGTTCGCTCCCGAGAGTAGGCCGCACGCAGCCCTGCCGGCTCCCGAGAGGAGGCCGCACGCATCCCCGCCGGCTCCCAAGAGGAGGCCACACGCATCCTTGCCGGGGGTTCCGTTCCCCGTCAGTCCTGAGGAAGCGGGGAGAGGAGGTCATCCTGTCTTCTGTCGGCCCAGAAGAGGCCGTTCCAGCCCCTGTCAGCCCAGAAGAGGCCTTAGCGCCTGGTGGTCTGGCACCGGCCATTTCGGCTTCAGTTCCTGGTGGTCCAGTACCGGGCACGTCTGCCTCGGTGTCTGATGGTCCAGCACCAACTATGTCCGCCCAGGCTCCACGTCTCGGGTCGTCTCTGGCGCTGGCTCCGGCTCCCCGTCTGTCTTCGGCTTGACCCTTCAGCCTCCTGGAGCGTCAACCGTCTGGAGGATGCCGTCATTCCTTATGGGGTTCTGGAGGAAGCTGGCCTCAATGCCAGCCTCCCAGAGCCCGCTGTTCATCCCTGGGCACCATGTGTGCTGTTGGTCGGGACTCTTTTCACCCTCTTTTTGCCCTCCCCCCAATTCACCCTTGGGGGGAGGGCAATTCTGACATTTCCATTACTGTCTTTAATCACCCTTATCTGTTGCACATCCTTCCCATCTCTATATCTCTGTCTGGCTAGCCTGTATGTCGTGGAAATCTACAGGACAATGTCAGTGTGATGAACCATCTCAAAGTTTACTCTCATGTCCACACTGAGTGGATCACAATCACAGTACCTCTAAGACACATCTTACTACAGCATGTACAAAGTATCCACTGAAGGACTGAGGACACAAGACCTGTATTTATACCCTGTTACATACCCCCACATGTAAATGTTGACTGGTCCTTAATAATGAAAATACAACAAAAACCCATTCCCTTCCTTATCAGCATTCTTTTGATTACAATAAGTAAAAACACCAATTCTTTCTAAACCAAATGCTTGACCCCCCAGGAACAACCCACAGCTCACAGCACAGCACAGCTGTTCGCTGTGATACCACAAAGTTTCCCACATGAATATCACAGACCATTGATCAATAGACATGCTTCCTTACATTCCTTGTTCTGTCTTTCCCGTGGAAACATCAAAGTCCTTTGTTAACCCCTACTATCCTGAGGAGCAAATGGCTCTCCCATACTAATTTTCTCCCAAATATCCCCCTTTTTGACACAAAGTGTCAACATGATTAAGCTTAGAGTAGTAAAGCTTGAAAGTATTTGTAAAATTAGAAAAAAAAATGAAATGAAAATGAAACAAAATAAATAAAAAAAATTCGAAGAAAAATTAAAAATCCAAAAAACACAATTATCATGCTCAGTAATGTGACCTATATGTCTAAATCAATTTCACTGTAAGGGTTTCCTGGGGCCCATTCAGATATGGAATTCTCAGCAGGTTCTACCAAATTGGTTGGTATTTTAACATACAGTACAGTACATACAGTACATCTCTTCCAACAATGCCATCTATCCATTTATGCAAAAGGCCACACATACAGTACAAGTAAGTGCACATGCACAAAGAGTATGATTGAAAAAACACAAAAACAGGAATTAGAATTTGCACAATACCTGCACCCCATGGACCGAAATGGTCTACCAGCCATTTGTGAAAACTAAACCTTGCTGATTCAGTGGGGCCAAAAGCCTCTCTGATTTTCTCTAATGCTGTCATTACGTTAGTGATGTTGTGTAATGGAAAATTGTACTTTAATGCTTCTTGTGTTCATTTCTGACTCTGTATGGCAACCATGCATTCTGTACTTGTTAATTAGACCCAGAACTGAACATTCTCAGACAGACAATCTATCTCCCTCTCAAGGTGACCGATTGTTTATGACCTGTGTCTGACTTTTACCCCTGGGCTCTGGCTCCTTTCTGTCTGATGCCTCACCAGACCCAAGGCTGTAAACCTTGTGTATTCCCTGTGTAATGTAAAACATCTTCACCCACAGTGTGATAAGGAGATTCCACCAGGTCCCGGGAGAAAGGTTAAAAGGCAGAAGCAACTTGAGGATCATGGGCTCTTTGCATCACACCTCCGTGGTGTGTGCACTGATCTCCCCAGCTGGCTTTTTGATTTGCTTTACCCATTATTTTTATTTTCTTTATTATTTCAATAAATCGCACAAAAGGACAACTCTCTCATCGGCTTCTTTATGGAAACTTTCCACCACAGAAATTGGCGTCTACGAACAAGATCCCGCGGCAGGTAGTCTGGACGGCGTGATCAGGGAGGGCGGTCCTGAGGACTAGGTTCGCTCAGCCTCCAAACCTCTACAGCTGTTCTGAGTGGGAGGACTGCTCACCCATCTGGATCGCCTCTGACGAGATCCAACGAGCTCGAAATCCAACCTCTACTCGGCCCGGTGAGAGAGATTCCGTTTTGTTGCGACTTATCGAAGAAAAAAAAAAAAGGGTTTGAAATTGGTTTCAGGTATTCGGGGTTTACTTGGCTCTGATCATTTGGTTTAGGGAAAGTAAGGCAAATAACAATTAATTCTAAAACATCCCCTACTAGACTAAAACAAACAACGACAAAAGAAAATATAATTAGGACTAGAGATAATAATATTTCTAAAACGTCTATTTGGTTAAAAACATCCAAAATATAATAATTAGGAACAAATAATTTTTTTTTTTATTTTAAATTTAATATTCGGGTAAAAATTAATTAGGTCAAAGTTTGCCCTGGTGGCCGAGACGGTGGTTGCTAAGGGTTGGCTCGTGGAACCGAGCTTTCATCTGTACTGAGGATACAGACCAGTGTGCAGATCTGAGCGCAGTCCAACGGGAGTGGACAAGAAATAAAAGACGGCTTCTGAAAGACGGAGCGCGTTTGCAGAGGGAAGTGGTTTTGAGATACGAGGGACCCGGGTCTTGGAGGGGCCTGACAGTGAGGGATCACTTCCGAGAACTCGCTGATCTGAGCGGTTCCCTTTCTACGGAGACGTCCGTGGAAGAGAAATTTCGAAAAAGGTTCCGGCCGGAACACATAAAAATCTAAGGCAGGAAACCACCGGGACTCTGAAAGATGGGTTCGGGGTGATCTAAGTCTCCACCACCAGACTGCAGCATTACAAAATTAATGAGACGTAATAATGGTGATGAGTGCGTGTCATGTCTTCACGACTGGACAAAACATTATGGGTTTCAAGAAGGTGGTTCACTCAGTGTGAAGGACATACGCGCTTTAAAAGAAAAATTAGAAGAGAAACAGCTCCGTAAAAGTAGAACGATCAAAGTTAAAACTTTAGAAGAAATTGAATTAAACAACAGATGCCTTGAAATTTGGGTTAAAGAATCAGAACACAGGGAAATACTGAAATGCCAAAAAGAGGGAGAAAGGATGAGGGTGGTGACGTAGCTGGCAGAAAAGATAACAACTCGGTGGAAGCTTGCACACTGCCACTATACACACATACACACACACACCATGATGAGAAACAGAGCGCTCCCACTGTTTCTGCTTTGTACCCTTTTGCAGAGCTGAGCGCGATCAAGGTGAGTCCCGACCTGGACTCCTTCTACGTCAGCAGGAGGGCCGGGCAGGGTGGACAGCCGGACCAACAGCAACAGCCTGCCCAATAGCAACTGCCTGCCCCACATCAACAGCCTGCATCGCATCAACAGCCCGCACCACTGCAGCAGCCTGGCCAACCTCTGTCATCAGGAGCTGCAACATCGGGTGCAGAGCAGTCAGAGTATGTGAAGGACAGCGAAAATGCCACACCAACTCCTGGAATGGATGCAGAGGCGTTCTGGGTCAACTCACCTATTGGCTTCATCCTTACATCACCCACTGCCCACTGTGCCCCTGCACCAACTGCGGCTACGAGTGCTGCCTCTGCAACTACCAGCGTTCGTACCCTAAGGAGCAACACACCAGTAGCTCCAGAAATCAGCTTGCCCATGGTGGAAGTGGCCGGCCCTGAAGGAAGCATGTTAGTGCACAGACCATGGACTAGCGCTGACATAGCTGACTTTGCTCACACTCTTCCAGACATCACTGTATCGGGAAAGACATTCGGTGCCAACCTTCTGGCTTTCTGCCAGGAGTACAGACCCACTGGAGCTGAGATTCATCGCATCCTGGCCAAACGTCTTACACCTTGTGAATACCAAAAGCTGGCTATACAATTGCCTGATGTGACACTTGCTCTCAAACACAAAGACTGGACAAACAACTTAAATGATGGATTCGTTGCCGCAGTGACGACGCTTGTTGCCCACCTCGAAACTGCGTTCCCCGACAAAGTCTGTATGATTAAAGTCACTACATGCAAACAACAACCAGAGGAATCAGTTGATGACTTTGTTCACCACCTCACCACCACATAGAACACTCACGGAGGAGCTCACCCTCCCCCTGAAGGAGTGGGAGGACTCATCTGTTCAACATACGAGAGTCACCTGTGTGAACTGGTGATGAAAGGCTTACTCCCTGAAGTTTTTGACGCCGTGAAGCAGTCATACATCGGATGGAAAGAAGAAGCGCGTCTGTCTGATCTCACAAGACACGCACACCATGCTTATGACACTCTCCAGCAGAAGAAGATGGCAAAGAAGGAAAAACAACAGAGCAAACTGTATCTGCCATCCTTGGAGATGTTCTCTGTGAGCCATAACAAAAACAGAGGAGCGCACAGGTTTTGTGGGCGAGGACGAGGAAGAGACTTCAGACGGAATTGGCCCAACAGAGACACAGGAGGCGCATCTGGAGATCTAGGAAACGCTTGCCACATCTGCGGCTAGATGGGACACTGGAAGAAGTACTGCCCCCGGCTACGTCAGGTTCCACCCTCCCGGGCACTCTCGTCAGACTGACTAGAGGAGGAGCCCAGCGAAGGTTTCCGTTCACATGATGACGTAGACGGTACCGCACAGACACATACACACACGCTCACACTTGATACATGCTCAATTGATTCAAATTCATGCTTGCCTGCTTGCAATAAAGACATGCTTTCTGCTCAAAACATCTGCTGCATGACCCCACAGTCAAATGGTTTCAAACAATTTCCTGAGTTTGCTCTGACAGTTGAAGGTGAACGTATGGTGTTTTTAGTAGACTCAGGAGCAACAAATTCGGTAATAAAATCTTCCATGTTTTCCAATCCACCTAAAATGAGTGGACGATTTGTGCACACTATAGGTTCGTCTGGCCAGACAACAAAAGAAAAACTTACTGTTCCTCTGTCTTGCGCAACATCAGATGGTGAGACACTCAAACATTCATTTTTGCTTTCAAACTTATGCCCAGTTAATCTATTAGGAAGAGATCTCATGTGTAGTTTAGGTATTTCACTGATTTCCACTCCGGAGGGAGTGCAGGTCACAACACGGACAATGTAAATAATTATTCCTTTGTTTGTGTTAATTTCAGCTCAGAGCCGCTGCTCTATTCTTATCAGTGGCTGCTGAAGGGAGAGGCTATAACTGAGGCCCTCATACAGGCTGCTCGACAGCTTGTTTCCCCACAAAATACGACCTTTAGAGATGCATCTGACCTGTCTTGTACAGCACATGTGTCCACTGGTCCTGATGAGAAGTTTGAAAAATCATGGTTATGCACACATGCGGACAAACTGACCTCAACCTCTCTATTCTGGGATGAACATAGGTCTGCGCTTGCGATTTCTCTCACTAATGAGCAAGAGAGATTTGTTGATGCTTATTCTACAGATCCACATGTCCTTCTGTCAAAACATGACGGAGACAGATGGCAGGACTTGGGTCCTTTCGTGGACAGATGTCAACGGGAAGGAGACTGGCAAACGACTTCTGACCCGAATGTGATGTATTTACCTACCTTGCATGCTTACAAAAAACTTTTTCAGTCTAACTTTCATGCGCAGCGTACAGTGCACTTGGTACCTCAACATTCCACACACACTCCACACCACGTGTTTTTGTCGGAGGACGCTCTGACGCAGTATCCAGCCTTACAAGAAGTTCCGGCTTCCCTGTGGGCCACACACAAATATGATGTAGGTTTGATCAAAGGGTGTGATCCAGTGGTCATCACGCCAAAATCTGACTACAGACCATGCAAACAGCAATACCCTTTAAAGAGAGAAGCAATTGAAGGAATAACACCGGTGTTTAACTCTCTGTTGAAAGCCGAGAGTGTGACAACTCTCCATTTAGGACTCCACTCTTCCCAGTTAAGAAAATCACAGACAAAGGACAGCCAACAGAATGGAGGTTTGTCCAGGATCTGCAAGCAGTAAATGCGGCGGTCCAACCACGCGCGCCTACGGTACCGAACCCCTACACCATTCTTTTTCAGGTTCTGCCCAAGGCAAAATTTTTTTCAGTAATTGATTTGGCCAATGCTTTTTTCAGCGTGCCCGTCCACAAAGACAGTCAATTCTGGTTTGCTTTTGAATTTAACGGAAAGTCATACACCTTTACCAGACTGTGTCAGGGGTATTCAGAGAGCCCTACAATCTACAATATGGCACTGAAAGACAGCCTGGATGATCTTGTCTTGTCCCCAGGCACCGCCCTGCTGCAGTACGTTGACGACTTGATGATCTGCAGTGAGGATCAGGAATCTTGCACAGCAGACACAATCAAGCTGCTGAAACACCTGCATGCTGCAGGCCACAAAGCAAGTCTGTCTAAATTACATTTTGTTCAGACTGAAGTTACCTTCCTAGGTCACATCATTACCGCTGACGGGAAATCCATTTCACCTAAAAGAGCTCAAGCTATTCAGAACCTGCCTAAACCGTGCACATACAAACAGCTTATGTCCTTTTTAGGTATGTGCTCTTATTGCAGGAATTTCATTCCTAACTGCGCCGTCTTGGAGGCTCCGCTTAGAGCTCTGATGCAGACGTCTTCTGCATCCACCGCCCGCCTCACGTGGACATCTGAGGCTGAACAGGCGTTCACCGACCTCAAACTAGCTCTTCAGTCGGCTCCTACTTTGGGTCTGCCTGACCCTACACGACTTTTCACCCAAACAGTGGATGAGAAATCAGGTTGTATGATCTCTGTCCTTCTACAGGATCACGGAGGGCGTCCACGCCCTGTAGCCTATTTCTCTGCTAAGCTTGACCCAGTCGCTGCGGGGCTCCCACGATGCCTCCGAGCAGTGGCTGCGGCAGAGAAAGCCATGCTGGCATCACGTGACGTTGTTGGCTATTCTGATGTCACCCTGCTGGTTTCTCATGCCGTGTCTTTGATCCTTTTGGAACAAAAAACATCACATCTTTCTACAGCCCGATGGCTTAGATACAACACCATTTTACTGGAAATGCCAAACATTACTGTCAAAAGGTGCAATGTGCTTAACCCAGCCACTTTGTTTCCAGGCCCTGGCGATGGCGAGCCTCACAACTGTGTTTCAGTCTTGAACTAGGTCTGCACTCTGCGCCCAGATCTATCGGAGGTGCCAATTCCTAACTCTGACCTCGTTCTCTTTGTTGATGGCTCCGCCTCTAGAGACCCTGCTTCGGGCCACTGTCAGGTTGGATATGCAGTCTGCACCTCTCATACTGTTTTACAGTCTGGCGCTTTGCCAGGACATTACTCTGCTCAGGCTGCAGAGTTGATCGCACTGACCGAAGCCTGTAAACTGGCTGAAGGGAAGTCTGCTACTATCTACACAGACTCCAGATACGCTTTTGGCATTACACACGACTTTGGTGCTCTGTGGAAACACAAAGTTTTTGAAATCTGATGGCAAACCTATCTTGCATCATAATAAGGTTGCTGATCTGCTTGACGCAATTCTGTTACCAGCTGCAATTGCTGTATGTACTGTAAGTGCCCAGCACACACTGGGGGCACTGATCCCATCTCTGCTGGAAACGCGCGCGCTGCTGCTGCAAAGACAGCTGCCTGACTTCCCCTTCCCTTTGTTCCCTGCCTCTTATCCTCCACCTCTACCCAACCTCCCTCTCCTCCATCTGCTCTCCCTGATCTTCAGACATTCTCTACCCCACAGGAACGCAAGCTCTGGCTGACGAATGGCGTCACCAGTAGCCATGGCGTTTGGTATAGTTCCGACGGCAAATCTTGCCTACCTAAACACTTTTTCCCTCATTTCGCAAAGTTGACATATGGATTAGACCATGTATCAAATGGGGGAATTTTAGATGCTCTTACAAAACATTGGTACACTAAGGGATTTTCAATCTATGCGCAAAAAATACTGTGAAGCATGTATGACATGCGCCCAACACAACCCAGGTAAGACGACCAAACCACTGGCAGCTCACCCACCACCGGAACAGGCGATGACCATTTAATGCTGGACTTCATCAAACTAACGCCAGCAGAAGGTAAAAAGTATTGTTTAGTGATTGTTGATATGTGGTCAAAATGGGTGGAGGCCTTCCCAGCTAAACATGCTAACAGCCATGCAGTTACCAAAGCCTTGCTGACAGAAATAATTCCCAGATGGGGGATTCCATCTAAAATCAGCAGTGACAACAGCTCACACTTTGCAAACCAAGCCCTAGAGGAAGTGGGAAAGTTTCTGAACATTGACATCAGAAAGCACTGCTCTTACCACCCTCAAAGCGGAGGGGCGGTAGAGAGAGAGAATGGCACTTTGAAAAACAAACTGGCCAAATGCTGCTCAGAGACTGGTCTCAAGTGGACTCAGGCTCTTCCCATTGTGCTCTCATACATGAGAATGAGGAGAAGGATGAGAACAAACCTCAGCCCATCATAGACCTCCTATGATGGGACTCCACTCTGAGACCGAGACCAGGATTTTACCACCTACTGAAATGTGCGAAGACGCAATGCTACAGTACTGTAAGAACTTATCCTCTGTTCTGTCTTAAATCTCCAAACAGGTGAAAGCGGCTCTGCCCAAACAGGCAACAGAACCACTTCACATCATTCAACCAGGAGACTGGGTGATCATTAAGGAGCTTCGCAGGAAGCACTGGAACTCAAAGCCTACCGCTTTGAGTTGAGGTCCAAGGTCCCTTCCAAGTCCTTCTGACGACCAACACGGCTGTAAAGATCGCAGAAAGAGCGACTCGGTTGCACTCCAGCCACTGCAGGAAGGTCCCGGATCCGACAGACGACCCTCCATCTACATCTACACCACACGGAGAATTCATCACTGACGAAAAGAACTGAGAAGGACGACCCTCGCTGTGCTCACACACGCACTGAGGCGAGGCTGCGTTGACCGTTCAGCTGAAGGTGTGAGCCAAACGCCGCCTGAAGCTGCGCCGGCGAATCACACTACCATACCAATACATGTACACACACATTCCTGAGAAAACACACACACGAGCAGCCTTGAGTTGCCGACGCTGGACGACGTGTAGACTCTTCACATCACGGGGAGTGACAGTGACTCAGACGACATTGGGAGGAAACCTGGCGGTGATAACGAATCCCAAGTGTCTGTGCGATCAGCTGATCACAACCTGAAGAACCCCAAAGAACTGTCAAGGTGTCAACAAACAGGTTGGAAACAATCTAACGCTACTATTCAACAGGAAGAAGAAGACATTGATTGTGACCCTATTGTTTTGATCTTCATTGTATGTTACTTTAATATTTGATCTAAATTGTGGGGTTGATTTACATGTATACCTCTCTGTGATTTTATCCACTATTTTTGAACAAAACATTTTACGACAGGCATATCTAGAGTTGTTTTCCACTTGATTCACACTTTCACACAAATTTTTATCTTCCACTGACGCAAAATGATATTCACCAGACGAAACACGATAAAAATGATTGTCATATCGACGATGACTGCAATATGCGTAGTCACTCTGACATTCGCATCAATCGAAGACACTCTTATCCACCACACACCAGAGTCACCCACAAATCGATCATGCTTAGTTTGTGCCGTTAGAGACCTGATGACCATATCGGAACAATTGCCCCACATAGCGAAGACAACATGGCAGAATAGAATGGCCTTAGAGAAGGTATTACAAAGATGGGAAGTGTTTGTGTCAGGTTTGGTAAAACATGCTGTACCTTTACCCAGGATGATTGAACATAATCTGATTGGAATCAATTATAGGCTTATGTCCCTGTCTTTCCAAAGCTCATACACAAGGGTTATTCTAGTATAACTACCCACAAAAAGAGCTCACAATCTTTTATTCCTACGCCATTTAAATTTTTATAAGCAATACATTTAATGAATCATTTTTAAAGAATCCTTTATTACTACAAAATGAATGCCACAATTGACAATTTTTATTCTTTTAATGTTTGATTAATGTGTAATCAAAAGGGGGGAAATGTAATGGAAAAATTGTACTTTAATGCTTCTTGTGTTCATTTCTGACTCTTATAGCAACCATGCATTCTGTACTTGTTGATTAGACCCAGAACTGAACATTCTCAGACAGACAATCTATCTCCCTCTCAAGGTGACCAATTGTTTATGGCCTATGTCTACCTATGCCTCACCAGACCCAAGGCTGTAAACCTTGTGTATTCCCTGTGTAATGTAAACATCTTCGCCCACAGTGTGATAAGGAGATTCCACCAGGTCCCGGGAGAAAGGTTAAAAGGCAGAAGCAACTTGAGGATCGTGGGCTCTTTGCATCACACCTCTGTGGTGTGTGCACTGATCTCCCCAGCTGGCTTTTTGATTTGCTTTCCCCATTATTTTTAATTTCTTTATTATTTCAATAAATCGCACAAAAGGACAACTCTCTCATCTGCTTCTTTATGGAAAATTTCCACCACATGTTGTCAAAATTATCTGGAATAAGAGTTATACAAGCATCTCCAATTAAATCTATTGTTACACACATACCTCCAGACTTAGCTAGAAGGTAATCAAGGGCAATTTCATGTTTGAGTAATGTTAATCTGTGAGGTTTATCATTAGCTGCTAACAAATGAAAACCCTTGATTGTTTCGTTCGCAAATGCAGACATAGAATATGTGATGTTATCAATATGGTCAGCTAAAAAAGTTACACCGTAAAATGGGAAAAGCGCAATACCCCATTTTTCACACAGAGAAATGTGCCAATGATATGATTCAAAATTTAAAAATTTTGCCATTTCCCTTTTTTGAATATGGTTGATATTGTGGTTAATGGACTTTACTGAATCTGAAGCTAAATTAAAAATGGTAAGGTTTACAAAATAACAGCATCCAGACCAGTCTTATGTCAAGAATAGGTATCCCTAAGTTCCACAAAGCCAGTGAAAGTGTTCAATTGGTGATATTTCTTTATATGCAGGGGCCTGAAGAGAGTCATTTACTAATAGTGTTTGTCCATCTTTAAAAGTGATGTTTACTGGGCCCAATCCTGTTTGATGTTTCATTCCATAAGCAGTTCTGATCGTTCTGCTTGCAAGTCCAGCTACAGGGTTTGCACATTTTGACAAACCCATGAATTCTCCTGTGCCATTTGAGCATAAACATACAGTGTGTGGTATGTTTGTATCCTTGATTGGAGATTCAACTGGGTCAGCTTGAATAGCATTCAGAGGCAGTTGTGCAGGTTGCATTTTGTCACAAAACCAATTCACACAAGATAAATAAGTGTCCCTTTGATCCTGAGAATGTCCATATATACGTGACTGTGTCTCATACTATACGTGATGAGAATATTTGCAATACTGTCTCTTGTCCTTGTTCATGGCTGTATATTTGGCAAAGGCTTGTACTAGACTAATGAGGGGATCTAAACAGGGACAGTGTCCTGTTTCAAGTTGAAAAATGGAATGCCAGTTAGCAGGTGGTCCTTGTATACTGTAGCTAGAATCTTAAAATGAGAGCCATACAATCTGATCTTATGGCACTGAATGTATGAGTACCAATTGTTTGAAGATATGGTATTATCAGATAACAGTGAATCTATGTCAAATCCCCATGGTTTCCAATTTGATTGTTCGTACAGTTGTCTCTTTCGCCTTAATAACTTCTCCGTATAAGAAGTTGTAAGGTCATCTTCTTCTGGGGTCTCCTGACCCTGCGTAGGTCACCTGGGTTGGTCACGTCCTCCCTGTCTCCTTGATTCTGGTCACTAATGGTGTCGACACATGTGATGAGTCCTATCATGCCGAAGGTGATGAGTGTCTTCAGGAATCTTCAGTCAGGCTCCCTCTCAGCTCCCTGTTGGTGTCTTGTTTAAGGCAACATGGGGGAAGGTTTTGCAGAGGGATGCATGGATCCAAGTGTCTCTCTCAGCAACCCGGACTGCAGTTGGGGTGGTCAGCCATACTTGGTATGGTCCCTTCCACTGGGGTTGGTGCCAGTTCCTTCCGTCTGAGGTCCTTCAACACGATCCAATCCCCAGGCTGGATGTTGTGTAGCTGACCAATTGCAGTCTCAGCGAGGGCTGCCTTAACCTTAGGGAAAATGAGCTTGAGGGTCTGGTTAAGGGCATAACAGTATTTCATAATTTCATCATCTACTCCTGTCAAGGTTAGCTTGTTTTGAGAAAAAGGTGTATTGGTCATTTGCATGGGTCGTCCAGTGGGGATTTCATAAGGAGAGAGTCCAGTTATCCTATGTGGACGACCCCTCATAAAAATTAAGGCTAAAGGTAAAGCTTTTACCCATGAAAGCTGCGTCACAGCCATTAATTTTGTAAGTTTTGTTTTCAGAGTCTGATTTGCTTAACACACTAACACATTTTTTACAAAAAAACTCAGCATAGGTTGAGAAACCTGGTGCATACCATAATCTATTTACAATAACTAGCATCGACCCATTTGATACATGGTCAGGACCATAAATCAATTTAGCCAAAAACAGGAAAATGGACTTTGGTAGTACTGGGAAACCTTGGTTCACCTAGACCCCTGAGAGGAATTTAGTACACCATTTTCTTTTTCTGAATGTTAGTTCACTACTATCAGCTCCTGTTTGCAACGTAGAGACATCATTAAGGGAAAAAAACATTTTACTGAACAGTTAAGGGCATTTGCAGAATAGGGGAGATGGGAGACATAGCAGGTGATTTTGCTGAGGCATCTGCTGCTGCATTACCTTGTGATACTGGATCATTAGAATCTGCATGAGCTTGGCATTTACATACTGCTACAGAAGTGGGAAGCATTAGTGCACTTAAGAAATTAACAATGAGCATTCTATACACAATGGTCTTCCCTGTAGAACTGAGAAAAACACGATTTTTCCACAGAGCATAGAAATTATGACATGATATGAATGCATATTGAGAATCAGTGTATACTGTGATGTTCTGTCCGGTACCTATAATGATAGCACCAGTCAAAGCAAACAGCTCAGCTGCTTGGGCAGACAAATTGGATGGCAACCTGGCACTTTCAATCACATTATTGTCGCTAGAAATGGCATAAGCAACACATGGTTTTCCAGTTTCCGGATGTCTCATTGCAGATCCATCTACATAAAATATAGCATCAGGGTTAGTCAATGGTATGTCAAACAGGTCATCACTTGTTGGCACGTGTCTCCATCGTCAGCTGTAGGGAATGTTGAAGGGTTAAGAACTGTACATCGTTTCAGGGTGACATGTGACATTGTTAGTAAGACATTCTGCCAATGCAGTAGTCTGGCTGGTGTTAGGTGAGCAGTTTAAGCTTGTAGTATTAGAGAATGAACTTCATGCGGCACATGCACTGGTAGAGGACACATAGCAACAATGTCTGCAGTAGATAAAATAGCTTCAGTAGCTGCTGCTACAGCTCTTAAACATGCAACCATACCTCTCTGTTGTTGAGAGGTGTTTTGAATAGTACCCTATAGGTCTTTGTTTGTCTCCATGCAGTTGAGCGAGAACAGCTGACATAAACCCATCGCATTCAGAAAATTGAAAGGTTTGAAATGGTCTGAAAGTCCTAAGCACAAAGTGCTTGACAAAGCATGTTTCAAGTCAGTAAAAGCAGTCTCTGCATCTACAGTCCAAGTGAAAGAGTCAGTCATGGCCAAATGTTTGCCCCCATACTGTATGTGATGTTATGTAGGGGTTGGGAGATCTTCACTTAATTTTGAACCCATGGACGGCAATAGGCTATTAAGCCTAAGAAAGACATCAGTTGCTTTTTATTTTGAGGTTTTGGTACATCCAGAATTGCTTAGATGCATATAGGACCCAATTTATGACCCTCTGGAGTTATGTTATGGCCAAGATAAAACACAGATTAAGAGACAAGTTGTAATTTGTCTTTCGAAACCTTGTGGCCGTTTCCTGCCAGAAAACATAAAAAAGACATTGTGTCATTTTTGCAGGCCTGCTCTGTTGATGAACATACCAATAAATCATCAAAATACTGTACTAATGTGCTACCACATGGTGGTGTCCAATGAGACAAATTTTCCGTTACCGCCTGTGCAAACAAAGTTGGACTCACAGCAAAACCTTGTGGCATCCTTGTCCATGTACTGTATAGCGTGTACCATTGTGAAAGCAAACCAGTATTGTGAATCAGGATGGACGAGAATACTAAAATATGCATTTGCTAAATCTATAACTGAAAACCACCATGCGTCATTTGGAATCTGACACATCATTGTTGTTACATTAGGGACAGTTGGAGCCGGATGTTGCACTGCTTCATTTACTGCTCTAAGATGTTGGACTGGTCTCCAACTCCCGTTTGTTTTTTTAACAGGTAGCATGGGGGTGTTGCAGGGTGAATGGGGCCTTTCCACTATGGCACCTTTTTCTATGAGTGACTGGATGACAGGAGCAATGCCTTTAATAGCTTCAGGACTCAGTGGGTATTGTTGTTTAAATGGCCTAAAATGAGACTTTGGCTAAACAACAATAGGAGTTGCACCCTTTAGATCCCCATAATCAAATTTGTTGTACTGTTGAAACCCATTCTTCCTCTTCAACTGTCAAAGTCATAAGTGTTCCTTCTGACTCTAAATCATATGTTGGCAATAAAATGGGATATAAACCAGCAGTTTTGCAAGTGACTGTAATACCTGTAGGTTCACACTGCACTTCGATACCTAATTTACACATGAGGTCTCGGCCCATCAGGTTTACAGGGCAAACATCTGATATAAGGAATACATGTTCACCTCTATAATCTCCAAAACAGACAATTAAAGGCTCACAAAATGGTTCACCTCCAGGAATACCTGATGCTCCTATTGTTTTAAGATAGTTCTTTGTTTTAGGGACATAAACATGTCTTTTTTCCCTTCTTTCTTTCCCCTGTAGTTAAATCTTTAATTTTTACCATTAAAACTGCAGCAGATTTTTCTGCTCTAATCTCTGCTTCTCTCTCCCACTTTTGGAAAGAGTGCCAGTCTATTTTATACTTTTCTACTTTCTTTTCTTTCTTTTTCATTTCCGCTTCTCTTTCTTTTAGCAACACTTTACAGCAACCTAAACATTCTGTACTTCATGTGCCTTGCAAAGGAAACAAACCTTCTGTCTTATAGTGCCACAGTGGAATTCCCTTAACCACGCAATGACCCCATTTGTCTACCATTACTTTAGCAGGACCTGTAAGACGGTCTGGTATAGGTTCTAACTTTGTTTTGTTATTGCCCTTCTTTTCCACACTGGCGTCTGATACTTCACACAGTACTTCACAGACTAATGGGCTCTCACTCACCATCAAGGCATTACCGAATTTAAAACATGTCACAGCACTACAGCACCCAAAGTGTTTCTCCCACAAGTCCTTCTCTTTGAGTCTAACCTGTAATACAGCTCATCATAAGCTTTGTTTTTGGCCTTTGCCACCTCCACTCACCGCAGGCGATGATTCCTGGCCCAAAAGCCGTGGCACCTGGACCAGAGAGGGCACGCCTGCTCAACCAAGCCAGTAACGGGAGACGCTGCACAGCGGCCTACAGCTCCAAACTAAGGCAAGACAAACATCTCTAATCCTCTGTGAATTCTGGTGTTTCTCAAAGCGCTAGAATTGAACATTCCAAATTCATTAGTTATCCTTAGATTTGTAAAAGTTAGAGACAAATACTCTTTTCGCTTGATCAAAGCCATCACACACTTAGGTCTTGACCATTCCTTGTGCTCTCACTCATTTATTCATTCACTGCTGATCATCTTATTCTGATTGTTTTCCCATTTTCTGTTCTGTTTATTTGAGTATTTACATATTATGTTATTCATATATCCAGTAGTGTTAGGTTAATAAAACGTTAAAAGGTATCTGGTTTTGTGTGCATTGTTCCTCAGATTTAAGCAGAGGTCACTGAACCGCGACAAGAATTCACGGCATAAAAGACTGATTTGGTTTTATCACAAGAAAGTTGTTGTTCAAAACTGGTAACTCATTGAATTGACATCTGACGTTGACTAGATTGATCCAAGCGTGGTTTCAGCTTTAAAACAAACCTGGTGCCCTAACTTCGAGGATACAATCGTAAAATTATCAACTAGGTTTGACATTCATCAAGTATGAGCAAATCTGTGGTTTCTGTAATACTGTATGAGCACAATAATAAAGATATTAATCATAATTGAACTTCATTCACTGCCAACTCTAGTTAGTGAAGTATCTTGCTCAAGAACATATCTGATGCCAGTAGTGGGGCTCCAACCTGGGATCTTCTATTTCCCAGGCCAATTAAATATGATTTTCAGCATTTATGACAGATTGTCATAAAATGTGATGAAGCCAAAAAAATCAGAAACCTTTAATTTTATTTAACGCATCCATTCAAAATGATAATGGGAGAAATAGAAAATTAGCTAGGTTCTGGTTTCTGTTGCATTGCCCACTTTCTACAGCAATTCATCTGATATACAAATATGATTCCACACAATTTTTCATACATTTGGGAAATCAGCAGCAAAGCAGGCAACTTATTTCCCCTTTTCACACAATTCTGTCCAACCTGTGCTACATACCTCAACAATAAACTGAGCTTTATCAAGGAAATGACCATGCAACATCAAGGTGCTCACTAAATGATTTGTTCTGATCATACTATTGATCACTATGAGCTTACCCCAAGCCATGAAATTTATGCAGGCTAGTTTATCATTTTAATGTCCACAGAATTCTGAATGTTTATCCATGATGTTGTGTTGTGTTGTGTTGTGGTATACTTTTAAGACCTACCTAAAGATATTTATGTGCTTTGCAAATATTTCCTCTTGAGTATGTTTACAACTTATTCACAAGCAAGCTACCCATTAGTATTACTAGCTGGGGCCAATTAGTTGCGAAATCAAAAAGGAAGAACTCACAGTACAACCAGGATAAGCATTTGCATTTGGTGCAAATGGATAAAAATAGATTTTTTTTTCTTTCTGTTTAGATTGTCAACATCCCAAAATAAAGATGACCCAGTTTTGCATAGAGAGAGGTGAGTAATAATGTGTCATGTATGAAATGTCTCATGTGATTTATATGACCTATTTCTAACATGTTGTGCTGTAGGAAATCTGTGGGAGCCAAACATCAGTCTGACTCTGATCCCTGCAGTCAGTAGAACATCTGCCCTTGTTGTCAGGTTCAGTCCTGCTTCCATCCATCCATCCATCCATCCATCCATCCATCCATTCATCCATTCATCCATTCATCCATTCATTCATTTTCCAAGCCGCTGAATCCCATTGCGGGGTCGCGGGGGTGCTGGAGCCTAACCCAGCTGGCTATGGGCGAGAGGCAGGGTACACCCTGGACGGGTCGCCAGTCCTTCGCAAGGCGTCCTGCTTACAAATGTTCTTATATTTGAAAAATACTAAGTAGTGTTGCAAAGGGAAGATTCACACAGTTTCATTCTTAGTAACTAAGTTAAGGAAAAGAAATCATGTCAAATCAAGTAAAAGTAGTCTTTTTTAGCAAAAAATCAAGTATAATTTCCATATTGCACGACAACAGCAACAACAAATTAAATACACTGTTTGGGTACATAGTGTGTGTCAATGCAGTGCTGTGCTGTATAGTCTGATGGCTTTGGGGAGGAATGACCTGCAGCAGCGCTCCTTCTTGCACTGTGGGTGTAACAGTCTGGTGCAGAAGGAGCTGATCAGAGTCTCAACAGTGTGGTGCAAGGGGTGGGAGGGGTTCTCCATGATGGATGTTAGTTTAGCCAACATCCTTATGTCTGCCACCTCCTTGATGGAGTCCAGTGTGTTACCCAGGACAGAGCTGTCTTTCTTAACCAGCTTGTTGAGTCTCTTTCTGTCTCTGCCTGTACTGTCCCCCATCCAGCACAAAACTCCATATAGGACTACTGAGGCCACCACAGTGTCATGATAAGTCCAGCTCTCTGCACACACCAAAAGACCTCAGTCTCCTCAGTAGGTGGAGATGACTCTAACCCTCTTATACTACTGTGACTGTGATGAGCGACAATGTTTTTAATTTGCTTAGTTTTTACCCCATCTTGTGTTGTGGTTGTTGTCTTGTCACTTATTTCCTGCACAGTTCCAATGTTACTACAGAGTCTGTGAAGTGTCCCACATATTTTAACTGAACTTATAGTTCAGCTTAAATGTCAGCTTCACCTAATGTCCAAAATACAGTAAGTACTGTATTTACTGGCATAGTGTCATGTTTATTTACTGTCCCGTGTTCACTCGTATATGGTAATAAGTTATAACCAACGTCTTTCCAGCATTTTAGTGCAGCAATAATAAAATGATGCAAATGCAATTTCCAGGTCATTAAGACAACCCAGAAGGCAACATTCTACATTGGCAATGGCCAAAGTCCTGCTGCAGATTTTAAGCTGAGGTACAACTATTATTGATTAATAATTATTAATTAAATTAATAATTACTTAATTTACAGGGCACCACCCTGTTACCAGGGACCAATAACCAATTTATAGCCAACCAATAGCCAATACAGTCTCAATTGTATTTAAGTTAGTTGAAGGATGATCTCAACTTAATTCACCAGTGCTGTAAAACCATATACAAATAATCACAGACCAACGACCAATTAAATTATGAACGCCTTATTAAATAATTAATATTAACTCCAGTATCAACAATATCTTGAATAACTCAGCAAATCACAACTTAATCATATGGTGTGTTCGTCTGGAAATACTGTACGTGTATGCATGTAAAAGGTGTGCCCTTTAGGGGAGTGGTGAGGTGGCACAGCTGCACGCGTGTGCCGATGAGCCCTTTGAATGGAGCGCGCGCGCACATGGAAAGAAGCGTGTTAACAAGTGTTAAGTGGGACTAGCGTGAATGAAGACTTGCGGTCTCACAAACACTTGGAGCTATATTCTGTGATTCAGTCACGTGATCGCGGAAGCGTGCAGTGGTTGAAACATGCGCTTGGCGTGGTCACAGCAGAAACAGAGCAACCGCACAGTACCACAATAAAGCAAGCTTAAGATAGCAAAATCACAGATTATAGCACTTCAACGTGCACCTCTTAGATTTACGCAGATCTATAACAGCGTTACAGTCACGTGATCGCGGAAATACACAGTGATCAGATCCCGTGTTCAGCAACAGGAAAACAGGAAAAGAAAACAACATAACAATAAAACAATAACTGATCTACTCTGCTCAGACTTAAAGGAATGCCTCTGCCTTACTGCTCAATCCTGGTGGGAAGATCAGGATCAGGCCCGTTCTCTGTGACGATGTTCACGTTAGTTCAGCTGCTGGCTGCGGTGGAGGCTCCAGGCGTGCTGGGGGCAGAGGGAAGCTCCAGGTGGATGGAGGCAACGGAGAGAAGAAGGGTCTGTAGCGGACTTGAGGTGGAGAGGACGAGGGCCAGAGAGAACAAGAAAATGGGGGAACAAGAGGCGAATCTTTGGTCACGGCAGCTTTTATAACCGTGTTTTCGGTCACGCCCGTCCTATTGTTTGGTCCGATCAGGATGGCTGACGGCCAAGTTCCTCCGCCGTTTGTCACTTGTATTAGCAGGGAGTCCGGACGTCTCAGCAGGGGAGCCACGTATGGTTCCCCAGCCTGGCGCCTGGTTTTGTCGCTCATATTTTAAATCTCTTTGTTTCCACTATCAGGATGAAGACATTACATGCAGGCCGCAGTAGCGCCTTTGTTTGAGCATGTGGGACCTTAATAATAATTCTGTTAATAACAGATTATACAGATGAGGAACCCAACATGAGTCATGTTAATGTTTCACACTGTAATAATAAGCTATTGTTATCTGCGATTGTGCATTTTCCATAATTACTCTGAACTTCTACACTGCAGATCAATCCTTTCTTCAACAATGTGGCCAAAACTGCACCCGATGAAATAAATATCTGACTACTTGTGCTGGTATGTATGGTATGGTTAGTATGACTTAATTTGGAAAATACAGGACCTATGCAACAGCTTTTATAATTGCACATATGATTATATGTACAAATATTCACCAGTTGTGAAACTTCCTAGGTTTTTTCTTTAGTCAAAATCAATTTTGTTCTTTTTGGGGGTTTTTTAGAAATATTTTGACCAGCTGGAGAAAATTAATTCACTTTATCTATTTCAATGCAATACTGTATTAATTCAATTAAATTCAATTAATTTTTTTTTTTATATAGCGCCAAATCACAACTGTCAGGGAGCGGCAGAGAACGGACCCACATGCACAGCACCGAGACGTCAGACAGAGGATGAAATTTACGGCTTTAATGCAGAACTCCTTATGACAGACGGTCCAGGTCAAACACACTTTAACTCAGGTTGAGGTACAACAGACGCAGGCAAAAAACAAGTCCAGGGACAGGCAAGGGTTCGGCAACAGGATTGATAAGGTTTACGGTACCGGTAAGGAGCAGGCAGGAATCGGGAGTCAGGAACGCGAAGCGGAGTCGAGATGCAAACAGGTAGGACGGTGAAACGCTGGTAGGTACTGACTGACATACGTACGACGATCTGGCGGAGAACTAAGGCGACAGGTGGTGGTTAAATGCAAGAAGTTGATTACTGATACAAAACAGGTGTGTGTAATGAGGACCGGGAGTGAAGCGGGAACTGCTGTGGTGTGACAAGAAACGGAAGTGCTTACAAAACAAAACTGGAATCAAAAACAGAAAAGTCCTTTCAAAATGAAACCAAGAACGAAAACCTGACAGTACCCCCCCCTCTAGGGCGACTTCCACGGCGCCCACAGAACCCCCCCCCCCAAACCATGGCAGGCGGAGGGCGGTCACAGGAGGAGGGACCGAATCCCTCCCCCCCAAGGCGAACAAGCCGGGTGGGCGGAGGGAGGACCGGAGGAGGGTCAAATCGAAAGTCCACAAAACCGAACAGAAAGTCCATGACCGGGAGAACAGAGTCCAGGGGTCCCTAACGAGGGTGGTGGCAGGAGAGTCCCAGGATCGTGGTGGGCGACGGCGGCAGAGGCTTCGCCATCGTCGTGGCAGGAGGGGGCTCACCCCAGGCGAACGGCCGTGGCGGTGGCGGAGTTGAGGCGGACGACGCCGAAGGAGGCAGCGCCATCCAACCAGCAGGAGGCACCGAGGGCGAGGCCACCCGTCCGGCAGATGAGGCGGGAACAGTCGTGGAGACGCGGTCGGCGCCGGACCACCAGGAACCGATGCAGATGCGGTCGACGCCGGACCGCCAGGAACCGATGCAGATGCGGTCGGCGCCGGGCCGCCAGGAACAGATGCAGGTGCGGCCGGAGCCGGGCCGCCAGGAACCGAAGCTGGCGCGACCCCCTCCTGGACAGGAACGACCGCTGCGGGGTCGACAGGAACAGGAACGGCATCTACTTGGCCGACAGGAACAGGAACGGCATCTACTTGGCCGACAGGAACAGGAACGGCATCTACTTGGCCAACAGGAACAGGAACGGCATCTACTTGGCCGACAGGGACAGGAACGGCATCTACTTGGCCGACAGGGACAGGAACTGGAACGGCATCCTCACTAGAGCCGGCGGCGCTGCTCTCAGGCTCCTCACTAGAGCCGGCGGCGCTGCCCTCAGGCTCCTCTCTGGAGCCGGCGGCGCTGCTCTCAGGCTCCTCACTAGAGCCGGCGGCGCTGCTTTCAGGCTCCTCTCTGGAGCCGGCGGCGCTGCTCTCAGGCTCCTCTCTGGAGCCGGCGGCGCTGCTCTCAGGCTCCTCTCTGGAGCCGGCGGCGCTGCTCTCAGGGTCCTCACTGGAGCCGGCGGCGCTGCTCTCAGGCTCCTCACTGGAGCTGGCGGCGCTGCTCCCTGGCTCCTCACTGGAGCCAGCAGCGACTGAGACGGCGTCTACTCTGGAGCCGGCTTGGCTGCTTGCAACCGCCGAGCTCGACGGAGCAGACGTCGGGCCTGATCGGGTGTGCATAGCACCCGTTCGACAGGTGGTGTCCTCTGGCTGGGACAAGACCTGCGCGTGACTGGACTGAACTGGGACAGGAACATGACTGGACTGAAGTGGGACAGGAACGTGACTGAACTGGACTGGGACAGGATTCGACTGAACTGGGGCCTGGACGTGACCCGACTGGGCTGGAACGTGGACTGGGCTCGACTGGGCTGGAACGTGGACTGGGCTCGACTGGACTGGGACCTGGACTGGGCTCGACTGGACTGGGACCTGGACTGGGCTAGACTGGACTGGAGACTGAACTGGGCTCGACTGGACTGGAGACTGAACTGGGCTCGGCTCGACTGGAGACTGAACTGGGCTCGGCTGGACTGGAGACTGAACGGCGCGCGGCTGGACTGGAGACTGAACTGGGCTCGGCTGGACTGGAGACTGAACGGCGCGCGGCTGGACTGGAGACTGAACTGGGCGCGACTGGACTGGAGACTGAACGGCGCGCGACTGGACTGGAGACTGAACGGCGCGCGACTGGACTGGAGACTGAACGGCGCGCGGCTGGACTGGAGACTGAACGGCGCGCGACTGGACTGGAGACTGAACGGCGCGCGACTGGACTGGAGACTGAACGGCGCGCGACTGGACTGGAGACTGAACGGCGCGCGACTGGACTGGAGACTGAACAGCGCACGACTGGGCTGAGACCTGAGCAGAACGCGGCTGGGCTGAGACCTGAGCAGGAACCTGAGCTGGAACCTGAACGGGGGACGACTGAACTGCGACTGGAGTCTGAACAGAGCATGGCTGAACTAGGGCTGGAGACTGAGCGTGGCTTGACTGACCTGACTGAGACGTGGGATCAGGCGTGGCTGCTGGTTGAAGACCTGGGAGTTGCAGAGCCGCACGCAGGGCAGGTTCCATCCGAATGAGGGCAGCTGCCTCCTCAAACAGTTGGTCCCTCGTGCCCGGGTCTGCTGCTGAATCAGCCGTGTCCATCAGATGAGCGAAGAGGAACGCAACCGGGGGAGAACAGTGGAGGTGGATTCGTTGAGTGACGCTATCGGGGATGCCTGCAATTGACACGACACAGTCAGTAGGGGAACCGAGGGAATCCTCTGCCGGAGAGGAGAGCTGCTCGGTCACCGCGACCGAGATCTCTGGGCCCTGGACCCCGGAACCGTGCCCTCGCCGACGTCTTCTGGGACGCCTGCGGCTGACCGTCATCTGAGGCGCTGGGAGCGGCGGGGGCTGGGTCTCTGTAGCTGGGTCCGAGTGGTGAACAGAGGCGGCGGCGTTGGGAGCCTGGGCTGGAGGCGCTGGAGCGGTGACAGTAACGGGAACAGGATCTGCTGGAGCGGCGACAGGAGTGGGGACGCGGGCCGCCGGAGCGGCGACAGGAACAAAATCGTGAGCCGCGGGAGTGGCGACAGGAGCGGCGGCAGAGACGTGGCCAGACGGTGCGCGCAGTGCGCGTGTCAAGTCCCTCCGCTTTAGCCGGAGTCCCTCAGAGAACGCCTGCACTCCGGGGTACTTACGGCCAGACGGTGCGCGCAGTGCGCGTGTCAAGTCCCTCCGCTTTAGCCGGAGTCCCTCAGAGAACGCCTGCACTCCGGGGTACTTACGCCACCAGAACTCTTCCTCCAGTATCTCAATGGCCAAATCTACAATGCCGAGCCGAACCTTGGCACTGCCGGCCTCCGCGTATTCTTTTGCTAGCCGCTGGAAATCGCCGCGAACGTCCTCCGGTAAACTCGGGGGAACAACCTCCATCGCTCCGGTGCACGGTTATGCACGGAGGCGCGTAAACAGAGAAAAAAAAAGGGGAAAGAAAAACCGTAACAACCCTGGGTGCTGGCTGGGTCCAAGTCTGGCCAGATCGTTCTGTCACGGAGCGGCAGAGAACGGACCCACATGCACAGCACCGAGACGTCAGACAGAGGATGAAATTTACGGCTTTAATGCAGAACTCCTTATGACAGACGGTCCAGGTCAAACACACTTTAACTCAGGTTGAGGTACAACAGACGCAGGCAAAAAACAAGTCCAGGGACAGGCAAGGGTTTGGCAACAGGATTGATAAGGTTTACGGTACCGGTAAGGAGCAGGCAGGAATCGGGGGTCAGGAACGCGAAGCGGAGTCGAGACGCAAACAGGTAGGACGGTGAAACGCTGGTAGGTACTGACATACGTACGACGATCTGGCGGAGAACTAAGGCGACAGGTGGTGGTTAAATGCAAGAAGTTGATTACTGATACAAAACAGGTGTGTGTAATGAGGATCGGGAGTGAAGCGGGAACTGCTGTGGTGTGACAAGAAACGGAAGTGCTTAGAAAATAAAACCGGAAACTGGAATCAAAAACAGAAAAGTCCTTTCAAAATGAAACCAAGAACGAAAACCTGACAACAACAAGATTATCTCAAGGCACTTTACAAAGTAAGGTCAAGACCTTACACAACTAAACCCAACAGATCCCACATACAGCAAGCCTTTAATTTGACTGCAACAGTGGAGAGGAAAAACTCTCTAACAAGGAAGTAACCTCCAGCAGAACCAGGCTGGATGTGGGCGGCTGTCTGCCTTGACCGGTTGGGGTGAGGGGATAGAGAGAAAAGCACAGCAGCAACAACTGCAATGCAGTACAAGTTATACAAGCACAAAAAATTAATGGAGTAAAA